>NC_092641.1:49692417-50009310 GCF_039555335.1 Amphiura filiformis | reverse complement strand
TACACATAATCATGCATAACTCGCAAACGCAAAATCAGAATCAACTGAAATTTTTGGAATAGGCTTTTTTCGTGGTTATGTACTGAAACATGTCATAAAAAGAGGATGCTAGGATCACGAAATACTCCTTTAATTGTTACACAAAGGCAATTACTGTGATTGCTTTTTGATCTCATGTGATATGCAGATTGTGATCCACCTATGCCAAAAATAGCATTTGTAAAATTATATGTACAAACTTTTAAAAAAAATAGGAGCAAACCAATTGAGAAATGTAATAGGTATTCTACATGCTCATAATGTTGGGGATCATCCTAGGATCCAATGATGTATTTTAACCCTATTCATGTGGGTGTCGACTGCAGACGACAAGTTTAAAATTGTCAAAATTGTACATAGGCATGACCATATTTGGCATCAGCATGAAAAATGCATTAAAATGAGTACAAACAAGCTTAGTATTGGTTGAGAAACTATCTCAAAACTTTTTATGTTGAAGCCTATGGCTAGCACGCAGATCATTAAAGCGCTAGTGATGTTGATAATTACTACTTTGGTGTGCTTGGGTCAGATTATGGTGCATTACATGCTACATGGAGTCATTTTGTACTTACTCACCTTCTATCCTAAACATAATCTTAAACTTCTCACAAACTTACAAAAGTTTATATGAGCATAATCATGTTGAAATCCATACTACTCCTGTGGAATATTTGAAAATATCTTCCACAGGAGGAGTATGTTTTTCAAATGTAATTGGTCAGAGTTAATCATTAATTTGATTTTGATAAAAGATCCAAATAATGATGAATCATTCTGTATATAAATTAAGACACATGCAGTCAAGACATAAAGAAAAGTTCATTATAGATTGCAAATGTTGTCTTGTTTTACTGTTCTCTATCTTCTAAGCAAATAACACAAGTATTGTTATAATATCATTACAACATGAACATACATAGTTCTCCAAAATAGTTTAATTCTAGAATAGGTTTGTTTCAAAAGTTATAGATATTGTCCCGGATATAAAATAATGTGTTTGGGAACACTTAGTTTTGTGCCAAAATGTCAGAAATGCTTTGCTGATAATGTCAGTAGTTGTAGAAGTAGAGGATGTAGTTAATCATGTTAATACAAAAGTTGAAGAATTCCTTCATCATGTTCGTTAATAAAGAAATTGAAGAATTCCTTCATCATGTTCCTAGTGATACACAAATTGCACCCAATATTTCATACTCAAATTTTTTCTCAATCTGTTGCAAAATGTCTGTAAAGTTGATCTAAGCATTAATTCCTGTTTTGACTTGGCCTTACAGCAACAATATAGGTAATACTAAAATTCAGCCAAATCACTGAGTAAGGAATAATGAATAATGAAAAGTTGCCTCATCGCTCCACAAAAAATAATATGAGATGGGAAAGTTAACAAATAACATCAACGTTCATAATCCAGGGATTTGAGACAAAAATCCCTGGCTATATGCAACTGGAAAAACACTTAAACTCACTGACAGTTTTTGTGACTTCATACAACTTTTTTTCCACTATGGATCCTAAATTATTGTGTGTAATTTATTGGGCAAGGAATACCTTTTTTTGCATATTAACTTGTTTTAGATACCCCCGGGTAGATACCCTATTCAAAGTTGCGTTACAGTACGTGCTTTTTGATACCAATGGTCAATGACCAGTGGCCACCAACACAAGACGAAATTTTGGATGGGAAAACTGACATTTCGGTGTGAAATAGCCAAAATGGAAAGAATTTAAACTTTCTCATTCTTTTGGATGAGAAAATAATAATGTTTGTTTTGAGCTTAGCAGGAATTACCAATTCTCACCAGTTTCAATAAGACAATAATGATTGACACACACACCACGAAGTTTCTCATCAAAAGAATGAGAAAATTAAAATTCTTTCCATTTTGGCCGTTGCTCATCGAAATGTCCGTTTTCTCACCAAGAGGTGCAAGAGGTAATCAATTTTGCTAGAACTGCTATGATGACCCGCACTACGCCACTGTGTCAGATCCCAGTGTCAGATGGATCCATATGTAACTACGCAACGTCACAATCAAGCAGTTTATAGCTTCTTCCAACCATAGATTATAATCTATGTTCCAACATACTGCAACAAATGGGGCTTGGTCAATTGCTCAACAAAAAATAGGTATAGGGCGTCAGGGGTACTATTTCATCAAAGCACCACCACAAGATGTCATGCAGATTCTTGTGTTCAGTGGATCGGTACAATAGAGGTTATCCACTTTACTCATACGTGACTTCTAACAAAAGGCGCTGGTTCCCGTAGAATTCCTCATTCAAACCAACTCAATGCATGACCTCGGAGTTACCTGCATGACTTTGGCGGGATATTTTGAAACAGTCTTGGTTGCACATGCAGGTACTTCTTTTGAAAGTCTTGAACAAGGTATTGCAGTCGCTGATAGGATATGCAGCTTATAGAACATGGATAACCTCAATAGTAGATATGTAGTGTCACCACCGAATTGCATTAACTTAAAAATGAGGGTCAAGTTACTTGAAATGGGACTGTAGATTTATAAATTTTACTTTGAGGATTGTTAAATATGAAAAATAAAAAAATATCAGTTTTAAATAATTTTCCATAAAATGTGGTTTATATCACCAATTACAAAACAATCAAAATTACTTGATATCAGAAGGCCTGACATTACTCGTATTCAGAATGGAATTCAATATGTCTGATGTGCACTCATGTACCACAAAAAATACTGTGAAAACGTTGCAATCCGATCCCCTAAGTCCTACCCTAAACCTAATTAATCTTAAACTTAATATTGATTGAACAAACTTACAAAAGTTTATATGAGCACTACAATCCCCGTTTTGACCAATCTTGCACTCAAATGTGAGTGGACACTACGAATGAGCCGTAAACTCGACAAATTGTATTATGAGATACAGTGCAAAATGTGCGTGAAGGTCGTATTCATTGGTGTTTTAATTAGGCGCGACATGTTTCTCATTTGATAGCGTTAAAACCAATCAATAATCCTATTGCTGAAGAGAATAATAATCTTCTACATGATAGAATCGTTAAATAGCTCTAGTCTTTGTTTGCTTTGGCTAAATCCTGTTCAAGTGGTGGGTTACAATTGCATTGTATTTTTTCTAGGTATGTATAACCAACAAATAACAATGAGAGGACATTCCTGAACCTTGTTGACTTGGGGATGATTTGAAATGACCGCCAATTATGACTTTATTACCAGCAATGTGGAAAAAGAGACACACGTATAACCGAAAAAAGGTACCATTTTGTTGAAGGAGCATGATTCAACAAACCATAACCCCGCGTCTGGATATCGTTTGAAGTCAAATGGTATGCTATTTTCTAAACACAAATAAAACAAAATTGACCGGGGCCGACTTAACGGCTGATTCGTAGTGTCCAGTCACAAATGTTTTAGGGAATACTGCTACAATTTACCGAAAAAAATAAACAAATTAAGAAGTTATGATGGCTTACTATTTTTTTTTTTTTTGCGCGGGGATTTTCAGACGAACTATTAAATTAAAATGGCAGAAGCTATATTTATTACATGAAGTCAGTTTTGCCCCGGTTTTGCCACATCGCGTACTGTCAGAGTATCAGTCAATGTGGGATCATTGTGTCTATCACTGAAAACATAAACCATTGTATTCGCCGTCTTTAGTTTACATCCTTAGGACACAGTGAAGATGTCTCCTCGCATGGGCAACCTGTTGGTAAAATTATCAGAAAAGAAAATTAACTGAAAACGTTAAATTATTTCATTTATATTATGATACCTGCTATTCGAAAATGATGAACTTGATTTACCTTCGTCGTGAATTCTCCAGAATTCTCTTCGAACCTCGTCAAGTAATGCCTGATTACATTGTAAGATGTCAACAAGTGCTCCAGGCCATCTGCTATCTTTAGACTTTTGTAGTCGATCAATGATCCATCTCACTGCCCTTGTTTCTCCATCAGATGATTTCCTGGCAGTGAATTCACGTTTGTACATCTGGAGGAAGTCTGGCATATGGGTGGACAAGGTTCGGATGATTGCCTCAGAGGCAATCTCACGAAGCATTACCATCTTCAGATCAACAACCTTTTCCCAGATGTACATGTGCTGAACATCGACTGTGGTAAAGCCAATGAAATTTAATCAATATATGACAGATTGCGATTTCACATCACCGCCAAAGTTTATCTTGCGTGACTGATTTTGTGAATTATTTGCCCAAGATTTCATAAACCTGTTACCAAAACAGCGCACATCAGATTTCCAGTCTTAGAGCTATCCACTTAATGAAATAACCTTTACCTCTTTAAGAAGTGAATGACGTTCAAGGCCGATTCAGTGATCCCACTGAAGGTGTAAAAATGTGTCCATTTCAGGGTTGGTAAGTTAGTAAGTAAGTTAGGAAGTAACATACACTAATATAGGTTGATACCATTTCATGGTTCAGCGAAAATTAAAATTCCTTGTAATGTATTTTGGAAGCGATGAATTTGGCAAAAACGAGGAAAACAACAGTATTAACAAAGTTGAAGCCCCATTCAAATACACGAATTCATGTACGTACATGGCTTTCGGTTTAACCACTAGTAGGCTATGTTATAACGTTAGCATATCTATGACACTACCAAGGGTGCCAAACCTGAATTTTGATGATTTTTACGATCCTTTGGATGAGCAAATCCCTGAATTGGCCTTGAACAAAGTGATTTTAAAATAAACACGATAAAGCGTTTTAAAAATTGAAAATAGTGAAGAGAATAAAAATAAAATACAACTAAATACACATCTTATGCAATGTGCGAAACATATTCATAAATATGAGTGCTTCAAACATACAATTCTGAATCTATCGTTTTAGTAAGCTTGAGAAGTTTGCCATTTTTAACATTTAGTGCTTTGACCAACCTGCTATTTCGTCTACCGACTTCTGAGGCTTTTGAGGAACTTTCGGTTGTTGGACTGAAGGAATGAATATATAATATAAAGTTTATAAGGCACAATTTATTGTGTCAAAAACATTACAATTCAGCAACAACAATGTAAACAATTACTGATTGTCATCACATTAATTTGAGCTAATTTGATCATTTTAACAGCTCAGTCAATTTTACAATATAGTAATCATATAATTACCGATTTCTTCAGCCCCTGATTGGTCTTCTTGTAGTTGCAGATAATCTTGATATTCCTCATACAAGTACAGCATATAGTTATAGTGCTTCTGTGCCTGAAGAGCTTGCATTAGTTGCTGCGGCCAAGAGCTACCCATAAGCGCAAGTCTATCAAGAAAGTATTCTGCCCCAACATGCTGGCCATGTGTGATGAACTGTTGACGTATTTCATCCTTATGGAGTCTTGAGATGTCCAAAAAGTGATCGAGGGTGTCTTCGGTGATGATATTGATCAGTGTTTCTCTCAATTTCGGAGCACGCAGAATCGCCTTGAAACCATTCAGTATCTGGAATTTTTCTATAGATAATCATTTGGATAAAAACACACGTTCAAAACAACGAATTCAACAAAACCGAAGTTTTTAGTACGTAATGGAAAAGTTATTAAAAGCCATATACTAACCATTTACAGGCATGTTGTAAGGAATAAGTTGCTCCGTCTGCAACTTTACTAGTTCGAGTTTCCTTCGGACAATTTCATGATCTTGTTTGATACAGACACTACGCGATGGGACGAATGACCTTGAAGAAACTAGATCTAATGGGGGAAAAGAGAAATCAGTACATGTTTAAATATTATTGTCCGATATGTTTTATCTCACATCAAATCCATCATAAATATGTATTTATATCTTTAGATGTATGGATCTATAGACATATTATTTGAGTCCAGACAAAAAATAATATTGCGAGGGAATATAGTTTGATACCTACCGGATGTACTATGTTGTTCTGATATGAACACAGCCAGAATTGACTCAAACCATGTTTCTTGCAGTAGTTTATCCCGTTCTTCAGTAACAATCGGTACCAATGATGGCGCCTCTTGTTGAAGTCCAGCTAGAAACCCCTTATGCCAGTCTGGTTTCTTTAACTGCATGAGTTTGAATAAGAGCAGATCTAGAGCTTTCCGGCGCCCATCGTGTTTCTCTTTGGTTTCGATTTCGTCTTCATCATCTTCAGATAACAGACACCCTTCACCCACCAAGTATAGAAGTAGTTGACTTGCTTTGATGGTGCGCTTTAGAGCTTGGTGAACGCGTTTCAAAACTGCACGCCAAAGAAGGGTCAAATCAGGAACACCTAAAGAATAAATGTTACCAATTAATTTTCACAAATTATTATTTGCCTTTTAAACTAGAGCGTATCGCATAAAATCCAGTGGACATTTAAATTTGAATCAAGCTTAAACATTTTAATGAAAACTGGACTTGGGCTTAGAATTTTTCATTCTTGTTCTGTGATTTTAATAATAATAAAAATAATAAAAGACATTTATTAAAAGCGCACTAATGCATGAAAAGGCGGCCTCTATGCGCTATAAACACAGAGGTTTTTAAAACAACAGCAAAATTTCAAATATTCTATAACAGTATAATACAAAAATAATAAACTACAATAGATAAAATCCCGAAAATCATACAACCTGCTGCACATAACTAAGGCAGTAATAGCATCAAAACATTGCTTAAAAGGTTATACCATAGAATAATATTTCTTAAACTATACATTTGCATTCAAAAACATACATATAAGGCAAGCATATAAACTATTGTAATAACAATTCAAAAACACTACTGGAAAAAGATTATGCGAGGAAACGTTCACGTTTTCCTGACCCATGCAAAAACTCAACCGGGACGAGCAAAAACAAAAACCAGTGGGCGATGCATGCATCAGAAAAAGCAAAACGTAAAAACATTAATCAAATACAATGCACCAAAGCTTAACTGGTCCCCCGTACGGGTGCCCGCGACGAGCCATAAAATTGTTTCTGAGTAGAAACAAGGGACAACAAACCAATGGCAAGGAGCAGACACCATGAACAAGGGAACAGAAGCATAATACAAACAAAACAATACTGATAACTTGAACAGAAACAATTGAGACACAATCCAAAAGCTGCATAACACGCGATCTTCATGCAGAGCAAGAAACAATTACATAAAATATTGCTCAAACAAATGTGTTTTTAGCACTGATTTAAATTGCCCAATGGCATTCTGATGCCTGATACTCGTAGGAAGCTCATTCCACAATGCAGGAGCGTACGCGGCAAAAGCTCTTGTGCCATAAGTGAGAGTCCGCGGCATTCGAGATGGTTGCTTCAGAAGGTTTTTAGATGCTGAGCGAAGAGCACGGGCTCGTACCGATGGATCAGTTCCTTCAAGTATGATGGGGCAAGATCATGGAGACACTTAAAAGTCAGAAGTAAGACCTTGTACTGAACTCGTTTACAAACTGGCAGCCAGTGTAGTTCAAGGAGAACTGGGGTGATGTGCTGGCACCGCTTAGTACGCGAAATAAGTCTGGCAGCGGCATTCTGGAGTCTTTGAAGGCGATGCAATTGTTTCGTGGGTAGTCCAGCAAGTAAGCTGTTGCATGAGTCAATACGATATGTTATGTATGCATGCACTAGCCTTTCAGTAGATGAGCGGTCCAAAAACCTCCTGATCTTGCCCAGTTTATAGATGCATGCCCACCCTGCACGAAGAATGTTGGAAATATGAGATTCCATTGTGATATATTCGTCGAACACTACTCCAAGGTTGCGAGCCTGCGAACATGGGATAACAACGGAATCACCGATAATTAATGGATCGATGTTTCTGGTATCCTTAAAGCGCGATGTTAGGTGCAGTACCTCAGTCTTAGAGTCATTAAATTGCAACTTGTTAGTGACAGCCCAGGCTTTTATGTCTTTCACGCACTGTTCAACTTGGCGAATGGCGGAGTCTTTGTCATCTGGATGGAAAAAAAGGTAAACCTGGGTGTCATCCGCGTACATGATATGGCTGATGTTGTGGCTCTTTATGATGTCACTGAGTGGGGCACTATAGTATGTGAAAAGTGGAGCTCCTGCAACCGAACCCTAAGGCACACCGTACACAAGATTTCGAGGACGCGATTCAGAATCACCAATGACAACTGTTTGAGTTCGACTATCCAAATAAGAGCGAAACCAGGCATGAACTGCACCGCAGATACCATAGCGCTCTTGAAGTCTGTCAAGGAGGATAGTGTGGTCTATGGTATCAAAAGCAGCGCTTAGGTCCAGTAGGATCAGCGCTGCTTCCTGATGTTTGTCAAGTCCTCGCAAGATGTCGTTTTGGACACGTAGTAATGCCGTTTCTGTTGAATGATTGGGCCTGTACGCAGATTGGGCTTCCGCGTAAAAATCATTGGACATAAAGTACTCTTGAACTTGTGCCAGGCAACACCTCTCCAGAAGTTTACCCATGAACTGCAATTGAGAAACCGGGCGATAATTCTTGAAAACGCTCTTGTCCAAATTTGATTTCTTCAGTAACGGAGACACTCTCGCCGTTTTAAAACTCAAAGGCACAGTTCCTAGTTTACCATTTAATGTGCATGTCCATCATGTCCATGTATCTTTTACTCTTTTAAATCTAATGTTTTTACCAACTGTCTATCAAAAATCATCAATCTTTGTTGTGTACATTATAATAACATCGGTGCAATTAAAAAAAATGATGAGTTTAGGGGCGGTATTTCTATTAGTATTATTATTATTATTATTATTATTATTATTATTATTATTATTATTATTATTATTATTATTACTATTATTATCATTATCATCATCATCATCATGTTCTAAAACTCGTGTTTAAAGTGCAAAGTATAACCGAAAACATTCAAAACTCACCAACAAAGGTTTCTGCTGCTCCTGGTACTTAAAGTTTGCGAGTTTTATTTTCTAATTAATGTGATGTTGAATAATGTAGTGTAAGTTGTGTTGCGCCTACTACATTCATTTTTGTAAAGCGCTTTATGTTGTGTTTTCTTACCAAATTTATATAATTGATCATCTTGAACCTAAAAAGAACAAAAAGAAACGGATATTTTACATTTACGTTACAACATTTGAAAGACACGTAATTATGGTTATTAGCTTTGTCGTATCTGACTCGGTCTTTTAGAACTCGAGACAATGCAAACTTCTCATACAAACGTGGTTCGTGGATCGAAACTTCAATTAAATTAAGTTGTTTTAGCACCAATATAGCATCAGTGACGTAGCCAGTGGGGGGGGCAGGGGTTGGTGCCCCCCCGCTCATGATGGCCGTCGGTTCATGAGAGGCCGTCGGTAGACGGAAGGTGTTGGTGAAAAATAATTTGGGTGATCAATGGACTAATATTTAATGCACGGTGATGAAAGAAAGAATGGAAAATTGTATAAATAATGTTTAAATATTTATATACATAAAAGTAATTGTTTTTCGGTTGCTAGCGCCTTATATCCTTTTTTTTTTTTTTTTGTTTGCTCTTCACTTTTTCAAACCATTGAAAAAAAATTTGGGGCAACCATTCACAACTTCCGTCGGCAAAAAATATTCCCGTCGGTACATTTACAAGTTGTGCCCCCTCGGTTCCAAAATCCTGGCTACGCCACTGTATAGCATCACACAAGTCTAAGAGAATCATAACCCGAAACCACGCAGTACCTACTTGATGTCCTTCATTCATCAGCATCGATTCAATGCCTTTTGCTAAATCATCGTTGCCAATGATGCCTGGATGTCTCAGTACCGTCATCACCTCTTGAATTGTCAGCTTGTGACCATTACGTCTACGAGTGGCACATACTTCCTGTAAAAGGTGGCCATATTGATTCATAAATCAGTTACATTTTAGTCAAAGTAGTTTGGTTTGCAATCATAGCTCGTCATATTTCTGCCAATAGAAAATAACATAACTTAAGCCTACCCTAAGGATTTCGCCTGTAATCGAATGATCCTTGGTAGTTGTACAAAATCGAACGAGCTGCTGGAATCTGTTCTTAGAAATGTCCCATATATCTGCAAGCATCCGATGGTCACTCCCTAGTGGATGGGTTTCATCAAGTACTGCATATATCCTGTTTTGAAGCTTGAGTGGTATCCACTCCCAGCCACTGAGTCCGCCGAGTTCAGTGATAAACATCATATCGACGCCCTTAAATTCAAAATGGGGGAATAGTTTAGTTGGATACGAGTATAAAACATTGAACTAGAATTCAAACAATTAAGAAACTCGTAATACATAATGTCGATCAAAACTACCTGGCAAATGACGTCGATCATGCTGTCAGCATGAGCCTGCCGTGAATGGTACACCGTACCGTTTCCCGCTTCAGCTTTGTGCAAATCATCTGACTCATAGTACAGAACCTTTTCGAGATTGTACTCAGTTTTCAATGACTTGGGGCTAAGGAACTTCCACGTAACAACTGTTCCTGGTGAACATTGACGAAGATACGTGTGAATGGATTTCTTCAACCTAATACAAAAGACACTATGGTATGTTAAAGTGCCTCTGATAAACATTAATAGGAATTAATTGTGCTCTCGAAAAAAAAAATCCACGAGCTATTATAATAAAATTGACACAGGCTCGTTGGTCAATTCTTGCGGATTGATCCCATTTGTGTCAAAAACATATGTTTATCTTTTCAAAAGCGAATTTTTCCTTTAAAAGGAAAATTGGCATTTTTCAAATAGCTACATTTATCATGCTTACAGAGATGATTGTTCCATATTAATATAATCCCAATCGAAGTGGGAAATTAGTTTTCAAACAGAGGTCTTTTCACGATTATATATACCACTTTTTTTATAATATTTATCATGGTTTTGTTTTTTTGTTTTATGAATTATGGTTGGGTAAGCTAGCATTGAACACTTTTCGTTACATACGATTGTAGTTGAGAATATGCTTCAGGTCTCTCCGTGTTATTCTTGCATATAACAGCAACATTTCGTCGGCTGTATCACATACTGACGTATTCGACATTTTTAACATTTTTGAGAAAATTGGTATATTAGTTTGTTATGTTCTACTCTATATATTCACCAAAAACCATGCCTCAAAGTGGCTTAATTAGTAAGATATTAATTAATTTAATTTTGACGTATTTACAAAACCTTGAAATGTCTGTATCACATATCGACGTATTTGCCGATCACCTATACTGCGCAAGCCCAGTATGTCGTATCTGCAATTTGAAGGATTTGCCGTTTCACATACTGACGTATTTGCGCGACGTATTTGCGCGACTTTGTCATTACACGATAAAATCGTTGTTTTGTCCTTTTCACATACTGACGTATTTGCGCAACTGTTTCACATACTGACGTATTTGCGCGACGTATTTGTCATTTGAACAGCGAAATTGTCATTAGTCCTTTTCACATAGTGACGTGTTTTATTTAATATTGTTTTTTTGCAGAATAAGTTATGCTCTGATAGTAATAAGTGAATTATATTGAAAATATAGTATATTCGCGTTACTGCTAACCTGGTTTTAATCGACAATAATGTTTTAATCAAGATTATGAAGCAAATGAAAATCTCTAAATTTTCAACTTCGATTTTCTCGAAATGCGTATTTTGCAAATACGTTAGTATGTGATGCGGCCGACGATTTATGGCTCTCCCCATGTCCGTCAACTGCACTATTCCTTCGACTGGAGAAATGAATTTGACGGCAGAATTTGAGTAGTTGGTTTTCCCTTGCGATTTAGGATAACATTCTAACATATGAAGATGGATGTTCGGGAAGAGATCTGGCGAAAACATATCTGACTCATCAGCACACTCGACGCGAATACCATATAGCTGCGCGTTGTCGCTCTTCTCTATCAGGATCGGAGACAGTGATGGTGGTAGTTTGGATGGAATCAAATAGCTCCCATCATCGGTGGTGAAGAGGATCTTGAAGTGCTCCAGAAGCAGCACAGTAAAATCAAAGCCAAGCCCTTCTCCAGTTGCCAGGAATTTCCGTAACTCGTCTTCGCTGTACAGAGGTTTGTCTGGTAGTTTCTGGAACTGTGCTGGAAACTCATCACCCGCTAACATTTTAGCGATAACATTGGAGCAAAGCCATTGGATGTTCATAATGACCATCGCCTGACTTTCCTCATTGTCATCGTCTTCATTGTCATCTTTTGCTACATAGATCTGAAAGAAAATAAGTTTGCTCTTCAACACTGATACAATTTGCTCAATAGAGGTTATCCACTTTACTCATATGTGGCTTCTAACAAAAGGCGCGGGTTCCTGTAGTATTCCTCATTCAAACAAATTCAATGCACGACCTCGAAGTTACCTTCATGACTTTGGCGGGCTATTTTGAAACAGTCATGGTTGCACATGTAGGTACTTCTTTCGAAAGTTCTAAACAAGGTATAGCTGTCGCTGATAGGATATACGGCTTAAATTATAGAACATAGATAATCTCTATTGCGTACACCACTGCCCAGATAATACATGTATGATTTTGTTCTCAGCAAGACGATGTGTCTTTTCAACACACGTTCTGTTGCCTGTGCTCGTTTTGACACCTGCACCGTGTTCAAGTTCAGTCAACATTTAACATAAGTGTGGTATTCCCTATGATCTGGAAGCTTTTACTGTTTTTTGTTGTTTTTAAGAAACAAATAAAAAAAGAAAGAAAGAAGCATCAGAATGGATTACCTCTCCCATGTCATGAAGATATGCAGCAACATTTCTTACTGTTCTTTCTTCCACCATACTTTCAATATCTTGGATTTGTTTTCCTGCGATCTCCCTTACTTTCTCGAAGAACATCGTCCATGGTAGAACTGGAAAGCTAGGGATGTACCAACGACGGCTGTGATCCAAGATGTTTTGACATATTATTGGTAGCATTCGGGTTCCCTGTAAGAAATTTAAAAAAAAATGCTTTTGGTCTATAAAACCGCCTGGAAATATACGCAAAAACATTTTTTTTAAAACCCAGTCTTGAACTTAGTGACCTTCTTTGGTTAACTCTTCAAGTTATAGTGTTTTTTAATCAGTGGAAAAGTAAGTTACCCGATTCGTAAACCTACCAGGATGTCAGTTGCCATCTGCTTCAGAATTTCCTTTAGTATTCCAAAACCTTGATCAGTAGCATTGCAAGCATTGACAGTGATCACAGAATCTACAATGTCAAGAGATTCCTGAAACAGACATCTCATCTTGGTCTGGTTCAGTTGGGCCACCAGGTGTCCTAGAATATAATCATACCATAAAACATAATAATGACGTCAAGTTGAAAATTAGACAAATTTATGCGACTTCAATATTAATTTGGACTCCGCTCCCTTATCCACTCCGCGCAGCAGGCTGGATTCATTATGTTCCTCTTATAGCTTTGTGGTAAATTTGCCTTACGACTTCGTACTCAGAAATAGGTTCTTATAAAAGCACCAAACATTGACTTGATGAATGAAAGTACAAAACTGGTATAATTTGGGTGGTAAAATAGGTTGTGAGCGAGATATTGTGAGCGAGATATTGTGCGCAATTAAACAAAGAAAGAGTAAATGACGTGTCTTACAATAGGCCAGTAAATCTAGCATTTTCTAAGGAACTAATTGCAACAGAATTTTTTTTCACCACAATGCATTTCCTTGAGGTCCCCAAAGTACTATACTAAAAGTCCCAAAATATCCAAGTATGGGAAAGGTGCCTAATTTGCATAAATCCAAAATGGCCGCCACAATTTCAGAAAAACCTAGATTTTGATATATCTTCCCATCTAAATGGTCTATTACAATGGCTTAACTTTCTAGGAAGGGGGGTTTGGACAAAACAAGTATTATGAGATAGGTTAAAAATTGATTACATAAACAGATCATCGTTATATTTTCAAAATGGCCGCCAAAATCCTTTTCACACGTAACACATCATTTTGAATGATAGAATAGCAATATTCTACTTGGAACAAATTGAAACCTATTTTTTTTCACCACAACACATTAATTTGAGGTCTCTTGACACCAGACTAACAGTCCCAAAGTATCCAAGTATAGAAAAGATGCCTAAATTGCATAAATCCAAAATTCAGAAAATGTCAACTTTGACATATATCTTCACTTCTAAATACCTAACACAATGATTCAGGTTTTATGGGATAGGTTGGAAAATGATTACACACATGGATCATGAACAGCTCCACAATATTCAAGTATTGCAAAAGGTACCTAAATTGCATAAATCCAAAATGGCCACCTGCCGAAATCAATTTAAAAAAAAAACTTTGAAATATCTTTACTTCCTAATGACCATGATTACCAGTATGATGGTTTGATTTTCAAGGATGTATATGATTATGATATTTGTATGAGTCTGTATGTAGAATCCTTCTGCATTTCTCAGAAAGCAGTGTGAGCAGTGTAGGTAAAGAATAATGCCAAGAAGACTGCTAGAATTGTCCAAAATGCATTAATTTGAAAATCGTTTTCTGACCTGACATGTCTCCCAAGACATTCCTTGAATCCACAAACTACATTATATAAAGTTTAGCTATTGTAATGAAACTATTAATGGGTGACGGTGTTCAATTTTGGAAATACCTACCTACCTACCTACCATACCAGTCAGCAACGTTCATTTCTGCACCTGCTGTCTTACGTAGGAAAAACTTCCACGTGGCCCATAGCAACATCAGCTTCTTCCACAGACCACCTGGTGCCAAGTCTATCCAAGTCCCTCTGAATAACACTCTTCCAAGTTGCCCTAGGGTGTCCAAGTTTTCTATTTCCATTGGTGGGATTCCAGAAGTAGAGCTTTCTTGGGCCGGATGCGACTCTCATCCATTCTGTGCAGATGGCCAAACCACTGTAAGCATCGCTTTCTTAAGATAGTAGTGAGCTTCTGTTGTTTCGTCCCTGATGATCTTATGAAGTCGTTGGTGATATGCTGGGTCCATTTGATGCGGAGAATTTTCCTTTGGCATCTCATATCAAATGCATCTAATCCGAACTATCTCTTTCAGTGAGGCTTCGGCATTCAGAAGCATATAGAAGGGTAGAGAGAACGCATGCACTATAGAATTTCTTGGTGTCTAAGTTGATATACCGGTCCTTCCACACCTTCTCAAGTTCTTTAAAAGCACCAGATGCTTTGCCACTCCTATGATTGAGCTCCTTAGTACATGATCCATCAGCACTAAAGTATGCTCCCAGATACTTAAAGTGATCCATAACCTTGATGAGGCCTTCATCTCCCATTGGAACCAAAGGTGCTGAGCTCGAACGACCAAGGGATGGCTTCAGTTGTATCTGTCATCTTGGCATCAGAATCTTCTACGAGGCTATGTCAGCATAGTTTAGATCAACTAGTTTTACCTCCGGGTACCTCAAGCTTCGCCTAGGTAGAAGGGTTACATTTTTCTTGCTTTCTATACGAAGTCGATGGTTATGCCAAAAAGCAGTGGTGACCAAATATCACCCTGTCTGTCTTACGCCAGTGACTATACCAGGCCTCGAAATAAGAAAAAATATCCAAGGGTCCTCCGGACCCATGCCTTTGAAATTTCACGGGTCCTCACCAATTTTCAAGGGTCCGACCCCGGACCCTTGCCTTTGAAATTTCAAGAGAGAGAATTAGCTACGGCGATCACGGTATATAGATTGTAGAAAATTGAAAACCTGGGTTAAAAACTTGATGGGAAACTAAAATGAAAGTGTACTCAGGGAGCTGGACGTATTATGTGAACAGATTTTCCAGTGGAACAACAAAGGTAGGATATTCTGCTCTTTGCTTGGTTCAATTTTAGCGAGTCACGTGGACCCGTACCGTAAGATATTTGCGGGTCCGCACCTACTTTCACGAGTATTTGACGCAAGGACGCGCCTTATTTCGAGCGCTGGACTATACTGAAGAATTTGGAAAGGGAACCCTCTGATTTGACCGCACATGTTGTGGCATGATAAGACTTAATTATGATGTTGATGATCTTCCTTGGGATGCCATAGATGTGCAGGATTTTCCAGAGAGATGGTTGGTGAGTCAAAGGCAACCTTAAAGTCGACGAAGTTAATTAAAGCTTGGTAGCTGTTGGTTCAGACATTTCTCGATGATTTGGTTCAGGCCGAGTATTTTTAATCCTGGCAAGAGCGTCCCTAAAACCAGCTTGGTTTTCCCCCATTCTTACGTCAACGTCATCCTTCACTCTTAGAAGTACGATTGTGGAGAAAACTTCGCCTGCAATGTCCAGTAGAGTGATACCACAGTTTTTGCTATAATAGGAAGGTCTCCCTTCTTTGCTAATGGAAGGATTATGCCTTGTCCCCATTCTCTTGGTGTTTTCTCGGTTCGCCTTTATCAGTTTACAAATTATCAGCAACCATTCTTTGATGTTGTCGCCACCATCCTTGAGAAGTAAGGGGAGGATGTTATCAATGCCCGGTGCTTTGTTTCGTTTGAGCAGGCTAAGTGCCTTGTCAAGTTCTTCTCTGGTTGGTGGTTCCATATCAATTTTCAGTTCTTCGCAAGGATTGAACCTTGAGAAGTTTAATAACTCACTTGGCTCTTCAGCGTTGAGCAGGTCTTCAACAGATTCAGCCCATCTCTGCAGTTGAGCAGCCTATAGTCTTTAAAGTATTTCTCCTTTGGCATCTCGTATCTGCGAGGCCTTTCTGCTGCTTTTACCAATGAGAACATTCTTCAGCTGGTAGACTTCTCTCTCTCTCTCATGTTGTTTTTACTTGAGGCTACTTCCAAGTCATCAGCGATCTTGCTCATCCAGGTCTTTTTTGTCATTCTTAAGCAATTCTTATGTGCCTGTTGAGTTCACGGTAGTCACTATTCATTGCTGGCTTGACTACCTTTCTCTTGTCAATAAGCTCCTTTGTCTCGGTTGAGATCCAGTCTGCCTTCTTCTTCATTCTGAATCCAAGGTGTTCTTCTGATGCTCTATTTACGTTATCAACAAATACATTCCACTCTTCATCAACATCAGTATTAGCATCTAATTCAGCCAATGCATGGAGCCTTCCACCGATTTTAGCATTAAAGCATGTCAAAACATCACTCTCTAGCAGTTTACTGGTGTCATATTTTACGTGGATATTGCCAGGTTATGGTTACTTCCAACATCAGCTCTTCTGTACACTCTAACGTCTTTTAAGGAGTTACGCCATTTTCGGTGATTAAGGTACATGGTCAATTTGGTTGACTGTCCTTCCATTGGGAGAATTCCAAGTTAACTTATGGATTTTCTTGTGTAGGAAGAGTAACGATCCAACAATGAGATTGTGTTCTTTGTGATTGTGTAATTTTGGTGGCCATCTTGGGTACATTTATTGGATTTATGCAAATAAATCTTTCCGATACTTTCCCATACTTTTCTATATATATTTGAGAACTTTTAGAATGTTGTTCAGGGAACTCAAATACATTGTATTAAGCTGAAAGAAACTGTTGATTTGTTCCAAGTGTAGTTGTACACAGTGATATGGTTGTGTAAATAGGCCTATGGCCATTTTGAAAATATGCTAGTGATCATTCTCTATGGTCAGTTTATATCCTATTCCATAAGAATGGTTGTGTCCACAAACACATTCCTGGAAAGTTAAATCATTGTAATAGTCCATTTAGCAGGTTTAGAAGTGAAGATATGTCAAGTCAAAATTAACATTTTCTGATTTTTGACAGGCAGCCATCTTGGATTTATGCAAATTAATCATCTTTTTTGATACTTGGATACTTTGGTACTATTAGTATAGTATTCAAGGGTTCTCAAATGATTATTGTGGTAACAAAAAACAATGTTGCAGTTGTTCCAAGCTATTCTACAATACGAAATGATGTGTAAAATACAGATAATTTACATTTTGGCGGCCATTTTGAAAATATGCTAATGATGCTGCTGTGTAAACATTTTGTAACATATCCCATTAGACTAGATGTGTCCAAAACCCCCTTCCTAGAATGTTAAATTATTGTAATAGGCCATCTGGAAGTGAAGGTATGTCAAAATTTAGATTTTTCTGAAATTTTAGCCGCCATTTTGGATTTATGCAAATTAGGCACCTTTCCCATACTTGGATATTTTGGGACTTTTAATATGGTACTTTGGGGACCTCAGGGAAATGCATTGTGGTGAAAAAAATTCTGTTGCAATTAGTTCCTTAGTTGGCCCCTAAAAGTGCTAGATTTACTGGCCTAATTATGTGACTTTTAATTACCAATATACCCATTGTTATTAGCGTAGCTTATCATTTTCACGACATCTGCGCACAAGGCAAACATAATGACACAGCAAAGGCGTTTTTACCATCTTCACAAAATAGTACAATTTTTGTGTGTAGATGCTATAACATCGATCGACCAAATCTACTGACCTGTTTTCTTGTCTTCAACCTGGTCCATATGAGAAGCAACTATGATAACTTTTGGTTTGGTTGGTTGAGTTGCTGAATGTCCAGATTTCAAAAAGCAGAGCCAGTAATGGAGCTTGATTGGTTAATCCAAGATGAAACAAGACACATATTGAGTAAAAAACAAAACAAAAACAGACACTTTTAAACGTAACTAAAATACTTTTAGTATAATATTTTTTATTAAGTCAAAGTAGTGATTTTGTGCAGCATAAGCGCCTTTTTATTTAAAAGTTCTGGTTGTAATTATAGGCCTAATTATCTAAAATAAGAGCACAAATAGGACTTTAGGAGTGGCCTTCTATTCTTTTTATCTTTATCACATCAGATCCGTTTATCATTTCTTTCCATATAGACCAGTGGCACATTCTCCGATTAAGTGTTCAAAAGGTGAAATCTGTGTTGCCCGTAGTTTCAAGTCGTATTCAGACTTGTTTCGTCAGAAAGAAATGACGTTTATTAATATAGCTTATACTTAGTAAAAAAAACTTGTTGACTCTAATTAATTGTTTTGTCATTTTCAGAATTTATATATATATTTTATTAGCAATAAAAATAGCAATAATTTTGAATGAAGTAATTAAAACGTTATTAACACATTCATGCATTTACTAACTTTAAATAATAGTGCTTTCATTGACTGCGACATGTAGTTAGTGTTGCTCCGCAAATGCATCCAATTTGCACCGTTTGCTAATCGATTTAATGTTTTAAATCTTGTCATCTGCTTCATTAAGTTGTCAAGAACATTTCTGTACTCAAAATGAGTCCTCAAAAGCAAAGTCGAGGTCTTGATTCAAGTCCAACAAAATCGTCACCGAAGACCAAGAAACAGAAACAACAGTCAACGTCGTCGGAGGTCATGGAGGTCGGAGGTCAATCCAATATGTCTGCGCCCATGTCGGCGAAGCGTAGCTTGTTGTTGTCAGATGAGGGTTCCGTGTCATCGGAATCACCGCCCCTGTGGTTTTCTTCTTTTTTCAAAGAGTTTGAAAAACGGCTGGACAACAGGATGGAAGTTCTTCTCGTCAGACGTATAGATGATTTGACAGAGAAGCTTTGTGAACTGGATGAGAAGATGAAATCCATGGACTTTACTGTTAATGGTTTTGAGGCAGACATCAAGAATTTGAAGGACCAAAATCAGAAGTTGATAGACAAAGTTGATGACTTAGAAAATCGGGCTAGACGAAATATTTTGGTTTTTTCGGTCTGCCTGAGAAAGCTGGAAAAGAGAACTCTTTTGAGACTATCTCTGATGTGTTTAAATTTGTAGGTGTGAATGATAACATTGAACGGTGCCACCGTACACCATCTTTCAGACAAGATAACCAAACCAAACCCAGAATCATCCATGTCGCTTTCTCTACCTTTGTGATGAAGGAACGTGTGAGGAAAGCTTGCATTGATAAATTCAAATCTTCTGAATATCAGGGAAGGAAGATCTTCGTGTCAAATGACTTGTCACAGCGTATATTGCAGGCTCGTAAGAAGAAGATGGACGTATTCAAGAAGCTTCAACAAGAGAAGAAGAAACCGTTTTTTGTGTACCCTGATATCATCAAATTTCGACAGGAAGATGGTACAGTTGTACAAGTGAAGTAAGCAGTGGTTCCTGAACATTTGTTGAACTTTCATGCTTGACTGTTCTCTGTTGATACTTGATTTGATCAAACAATTTAAAAAGAAAAACGTTCTTATTTAGACAACTGTTTTTCTATTTTTCAAAGAGATCATAAAAATGATGTTCATTCCCAATTTTTTGATGGAACTCTGGTGCAGAACTTCATGGACTCTAAGAACGCTTTTGTATTTTTTCATGAACATTGAGTATGGTATACAAAATGTAGATGACTGTTTTTCATTCAGGGTCAAGCATTTCTTTCAAGTGCGAATGCATGTCAACACATTTTTGTCATGGTTGATATTTTCTGCTTGACCTCAAGGTGTGAGTTTATAAAATATGTTTGCCGAGTTTCAAAAATGTTCCTTTTTTAAAAATAATTAAAAATTCCCGGGTGATTTTCAAGATGGTGCTTTTTGATTCTGTTGGCATTTTTATTTTTCCAATTTGGCTCGGTTGCATTTTGGATTGCATAACTGCGCGTTGCCTTTTGTCTTCAATTCCAGGACTGGTTTGTGATTTGAAGTCCTGGTATTCCATCGGGTGCTTTGCGCGTCTAATCTGCTTTCTAATTTGTTTGCGATTTTTTTTTCATAATCATACTTTTTTCACCAATCATTCTTTTTTTAATTTTTTCGTTGGTAGCAATGATTCCCTTTAATGCAGCTTTCTTGATTATCATGGAGGTTTTTTTCTGGATTTTTAGATGTGTTTCATTCTTTGATTATGCAGTTTCACTTCTACCTTTCAACTCATTTGAATATCTTGCTTCTTTATTGATGCAATATGAAGGTCCAACTCTGTATTATGTTATTATAGATCTTCAATGTAACTTGTACATAAGTATGATAAGTATGGGTATTTTGTAAAACTTTGTACAAGTAAAAATTATTATGCAACTTAAATTAAGCACTTTTAATTGTAGGGGAATGCAAGACTATGTTAAACGAAGGAAAGTTTTTCATTATTTAAGGTCTGTTAGTAGTGATATTATTTTTCTCCAAGAAACGCATTCCTCTCCCGATGAGGAGAAATTTTGGAAAAGTCAGTGGGGTGAGCAAGCTTGGTTCTCTAGTCATTCCTCAAATAGTAGAGGTGTTGCCATTTTAATTCGTAATTCAGTTCCAATTGTTTTTCATTCCCTTTTTAGTGATCCAAATGGGCGTTTTTTGATTATTTCTCTTTCAATTAATGGCTTATCCTTGGTTTTGGTTAATATTTATGCCCCTAATAATGATGATCCAGATTTTTTTCTAGAGGTTTTTGGCAAAGTTGATCAATTTAATTATTCTTCTTTAATTGTTGGTGGTGCTTTTAATGCTGTGTTGGGTCCAAATGATTATAATGGTGGTAGACAACATCATTCAAATGTTAAGGCTAGTGAAACAATTTTAGTGTTGATGGATGAATTTAATTTATGTGATATCTGGAGAAATTTTCATCCAAATTTGAAGCAAATACTACACTAGGCACCAAAATTCCCCTAAGGTATTATCTAGACTGGACTTTTTTCTGGTTTCTGATAATTTAGTCAATAACTGCCTCCATTCAAAAATTATTCCTGGTGTTCAGTCAGATCACTCAGTTGTAACTTTGCAATTTAATGATGGCCAACCTGCTAAAGGACCTGGGTTCTGGAAACTTAATTGTAATTTTTTGCATCATGATGCTGATTTTGTTAATTTGGTGAAAGAGAAAATTGATGAGTTTAAAAATATTCATAAGGATGCTGATTGTAATCCTAATATATTATGGGATGCTTTAAAATGTACAATCACAGGTGTATGTATGGAGTATAGTGCAAAAAAAAAGAAAGAAAGAAATGCAGAGAAAAAAAAGATTTTGGACGAAATTGAAAAGGTCAAAAACCAAATTAGTGTGGATACATCCAACAATTCTTTAATTTCTCAATTAGATCAACTTGAAACCCAGTTGAACAAAATTTTGGATTTCGAAACAAGAGGTCTTATTATTCGTTCTCGAACTCGTTGGATGGAAGACGGTGAGAAAAGTTCAAAGTATTTTTGTAACTTGGAGAAAAGATCTTCTGAGAGGAAAAACATTCAGAGGATAAAGAATGATTGTGATTCTTTAATTTCTAACACTTCTGAAGTTATGAATGAAATTCACAGCTTTTTTCAGACACTTTACTCCAATCAAAACAATAGGCAAACTGCCAGTGGTAACATTGAGGAGTTCCTTGAAAATATTGATATTCCTAAATTAGATGATGATTATAAAAAACTCCTTGATCAGCCAATTTCAAAGCAGGAATTGAATATATGAATACAAAAACCACCCAAGTCCATACTGTGGCCAAATTGAGTTAAGCATGGGAATTTGTTTCTATGCATAGGTCTGTCATATGTATGAAAAAACAACTCAAATTCATCCACTGTGTCTATTGAGCATGTGAAAAATAGCATGTATGAAAGAATAACCCAAGTCCATGATTTAAGTCTTGTAGCACATTGATTGAAATCCAGTATGTATAAAAGTCCGCTTGAAACACACTCATTGCTGGAGAGTGACTTTTGAAAAAGAAAAATGGGTTTAATAAAGGAAAGTGTGTGGTTTATATTACATGGCAGAATGCTTACCAACATTATACATACCTGTGTGCTTTATTTTGTATTATCTTACTAGTGGTAATCTCATTCAAACATTGTTGTATTTGTATATGATTCAAAAAACCACCCAAGTCCAAAATTTAAAATGAACCCCACGAAGTCCCTGAAATGCTAATCGTCATACTTAATACAGTTTAACCCACTCATTTGCACGTAAAACTTACCATATTGATCAGGTAAATATAACTGAAGGAATTAAAATGATACACAGGTTTTTCTCTCAAAATGACTTCACATGGACTTGGGTGGGTTTTGGATTCATGTATTCAATTGTATAATACGCTTGTTTCAATGAATCAACACAAGACTCCAGGTTATGATGGTTTACCAACTTAATTTTATATTGTGTTTTGGCCTGATATTTCTGATATCTTGTTTAATTCTTTTAATTTCTCTATGGAGAATGGTGTCATGTCTCAGTCTCAAAGAAATGGTATTATTACCTTACTTTCTAAGAAAGAAAAAGACCCACTTTATATTAAAAACTATAGGCCCATTTCACTGTTGACATTTGATTATAAAATCTTTGCGAAAACTTTGGCAAATCGGTTAAAAAAGTACTTGAGCCAGCTTATTAATCCTGATCAATCTGGCTTTCTTAAAGGAAGAAATATTGGTAATAATATTCGCTTACTTATGGACATAATTGAATATACTGATTTCAATGAAATTCCAGGGGCAATCCTTCTTTTAGACATAGAAAAGGCATTTGACAGTGTCAGTCATGAATTTTTGCTTCAAGTTTTAAAACATTTTAATTTTGGTGAAAAATTTATTCACTGGATAAAAACTCTTTATTCTCGAAGGACAAGTTATGTGGTCAATAATGGGTTTTTCACAAAACCCATCACAATGGATAAAGGAATTTTTCAGGGCTGTCCTATTTCTCCTTATTTATTCCTGATGGTTATTGAAACAATGCTCTTGCCATTCGCCAGAATGTTAATATTAAAGGTATTCCTCTTAAGGAGAGAGAGTTAAAAATTTCTTTGTTAGCAGATGACTCAACCTGTTTTCTGGATGGCTCGCCTGGTTCCTTTAACAACCTTTTTGAAACTTTACAAAGATTCGCAACTTGTTCTGGCTGCAAGATCAATCTCTCCAAATCTGAAGCTATTTGGATTGGCTCAATGAAAGGCTCTTTAAATCGTCCCTTTTCTGGGCAAGGTCTTCTTTGGGAAAACTAGAGATTTTGAAACTTTGGGTATTAATTTTTCCTTGAATTTTAAGTCAATGTTTGATCTCAACTATAAGGTTAAGCTTAAACAGATCGAGGGAACCTTAAATTGCTGGCGCGCTAGAAACCTTTCTATTATTTTATTAAAACACTTCTTTTGCCTCAGCTGCTCTATCTTTTTTCAGTTCTGAGTATTAAAATTCCCAATTCTTTTTATAAAGACCTTAACAGATTGTTTTTTAAATTCATTTGGAATGGTGGAAATTATAGAGTTAGAAGAAAATGTGTGTGCAATGATTTTTCTCTGTGTGGCCTTCGTATGATACTCCCTTACACTTTTGCCTTGGCTCAAAAATGTATTGGGTTAAATTACTGCTTGATAATAAATTTAACAGTCTGTGGAAAACAATTGAGTTATCTGCATTAGATCGCATGTATGGTGATATTTTATGGAAATCATATGCTCCTGAAAGTGTTTTAAATAAGATCAATTGTACCCAATTAGCGGATTCCCTTAGAACTTGGTATATTTACCGTGAAAGTGCGGTTAATTTCAACTTTGGCACTCCCTTCTCTGAGCTTGGTGCCTGCCAATCTCTTTGGTTTAATAGAAATATTCGTTCAAAATCTAAACAGTACTTTTACTATGAAGACTGGTGTGATAAAGGTATTGTGTATGTTGATGATTTACTCAACCCTCCCCTCCCAGGTAGTAAATTATTTGAAGAATTAATTCTTGATTTTGATATTTCGAACCATGACAGGAAGAAATTTAATTTTTTAATGAAAAATGTTCCTGCTCATGGATCGATGATCCAAACATTGAAATTTCTAGTGCGGAGATTTTTGATAAACTTGTTGATAACCTTATCCAAGCTCCAAAGATTCCTCGACATGCTTATTCTATTATGATTGAGAAATGTGTTCCTGAAAAACGTATTTGTTTTTGGAATGAGTTTGCGGATAATCCTGAGGACTTGGAATGGGATCACATTCATCTTCGTAATTTTAAATGTTCAATTGACTCTCGATTTCGCTCATTTTATTTCAAAATCTTCCACAAAGCCATTGCATTTAATGATTTCTTGTTCAAAATTAAAAGGAGGGATTCTCCAGATTGTGCATTTTGCAATAAAATGCCTGAAACAATTTCCCATGTTTTTTGTGAATGTGAGAAAATCAAACCCCTTTGGGAAGATATTATTAAAACTATTAAAAATAAAGATGATATTGATTTTGATATTTCAACCTTTGATAAAATTTTTGGGGTGCCTGATGATATGTTTTTGACATACTTGTTCTTGAGTGTCAAATACTATATTTATGTGTGTAAATTTCAAAATAAAACTCCCAACACAATTGGTCTTAAGGCTTTTATTAAAATAAACATTTCGCACTCGCACTCCTCAGAAGACGCTTGTAAACGGGGTTGGAGGGCATGATCGTTGTTTATGCAATAGGTTATGCCTCGGGTGTATAAAATCGACCGTGCCCTCAATTTAATCGATTAATGAACTCCTGATTCATTTGAATATTATACATGTGATACCACTATTATAATTATGTACTCAGTAAAATATTTTAATTTAACATTAGCAAAGAAACTCCAAATGTTTCAGGATTGTCAAAAGTCACTGCATCAATATTTTACAACTGTATCAGACTTACATCTTGCATATGTAGTTTCTTGATAAGATTGTACATGACGATAAATATGGAATTCTCTGCACCAAGAAACATGGCGTGTGATATATGGTATTCCACATGACCAGCAAGGTCCCAAATTCTAAAGATTCCAACATCCTTGATTGCGTTTTTACTGATATCAATGCCTGCAGTTGGCTTGTATGGGAGCTCTTGGAGATTGTTGCCACATTCGAATACGTTTTCTTGGAGGTCCTAAAATAACATAGATATAATATAACAAATGTTCAGATAACATTGTAAATTATTTATTATTTTACAGTTATAAAATGCATTTGATACTGAAAATATGTTTTAGATTTATACTATCTTCATATTCTGTTGCTCGCCACACAAGTACTAAGATCCGCACTTTCCTTACGACTTACATCTTTTTACCACCTTTTCATAAGGAATACAATTTAATTCATGTTGTTTCTTATGTAAAGTGCAGAAACAGTAAAAAGAAACAACGGAGACATAATTTAGATTAATAATGTTCTAGTTTGAAATAACAATTCCCGTTTGTCAGAATGGTAACAGCTACAGGCTGTGCACACGGATCTTGATACATTACAGACCTAATCAGCGCCTTTATAAGAGGCGCATGGTCTTTGGTGTACGGTATATATAGCCTGTACACTAATGATCAAAAAACAAACTGATAAACAATCATTAAATCATTCACCCTAACGCGTGAAGCATTAGGCGGAGGCGCCGTATACCGTAGAAACCCGTCTACAAGGAATAGTAGCGACTGTGATGATAGGAAATTTCACGCTAGCGCCCTCCACAAAATTATATCATTATGGAATTTGAGCAAATCATTTACCGACACAAGCAGGTATACAATGTATTATTTTATCTTTATTTCGCATCTCACGAACATAGCTCACTTGGCAAGGCATAAGACTTTGGTTCTTTAGATCGGAAGATGGTGAGTTCGAGCCTCATCACGATCACACAAACTTTTATAAACAAAACAATTGTTCAAACTTTTCATTTATATTTTCTTGCATTTTCTAAAGACTCCTTTCGTGATAATTTTTTTTTCATATTTAGTTTAATTTATTCTATTGTTTTTCTTTTATTGTTTCTTTTCTTTGTTTTCTTTGTCTTTTTTTCTTGTTTAATTTTATTTTTTCTTTATTTTTCTTTGATTCATATAATATTGGCAGGATAAGGAGAGGAGGGAACTAAACAGTCACCTACCTGGACAACCGATTCTTTAGAAATGCTTAGTCGCGCTAAAAGTCGATCGATACATGTTAAAATCAGCACAATTCAGAGATACACCTTTTTGCTATGAAATTAATTTTCTCGGTCAAATATAAAGCAATATTTTTTTTTTCTTCAGTAATGTCAGTTAAAAACTTGGTGCTTGGATATACATTTTTTTTTAAATCCTGGTGTTAAAATTAAGCATCAAATTGTATCTTTTAGTGTGATATTTTTGATTTTTATAGGCCTTGAGTTCGCCTGCGAGCTTTTTACGGAATTGATTTTTTAGCGTCTCAAACTAATATAGTTTGCTAAAGAAAGATATTTCCCACCTCTGTAAAGCACATCGTGTGGGTCTATATATTATAGTTTTGTCAGAATTTCCGTTTTTATTTTACCCTTTTCCCTTCATGCTCTGAAAATGTCAAACTCGGTGCTTTTATCTCGTGCGCAACCAGCAGAAATAGTCGATATTTTCATTGTTGTCATCCAGGGCAATTTTCCATTGAAAAGCAAAGATCATGAAGATTGCCCGACTAGCGATTTGGTAGCCCAAATCCCCAATTGGTAAATGAGGTGAATTTTAAAATTTGCTCCCGTGATAGCCTGCAATTTCAATTTATATGCATTCCATGATTATGAAAACCATTTTGTCTGTCTGTGTGTTTGTTTACCTAGGTTAGTCCGTATTAAGAGACGCACGCTTGAGGTTCATGAAAATCCACGGTCCAAACCTAGACAAATTAGCGTGTTATTATAGGGGATTTTAATCTTCTGTCCCTCCTATCTCCATGTGAATTTTGTAGGACCTACCCCCGCCCCCCCCCTTCAGACTTGTGTTCGGGTTTCTGTAGAGATTCGTCAGTGTTCGGGTTTGTTTTTAATTTGACATGTAGGCCTATATATAGGCCTAACCATATTTGTCATAATTAAGCGCTATACCTAAATGTATAGCTATGCTATATATTATTATGTAATATCATGTACATGTAGGCCTATAGGGTGGGGTGGGTGCAGAGGTGTGTAAGGTGGGTAGTGGGGGTGTATGTAGGGAAACTTTGGTGTGGTAATCAACACACTTTAACCATGACTTTCAATGCAAGGCTTATTGTTGCCACAAATGTTTTTTTTTTTCCTTACGGTTATTTAATATGTTTTTATGAGCTTCCATGTTTAACCTGGTATTGTTTTGGCTGCTTCATTAGGGCCTATGACTTTCGGTGGGTTTCCAAAAGCAGTTTCAAACAAACACAAACAAAAGGCACCATACCCAGTCACCTTCATGACAATTGAAACACTACGTCAAGTATTAACATCCAAGTTATTCTGTTTTTTAGGCAAGCAATTTTAAATAATTGCTTGAACAGGTTTTTGTTTAAAAACAAAAACCTGTTTAAGTTAACAATGAAAATGAATGGTTCTTATAAGGCACAATCTCTGATGAGGAACTCAAAGCGCGTAAAGCACGAAATTTACAAACAAACATAAAAACAATCAATTTATAAAGATGTTTAAAACAAAAACCTGTTTAAGTTAACAATGATAATGAACGGTTCTTATAAGCCACAATCTCTGATGGTTCTTATAAGGACAATCTATTTCTGGCGTTTAAATAACGAAAGTCTGGGGCGTTACGCCGGGGCGTTACGAAGGTTATTTCTTTGGAAGTGTGTTCCAAACAGTTTGCTTGATCATAAAACATACAGCGTAATATAATGTTTTGTAAAAGAAAGTTTTGTTTAAAATATTGCCCAATTGCATGTAAGCCTTCGGGCAAAGTTGTTTTGAGGAGAAGCAAATTTCAACACATTGGTCCGAATCACTCACGTGATGATGAAATATCCTCATCGTGCTATAAACATGATCAGTATAGGAGCGCTATTAGGCCTGGGAATTTCGTTGCTATATTGAAGTTCTGGCAACACTGTATCATGCCGGTATTCCTATTAAACCCAGGGATATCGATCCACAATGCTAGTATTATTAGCCTTATATTTCACGCGTTGATTTTGAAAAAATTTCAGCCGGTGAAAAAATAGTGAAATCAAAACGTAAATTCTGACAAAACTATGATATATCGCTCACGGTGATGTGCGTTAGAAAGTTGGGAAAAATCCTTCATTAGCGTACTATATTACTTTGAAAAGCTAAAAGGTTGATCCAAGAAAAGGCTCGCGGGCAGAGTTTAAGCCTATCAAAATCGAAAATCTTACACGAAATGACTGAATTTCACGCCTAAGTTTAACACTAGGATTTGAAAAAAAATAAGTATCAAGCACTACAATTTGACCTGACATTTACTGAAAAAATGAAAATGATTGCATTTCATTTGGCCGAGAAAATTAATTTTACATTGAAAAGGTGTAACTCAAAATTTAGTTCGTTTCAACACCAAATTCGATCGTTTGTATTGCCACATTAAATGACTGAGTGAGCCTTGCTAAACAAAAGAATCGGTTGTCCAGGCTGCTAACTGTATAGACCCATTCAGTGATTTGCTCATCCGGACGATCGTAAAAATCATCAAAATTCACCTTTGTCATTGTCATAGATGTGGTAATGATCGGATTAACTACCATAGCAATAGGTGAAAACAATTTTTGAATATACCGCGCTACACTGATACGTTCAGGCGGTACCTCTTTGAACCATATCATGCTGCACCTGTAAGATTAGTATCTTTGAAAAGACCAGTATTGTATTCAATCTATGATTGCAGACATACACAGGTGATGAGTGTAACCTGCTTGTAGCGCAGCGCGATATGTTCAAAATTGTTTTCACCTATTGCTATGGTAATTAATCCGATTAATTACGTAACTTCGCCAGCGTATAATGGCCGAATAAATTCTGACCATCACTTGGCTTGTTGGATTCGTCTATACTACAATAGAGGTTATCCACTTTACTCATGCGTGACTTCTAACAAAAGGCGCTGGTTCCCGTAGTATTCCTCATTCAAACTAATTCAATGCACGACCTCGGAGTTACCTGCATGACTTTGGCGGGCTATTTTGAAATAGTCATGGTTGCACATGCAGGTACTTCTTTTGAAAGTCCTAAACAAGGTATAGGAGTCGCTGGTAGGATATGCAGCTTATAGAACACGGATAACCTCTATTCGCTGTCGAAGTGACGTAATAATCGCAATAACTACCATCAAGCAGATTGCACTATATCACCCGCGTATGTCACCAAACATAGATTGAATACCACTCTTTTCATAAATACTAATCTTACATGACGAGTAATTAGCATTTCTTTGACAACTATGGTTCAATGCATAGGTGCCACGTGAACGATGAAGTGCAGGGCTATATATTCGAAATTGTATTCATCAATTGCTATGGTAGTTAATCCGATTAATTACGTCACATCGACAGCGAATAGCCTATGAGTATGGGTTCAAGTGGAACAAAAAATAGTGTATGTCCATTGCTATGGTAATTAATCATGTTAGTGTTTACATCACTACTTCGGTGAAGACAAGAGAAGTGTGCCTTCTCTACCAACGCCTGTGATATAACAGGTGCAAGCGAAACAAAATTGAATGACCAGAATAGTTTCCTTTGTCAGATGAATTGATTGAAGTTTTTGAAGACACTCTATTCTTGATGGGACAATAGATTCAAATATGGAATAATTATTATTCCTCATCTATTTTTTTATTGAAAAACTGCAATTGTGGCAACAGAACAATATTTATTTTGATTTCATCACAAGTCTTTCATTCTGGCGAGGGGTAGAAGATGCATATATTAAGTTCGTAAAAAGGACCAAGAGTATTAACTAAATTGAACACCCCTGCAGTAAGTTGGAACAGGTTCTTGTATACAACATTAAAATGCTTAGGTTAGATTTGCTTCATATATTTTCCAGCACGATGAAAGTGTTCTTGTGCGGGCTTCTTGCGGTCGGAATGCGTCATTATGGCAACAGCGGGCTAGTCGTAGGGGAAGGTTACTACCTTCGCAGGGATAGGGACAACCCCCACGATGAGAACGCAGTTGCCCAGGGATCGATACAAAGGGATGGGCATCCTAGTATTACGTAACAAACCGGAAGATGTAGTTTAAGTCTAGACAATAGGCGGATTAGCGGCCATTTTGTCTTCGACATGATTTTATTCACGTGTCCTTATACTTTAGTAGACAAATATATAAGTTAACATGTTTACAATATTAAAATTATATTTTGAATAATCAATTATATTCTGTAGTAAATCGATCAAATGACGGTGATTGTTTAGGTATTATATGCTTGATAAAATTAAACTGTCTGACCAGCTAGTATTCTCCTCCGCCGTCAGTGTGATTCCAGACATTCCACGTACCATGTTGAGAAGGTGGAGGAGACTAAAGCTGTATTAACGAACACGCATGCGTTAAAAATGATGTAGTCGAACAATAGAGTGACGTAGTTTCCGGCATTGTTCCTATGCACTTTCACCCTCCTGAGTTGCCATTGTCGACCGTTCTGGCCGCAAGAAAGCTAGTCTAAAAAGAGACGCGGCCACGGTGGTGGCCGGTCTTTTTGATGACACACTTATAGTACACATAAGTAGAAACAAAATCGTGCTTAAAGGTCCGTAACCCGATCGACAGCATCATCCCCCGATTTTTTCATTGTTGATGAGGTTTTGGTATCACATAATAGATACTATTTTTCTCATTACTATCCTGAAATTTGACGCTCCAAGTCGATGTATTTCCGGAGAAATAATGAACCACAGCGGCTTTTACAGGTATACCAGTTTGTAAACAATAAAAATTACTTCGGATCATGGGAAGAGAAAAAAAAGCGAACTACGCTAAGTGTAGTCTCCTACACAGCCAGTTTGCGTCGGTCTGACACTCGTCGATCCTCGTCGATAGCCACATACAGTCTGGCTCGAGACTACGCTAAGTGCTGAGGAGACGGTCCGCCGTATATAATTAAAACAATTCCTTGATTATTTCAGTTGGTGAAATAGCTCAATTGGCTAGCGCGCCGTTCTTTTACCCTAGAGGTACCCGGTTCAAAACCCGGTATCGGAAGGTTTTTTCCTCTCCATTTTTAACCCAAACTTTTTTATATTCATTTGAAATGTACATATTGCAATGGGAAATATATTTTGTTTCCTTTTTTTCTGAAACGGTACGAAAAAACAAAAACAAAAAAAATATTTTCCGTTCAATACGGGCCGGGCATTGCAGCATGTCAGCATTCGTCATACGAACGGGAATTGTTGTTGTTGCATGCCTACCCATAATGCAATTCACGTATACAAGGTATTGGATTGCAAATTTGGCTATTTATTCACATTTACGCTGAAAATGCTCTCGTTTTTTCACAAAGCAGCATAAAGGGGGAGATATTTGATATTATTATGTAATTTTAAAGACAATCCATATCCAAAACCAATAGGGTTACCCCCCTTTAAGCGAAAAACGCACCCTACCTACCATTCCTCAAGAATTGGGATGGCACAAAGGTGCAACATAGGTTTTTATTGCAAAGACGAGGACAGACAAGTAGTTACAACACATCTTTCTAACCGTGGGTTTCGCTATTATTTAGAATAAATGCTTTTACTAGTTTCTATAAAACCACAAAATTACTAAAAAAAACTATAAAAAAAACTAAAAAAAAAAAAAAAAAAAAAAAAAAAAACCGCACCTAAAATAAAAAGTAGAAAGGTAGATTTGAAGAAAGATAAAAAGAACATGTCAAAAGTTAAAATTAAACGAGAATGAAAAAACGGAACCGGTGCCCGGACCATGCTCTCTTCAGTTCCAAAGTCTGACGCTCTATCAATTGAGCTATACGATCCTGATATACGAAACAGTCGTTATTATGTCAATACAATTGATTGGTGTTACAACATACTTAGATGGAATGCATAGCCACCCAGTGCCAGTATATATTTGCTCAAACTCCAAATACAAAAAGCAACCAATTTTATTGAGGGCGTTTCTTAGGTATATCCTTGTAGACGGGGTTTTACGGTATTTAATTATTTTCCACCCGAATTACCCGGGTGAAAATAAAGAAAATAATTAAATATCCAGAGCTAACGCTAAATACGGCGCCTCCGCCTAATGACTTTTAGGCGACTGGAAAGGAAAGAAAGAAGGAATAAAGAGAGAGAAAAAAAAGTTGTTTGCTCTGGGTGTGATTCGAACCCCAGACCCTTCGCATGCCAAGGACTAGGTCGGCGACACTCAACCACGGGTCTTTCGCTGGCCGGGTCAACGAAAGCGTGCATATCACGAAGGGTGATTGAGTTATCACATCTCGTAGGATGCACGCACGCGGAGTGAAGCTTTTTGTAGTATTTTGTAGTACTCATGCCTGTTAGGGTTAATAATGGAGCCTGGATGAAAAACAAAGCATTGTATCAGACTAGCGATACTGTGTACAAATTGCCCATACCGATTCTGTGGACAAGACCTGTGTAACAGTCGCGATCCCCTGCTTTGTACGCGTCGACCAGGTCTACGTGACAAACAGTGCAGGTCAGTCAGGGTCAGAGGACAATTGCAATCTGTGCACTGCCCTCCACGTAATAAACCTTACGATCACCTTTTTGTATCGTTCGTAGAGCGTGATGTCTGCATAACAACATGGGCATAAGGGCTCCGCCTAATGACCCACATACATCGCTGTCAATCATTGGCGCATTCTCTAAATATGGTCATATCATCGTCATATATGGATATAAGTCACCTTTTTCAACACCCCTTCGGGTCGAGACAAGTCTGCGCATAACAGACTGTCTATGCTCTTACACAAGGTCCCGAGCTCACACTGTCCTCACTTTTGCGATCGAAGTAGCGGCTCTCTAATTTAGTACTCTCAGATTGTATGAGCGCATATACCTGTGTGAGGGAGTTCTTCAAAGTTGTCTTTCCAGCAGAAGGTGCTCCACAGATGAACAATTTGACGATCTGGACTGGAGTGGAACCGGTGTTCATCAAGTCTTTGTACTTCGCTCTCTGCAAAAGTGAATGAGATACTAGAGCAGTGATAAAATAAATGTGGCAGGCAAAGCAGCATTTATTTCTGCGTATTATGATACCTCATTTATTGCAATGGTCCCAATATTGATGCCGCAGTGTACATTTAAATGAACGTAACCAAATTCTGTTGCCTTGTATTCAGTATCCATTTGGATCAAAACATGTGATAATAGCAATTGTCATTATTCACATCGGTGATCATTATTCACGTATGGTAATGTCAAATTAAAACATGAACAGTCACCTACCTGGACAACCGATTCTTTAGAAATGCTTAGTCGCGCTAAAAGTCGATCGATACATGTTAAAATCAGCACAATTCAGAGATACACCTTTTTGCTATGAAATTAATTTTCTCGGTCAAATATAAAGCAATATTTTTTTCTTCTTCAGTAATGTCAGTTAAAAACTTGGTGCTTGGATACACATTTTTTTTAAATCCTGGTGTTAAAATTAAGCATCAAATTGTATCTTTTAGTGTGATATTTTTGATTTTTATAGGCCTTGAGTTCGCCTGCGAGCTTTTTACGGAATTTATTTTTTAGCGTCTCAAACTAATATAGTTTGCTAAAGAAAGATATTTCCCACCTCTGTAAAGCACATCGTGTGGGTCTATATATTATAGTTTTGTCAGAATTTCCGTTTTTATTTTACCCTTTTTCCCTTCATGCTCTGAAAATGTCAAACTCGGTGCTTTTATCTCGTGCGCAACCAGCAGAAATAGTCGATATTTTCATTGTTGTCATCCAGGGCAATTTTCCATTGAAAAGCAAAGATCATGAAGATTGCCCGACTAGCGATTTGGTAGCCCAAATCCCCAATTGGTAAATGAGGTGAATTTTAAAATTTGCTCCCGTGATAGCCTGCAATTTCAATTTATATGGATTCCATGATTATGAAAACCATTTTGTCTGTCTGTGTGTTTGTTTACCTAGGTTAGTCCGTATTAAGAGACGCACGCTTGAGGTTCATGAAAATCCACGGTCCAAACCTAGAAAAATTAGCGTGTTATTATAGGGGATTTTAATCTTCTGTCCCTCCTATCTAGTATCTCCATGTGAATTTTGTATGACCTACTCCCGCCCCCCCCCCCATCGCGGGTTGCCATTTTCATTACACCCTTCAGACTTGTGTTCGGGTTTCTGTAGAGATTCATCAGTGTTCGGGTTTGTTTTTAATTTGACATGTAGGCCTATATATAGGCCTAACCATATTTGTCATAATTAAGCGCTATACCTAAATGTATAGCTATGCTATAAATTATTGTGTAATATCATGTACATGTAGGCCTATAGGGTGGGGTGGGTGCAGAGGTATGTGAGGTGGGTAGTGGGGGTGTATGTAGGGAAACTTTGGTGTGGTAATCAACACACTTTAACCATGACTTTCAATGCAAGGCTTATTGTTGCCACAAATGTTTTTTTTTTCCTTAAGGTTATTTAATAAGTTTTTATAAACTTCCATGTTTAACCTGGTATTGTTTTGGCTGCTTCATTAGGGCCTATGACTTTCGGTGGGTTTCCAAAAGCAGTTTCAAACAAACACAAACAAAAGGCACCATACCCAGTCACCTTCATGACAATTGAAACACTACGTCAAGCATTAACATCCAAGTTATTCTGTTTTTAGGCAAGCAATTTTGAATAATTGCTTGAACAGGTTTTGTTTAAAAACAAAAACCTGTTTAAGTTAACAATGAAAATGAATGGTTCTTATAAGGCACAATCTCTGATGAGGAACTCAAAGCGCGTAAAGCACGAAATTTACAAACAAACATAAAAACAATCAATTTATAAAGATGTTTAAAAACAAAAACCTGTTTAAGTTAACAATGATAATGAACGGTTCTTATAAGCCACAATCTCTGATGGTTCTAATAAGGACAATCTATTTCTGGCGTTTAAATAACGAAAGTCTGGGGCGTTACGCCGGGGCGTTACGAAGGTTATTTCTTTGGAAGTGTGTTCCAAACAGTTTGCTTGATCATAAAACATACAGCGTAATATAATGTTTTGTAAAAGAAAGTTTGGTTTAAAATATTGCCCAATTGCATGTAAGCCTTCGGGCAAAGTTGTTTTGAGGAGAAGCAAATTTCAACACATTGGTCCGAATCACTCACGTGATGATGAAATATCCTCATCGTGCTATAAACATGATCAGTATAGGAGCGCTATTAGGCCTGGGAATTTCGTTGCTATATTGAAGTTCTGGCAACACTGTATCATGCCGGTATTCCTATTAAACCCAGGGATATCGATCCACAATGCTAGTATTATTAGCCTTATATTTCACGCGTTGATTTTGAAAAATTTCAGCCGGTGAAAAAATAGTGAAATCAAAACGTAAATTCTGACAAAACTATGATATATCGCTCACGGTGATGTGCGTTAGAAAGTTGGGAAAAATCCTTCATTAGCGAACTATATTACTTTGAAAAGCTAAAAGGTTGATCCAAGAAAAGGCTCGCGGGCAGAGTTTAAGCCTATCAAAATCGAAAATCTTACACAAAATGACTGAATTTCACACCTAAGTTTAACACTAGGATTTGAAAAAAAAAATAAGTATCAAGCACTACAATTTGACCTGACATTTACTGAAAAAATGAAAATGATTGCATTTCATTTGGCCGAGAAAATTAATTTTACATTGAAAAGGTGTAACTCAAAATTTAGCTCGTTTCAACACCAAATTCGATCGTTTGTATTGCCACATTAAATGACTGAGTGAGCCTTGCTAAACAAAAGAATCGGTTGTCCAGGTTGCTAACTGTGAAGATTTCAATATTTTTCTTGGCCATCAAGGTCCTATATGGCCTACAACTGGAGATTCAAAAATTCCTGATTGGGAGGTGTTACCAACAAAGACCTTCATGGTCACAGAAAACATTGATCGTGTCATGTTTTAATATGGGATTAAGTAAACAATGACTAACTACAGATGTGAATAATGACATTTGTTATTGATTATCCTATGTTTTTACCTCCTCCATATTCACGAAACAAGAAGAATAATCGATGAGAGCCGAAAACATTTCCTTCCATGGATACTGAACACAAGACAATAGGATTTCCCTGCAACTTTCAAATATTGGGTTACTTTCATTTAAATGTACGCTGCGACATTGGTGCCATTGCAACAAATGAGGTGTCATACGCAGAAAGAAATTCTGGTTCGACTGCATATACCAAATTGGCCATACGATCAACCGTTTTGGAATAATGGTCATTCATTAAGGGGGTAGATACTCTTTGGTGTGTGTTTATATGGGTGTATACACATCTTGGTCCATTCAATTTATTGTTTGATACCAAGGAGGATAGATAGAAAGGAGAAGAAATAGGTTACGTAATGCTTTGTTCCTTTGATGCCGATTAGAGATTGCGACAGGCTATTCATAAAAGTGGTACCATTGTTTCGAACAAAGGGCAGCGAATGGGTTCCGCCATTAAATTGGTCACTGATCAGGCATCATATTAACGCTTTACCCAACAGGCGAGTATAAATAAGTGACCACAATATAGTCACGTGTAAAGGCAGTCATGTGTAAAGTGGTACCATTGTACTCACGTATTCCAAATGTGCGCTTTTGCGGGTCTGAAGTCTATAATGGAGGCTTTAGTTGTCGATATAATCATTTTATCACCCACCTGACTTTAGACGCTTCATTTAAATAAATTGAATGCCCCTGCTGATCGACTACACATCAGAATGTATTAGCTGCCAGGTTCACATTTCTATAGTATTCTATAATTGTAGGCGCTGCGTATACATGTAAGTATAAGTATAGGACTATAAAGGTTTTGTTCACAAGTGTCCATTTATCTTTTATTTTAAGAAGGAGATTGGCATAGAAATAGCGGCGGTGGAAGGGGGTGGGGAAGATTCTCCCCTGTGAGAAGTCTTGAGAGGGAATATGAGGGAGGAAAAGTGGAGGAGGGATATGGAGAATGGGGGGCCTACAGGAAGGGAGAAAGAGGACAAATGAAGAGAAAGAAATAATGAGAAGTAAATAAAATAATTGAAAGATAAGGACATATTTATATTGGAATGACAGGGAGAGTGAGAGAGGACAAAAAGAAAAGAAAGAGGGGGAAGAAGGCAAGAGAGAGAAGGATAGCGAGGGAGTGATAAAGTTAGTGTAGGCCTTGGAAAGAATAAATACAGAGAAAGAAAATAAAGGAAAATAAAATGTAATAATAATTATTATAAAACTTAACACATAACAGCACTAAGCAGCCATTCGATGACATCAATGCCGTTGTGCGTTACGTAATTAATGAGCCCAGTCAGATGTATTTCGCACCTGCCAAGCACAAGTCACCCATTTCGAAAACTGGACGTTGAATGTACACTCTCATGAATATTGATTGGCAACATTTTCCAATATGTCAGCGCTCTAATCGGAAACAATAGAACAATAGACCCTGCAGAGCGTTGTTTGATACTGTATTGAAAGAAAATGATTTAATTACCTGTATAGCTTTGTGAAGAGCGTCCACCTGTATGGCTTTGTGAACTGAGTCATCGACATCAACATCAGAATTCGGAAGCATGAACATCGGGTTTTCACCTTCCTGAAATTTTATGGGAAATGCATTTGTCAGACCAGCACCTAATTATTATAGCTTAATTATTATAGCTTATTATCAAATTTATAACTATATCAACCTCTGTTGATGCCCGCCAAATTATTACTTTTCCATAAGGGAGCGATCGTTATTTATGACAGGGGGGAATGGGAAAATTTAGGGGGGAACACAAAATGTTTTGTGGTCTTTAGGGGGGAACCTGAAATTTTTAGTTGAACCAGGAGGGGGGATTGTTAAATTTTAAATGGAGAAAATTGGGAAAACACCCATTCCCCCCTGCCGTAAATAACGATCGGTCCCTAAGAGTACGAACCAGAAATAAAGGGTAATAATATCGATAGCAAAATTATTAATAGACATGATAGAAGTGGATAGCAAATATTTGAATCTGGTATTAAAGGTAGCAAGACATCTACATCATTTTTTTAATTGGCTTCTTCCATACGTTACACATACCAGATTCTGTGCTGATACATTTGCGCCATTTTCGATCAAGCAGATGCATAGGGCAAAGGCGTCTCTACGTGTTGCTGCAAAGTGAAGTGCCGTATCTCCATCCTAGTAGATGGCAAAACGATAAGATCAAATTGATAAAGTGTTCACCCTGTATTTTGTATATGGATACATGCAGTGATAAAAACTTTACATTAGCTGCATGTTTTAGACATACAGGCACACAAACGTGAAAATATTGAGAGATTTCACAAGTTATAAAATATCAGTGGGCAGGATTTCATGAGTGGGGGACCAGATGACGCGTTCTCCCTACTGGACCTAAAATATCAAAGCACATAACGATTGCATTGGCGCGGAGTGGATAGGGTGTGTGGATAGGGTTTGTGGCATCCGGGGCGTTGGTTGCAAAAATAAATACGCATTCGGAGCAAGGATAGATAGAGCGGAGGCGAAAACAACTGAACTACTCCCATAGTAACTCTTCCTGAACACTGGTCTCGCAAAGTAGCGGTTGCTGGTTCGAATCCCGCTTCGGCCATATTTCCTTTGCTCGCCACTTTCTCTGTATACATTGTTTGCTCTAAAATAGCAGTTGTTAAAATGGCATAATCAAACAAATACGTTCCTTGTCTTGATCTTCACCACTGTTGTAGTCGAGTCATCGACATCCAAGTCCGTGTCCGAGTCATCGGCTTCCGAGTCCGAGTCATCGGCTTTCCGAGTCCGAATCCGAGGCATCGGTATCCGAGTCCGAGTTAATTTATTTTGCATATCGAGTATATTTTTACATAACACGGTAGTGCAATTTCACCACACATAACGTACGCTTTCCAGTGCCTGCTCTATCAATCTCTTTACATTACACGGTTAATTTACGCTTATTCTACAACGCTTTTTCGTGATAAAAATAAATTGCTTGTACATTTACTCTAGATCTTAATATATCCACCTTTATCAGTTGGCTAGCCACGCTAGCTCTGATCTTTCTACAAGACTTCTTTTCGGTGTACATTTTTATACTTCTTTAGACTGTATCATCTCTCAACGTGGAACTGCTTCTATGCATCTTTTACTCACTTTCAATTTAACCTACTCAATACATGGATCAAATGCCCATCTATAATAATTATTGTACCATTTTGGATATATATATACAAATTTACCATTTCCCCTATTTCCATTTTCTCCTTTTTGGATATGTTTTTTATCTAGTTTTTAAAAATTAATATTTGTTTTGGATTTTCTCCAAAAATGAACATTTTGGCCCAAATTTGACCTCACAGATGAATTTATCAAATCTTTGCCATTCTAAATATGTATACTTTTATATACTTTAGACCAACAATTTAGCAGTTATGAGGCCCAAAAGTCTCCATAATTCCAGGGTTAAGACCACCCTTAAATTTGTAAAGTGTTAAAAGACATTGTTCAACTCTGGTGCCTCTTATCTTTTAAAACGGTTTGGGTAGATTATAATACACAAAAACCAAAGATAAGTTATCTATGTAATATAAAGATCCATGTATGAAACTAACCTTCTCAACTGCGTTCACATTGGCATTGTACTTCAATAGAATCTCACATGTACCAGTGTGACCATTGAGAGCTGCCATATGGAGAGCAGTAAGCCCATCCTGATAATAGGAGATGAGAACCGTTAGTAATAAAAATACGATTCATAGTCTTGCTTATCAATTCTATTGGTAATACACAATAACAAGGTTTATGTTATCCGCATGCTATAGATAAAATAATACTTTCTCGATCATGAGAGCTCAATTGGCACGCAATGACAATTGCGTCAAGCGTACAACGCCTACCACATACGCTTTGGGTAGCGCTGCGTGCACAATCGTGCGTGCACAATCGATTGCGCTATCGTGTCATTCCACTAAACTTGCGACATTACGCAGTGCACGCAGAACATTCATACTCTCATGATCGAGAAACTATTATTTTAGCTATAGTTTGTAACATATTACAGATCCAAAATAAAACTAACCTCTCCAGGTGCGTTCACATTGGCATTGTTCTCCAATAGAATCTCACATGTACCACTGTGACCATTGAGAGCCGCCATGTGGAGAGCAGTGTCTCCATCCTGATAATAGGAGAGATGAGAACCGTTACAATTTATAGAAAATAGTTGTTAGTCTTTATTCATAACCTTGCATATCAGTTCTAATAGTGATTCGTAAGGACACAGGTAGGTTATTCAAACTAGTTTGTAACAATAAGATCCACGAATTAACTAACCTGGTCAAGTGCATTCACACTGGCATTGTTTTTCATTAGAATGTCACATGTACCAGTGTAATTATTGCGAGCCGCCATGTGGAGAGCAGTCCATCCATCCTGATGATAGAGAGGTGAGAACCGTTACATTTAGTTATTAGTCTTTACTGATTGAAAAAATCGACGGGTCGTAACTTTCTAATGATAATTCTCAAGACCAAAAGGATAAGTTATCCATGCTAGTTTGTAACAATACGATCCATGGATGAAACTAACCTTTACAGCAGCATTCACATTGACATTGTACTTCAATAGAATCTCACATGTACCACTGTGATCATTGAGAGCCGCCATGTGGAGAGCAGTCCATCCATCCTGATGATAGGAGAGATAAGAACCGTTGCAGTTAGTAATTAGTTGTTAGTCTTTGCTGATTGAAAAGGCGAGTCACAATCTTGCATATCAATTCTAATGGTAATTCGTGTTATATGAGACGGTAGATGCACGACAGCGGCTTAAAAATGCCTTTAATTATTATCTAATTGTAACACTATGATCCTTGAATAAAACTAACCTCTTCAACTGCGTTCACATTGGGTTTGTACTTCAATAGAATTTCACATGCACTAGTGTGACCATTGCGAGCCGCCAAGTGGAGAGCAGTCCATCCATACTGATGATAGGTAAGATGAGAACCGTTAGATCATTTAGTAATTAGTTAGTCATCACTGATAAAAAACGATCTTGTATGTCAATACTGTTCACACTAATTTGTAACATTAAGTTCCACGAATTAAACAAACCTGTGTAATTGCATTTACATCAGCATTATTCTTCAATAGAATCTCAAATGCACCAATGTAACTATTCACTGAAAACATAAACTAATCAGGCATCTGCTTGACTAGCTTTAAACTAGTTAGACACGCCGGCTTGACTAGCTTTATCCGGCTTGACTAGCTAGTCAAGCTACTTGACCAACGATATGTGTTGTGCCCGACTAGTTTACTATATCGAACGGACAAACTAATCTAGCCGGCTTGACTAGCTTTATGTTAGTCAAGCCGGAACTGGTTGGTCAAGCCGGCTTGACTAGCTTTAGGTTAGTCAAGACGAGCTTGGCTTGACTAGCTTTAGGTTGGGAAATTAGCAAAAATCCAAGATGGTCGCTATATTTAATGCTTTTTTTAATGTAAAATGCCATAACTTTTGAACCTATGGACATGCTTTTGATGACTAACCATATGTTTTGGCATATTCCAATAATAACAACATATTTATGATTGGAACACTTTTTACTGCTGCCGTTAGAACGTCCACCTCACTTCCAATTTGTAACAAGTATGGTAAAACTCATCTCATTGTTTAATTATTTGCTATCCATTATTATCTTGTTCTTTGAATTGTATTTATCATGTTTTTGTACGCGCATTGCGCCTCCTGGGATATATAAAAAGTATATTTTTTGAATGCTATGTAATGTAATGTATGAAACAGGGGGTGTCAACGTTACTGATTAATTGTTCCTAATTGTCATTGTTTCAATGATCTTCTAGATCTTCGTCAATCGATGGTGGTGTAATGTTCAGACAGCTGTCGTCTTGCCCAACACATTTGCAAAGTTCGGTACAGACCACACTGTTTTTCCTGCATGAGCACCTTAATGAACACTTTGATTTCTCACAGTTACACCTGATGAGCAGTAGCAATGAGACCGGAGCTAGAGCAACATAAGACAAGTTGGGTTTAATATTATATACATATCCCGGCGCCAGATATTAGCCTGGACATGGGCATGGCGTATATGTTCAATCCATGGTACTTGAGTCGGTGGCAGTTTGTCAACTCCTTGTTCATCTTTGAGTTGCCTGAACAAAAATCATCTGAGCATCTTTACTTGCCCAATGCAAACTCCACTTGCATAGAAAAGAGAGCAAAGAAACTCCTCACATCCACATAGAACTTCATCGAATGGATGAAATATTGTAAGGAACACCTGAGGTTTTTAAACCTACATTTTGTTCAAAAATTGTACTGGGATAGGTCGTTTTCAACAGATTTACCACATTCGCCTTGCTATAAACATTGAATTGCGTAATATCTGTCCACGTAATGAGAAAAAGTGTTTTAGGGGGAAGTGTTAGCTTTCGTTCGATATAAAAAAATTCTGATTGGATGAAGGGAACACTTGAAGTTTTGACAAAAACCAATCACAGATTTCTATTTTCCACTAGATCTCACACAGCTCTTATGATGCTATGCACTCAACCGTATAGTAAAACACAGTCTGCGTAGAGTCTAGACTCACTGTGCTTGGAAATTTCTGTGTGCTCGGGTGTATCGAGGTGGAAACTGTGCGTAGATGCATTCATAAGAGAATTGTTTTTGTAGTCAAACCTTTTCATATGCCTTGTCGTTACAGTGGATGAGTTCCAAAACACAGAACTATGAGAATAAATCCCACCAGACAAGATAAATTGCCACATTTGTCAAACAAGCTAGTCAAGCAGCTGCCTGACTAACTTAGAACTGCTTGACCAACGTTAGGTTAGTCAAAATGGGCACCATCTAGACTAACTAAAAGTTATACTCGTTTACTAGTCATGCGACTAGCCTAGATTAGTCATGCGTGCATGACTAATGTCCAAGCTAGTCAAACTCATTAGTCGAGCCTGCTTGAAGCAAGTTAGTCCTGCTTGAACGACGATGCAAAGGTAGTCACGAATTGTAGTCATGTCTGCTTGACTAACATTAAGTTAGTCAAAATGGGCATCATCTGGACTAACGTAAAGTTAGTCATACTGACCAATTTTACGTTTTCAGTGTTGTAATATGCAATGACCATGTGGAAAGCAGTCCATCCATACTGATGATAGGAGAGATGAGAACATTTAGTTTAGTAATTACTTGATTAAAATGATTCATAATCTTGTATGTCAATACTAATAGTGATTCACACTTATTTGTAAAATTAAGATCCATGAATAAAACCAACCTGTTTAGTTGCATTTACATCAGCATTGTACTTCAATAGAATCTCGCATGTACCACTGTGACTATTGTAAGCCGCCATGTGGAAGTTTAAAAGCATGTTTGTTCCAATCTGCATATGATATCTAATGTGTTTTTAAGTTACTTTTCCATTATGCTTTAGATTTCACATAATGTTCCATTTCATAATGTATTTTTTGCTAAATATGCTTCTTGTTGGTTTCAGGTATTGTTCATGTTTTAATTTTCTTATGTCGTTTTTGTTTCTGTTTTGTATAGCGCCTCGGAAAAGACTGCCTAGATAGATTAAAGTTAAAGTTAAGTTAAGTTGCTTAAAAGTTGAGAAAGTTCATACAATCTTATTGGTTCCTAACTTCGTGATATGACACAATATAACACGCTTCAGCGCGTGAAGCTCGACGCAATACGCGTACACGCTATTTGAACCAATCGGAGGCGCGCAGTTATAACGGGACTGATCGAATATAAGCTCAAGGTAGTTCCTTGGTTAAAATTTGGTATATTATTAGTATTTATATTTGAATTGAAGTGTTTAAGAATGAGAATAAAGATACTGATTTTAGCCGCTGTCGTGCATCTATAACACAGGCGACATTTTTTTATTTTTGGCGTAAAACATCTGGGCTTCGCCCCGTTGTTTTACTTATAATGATGATGTTGCCTGTGTTATATGAGACGGTAGATACACGACAGCGGCTAAAAACAAGTTTATTATCTAACTATGATCCTTGAATGAAACTAACCTTTTCAACAGCATTCACATTGGCATTGTACTTCAATAGAATCTCACATGTACCAGTGTGATCATAACGAGCCGCCATGTGGAGAGCAGTCCATCCATTCTTATGATAGAAGGAATGAGAACCATTACATTTGATTAGTTAGTCATTGCTGATTGAAAAGATGATTCATAATCTTGCTATTATTAATTCTAATGGTAATAGTAAGTTTATGCTATCTATACACCAATCCGACTAGGCCATTACTGCGGTGTCCCCGACGTAAAACTGCGGTGTACCAAGGTCGGGGGTTCCATCCATTACTTTTTAGTATGCTATACAGAATTGTACACAACAGTGATTTTCAATACACGATCATGAATTGATTGAACAAATTAAATCTCCCGCACTGGTACACCTGTGGTTCCGTCAATAGAGGGCCAAATACAGTAAACGCTTCTCGGATCGGTGTATACTACTGTCTCTCTCTATGTGCCAGTGACGTGGGCGACCATGGAATGCCAATCCATCCTGTTCTTTGCCACTCTCAACAGCTTGATGTTATCCACACCGGTCCGGGCTCTGGTGCCCTCTGTCTCTCCTTCCATTAATCTTCCCCGTAAGAAACAAACACTCTAGATCATCTTTCCTCATACAGCGGCCTCCAGTTTGTCCTCCCTAGAGTACAAAGTGCCACGCGCGCGTATACAGCGTGTAATCAGTTCGTAGTGACGCGTCTCTGCTGCAGGTATGCGTGCCTTCAAAGTCGGCACAATGCGTACGTATGCGTCGGTACTTTGTACTTCAGAGTAGACTGACTATAGGAAAGCAAGTTGCAGTTTCTGGATCTTCTTCAGGAGCATCCGTTGACTGCCAGCTCTATGTAATACTGTTTCATTTGTGGTGCGACTTGTCCTAGGGATCTCAACATTCGCCTGAGGATCCATATTTCAGATACTTGTAATCGATCTTCCATTGCCTTTGAGACCAGCAACCGGCTCTCGCAACCATATTTCAGAATTGGTAGTACATAGCAATCTAAGACCCTGAGTCTTGTACTCAGAGTCTACACTACATGGATCTAAACTACAGCCTGTCTAAAAAATATCCAAGTGAAAGGCGCCCTCTTTGGCAATTACAAAATATTGTTGTGACATGATGCTTACATCATCGTTCAGGCCCGGTCACACTATTGATGGCAGATAACCAACGAAAGGTGACGAACGTGGAAATCACAAAATGTTGACGGCAAAGCGACGGCAAAAAGAGGAAAAACAAGATTCGCTGACAAATGGGTACGACCTTCAACGACAACATGACGGCAATTTCAAGGCTGCGGCAGGAAACGGAGACTAGCGACCAAAATCGGACGTTGTCTGGGCGGCAACTGACGGTGGATTGCGGCGATGATAACGTGACTCAGCGGCCGACATCAAAGCTTGTGTGTGTGCGGGTCGTATAGTCCACTTTGGCGTTCCCACTCTTCATTCTTGTTCTGGTCATCCACTCAAAAATATCAATAATAATCAAAAATATTAACATCAATATCAACAATTATCAAAAATATTAAAATCAATATCAATAATAATCCAAACTATTAATATCTATATCAATAATAATCAAAAATATTAACATCCATATCAATAATAATCAAAAATATTACACATATCAATAATAATAATTAAAAAAATATCAATATCAATAATAATCAAAAATAGTAAAATCAATATCAATAATAATCTAAACTATTAATGTCAATAATAATAAAAAAAAACTAATATAAATATCAATAATAATCAAAATATTAAAATCAATATCAACTTGATAATAATCCAAACTAGTACATCAATATTAATAATAATCAAAAATATTAACATCAATATATGAATAATAATCATAGATATTATCATCAATATCAATAATATTAGTTTGTAAATTAAATCTAATACTGGAACTAATTTGCAACTCACTTTGCTACGTTGCGTCCGAAAACATCGGACTTCGTCAGGCATCTGATTGAAGATGTTGTGATGACGTCAGATGTTTTCGGACGCAACGTAGCAAAGTGAGTTGCAAATTAGTTCCAGTATTAGATTTAATTTACAAACTAATGTTTTGAACTACTGGATGAATAATCTACACCAAGATATAATATCAATAATGTCTCACTTGGAAATCTAAACTATATCAAGAAATGTTGGTATCATTAATAAATTGAAACATTTTGTTCCAAATCGTATTTTATATACACTTTATTGTACATTAATATTGCCTTACTTGAATTATGGAATACTTTTATGGGGAAATACATGTAAAGCTTACTTAAATAACATTGTAACAATTCACAAATGGGCTATAAGAACTGTGGCAAACGGTCACTATAGAGATCACACAACGCCATTGTTTGCTAATTATAACCATTAAAGGTTGAAGATATGTACACACTGGAATTAGGTACATTCCTGTACCGGTATCGGTACTCCATAAATGAGCTGCCCTGTTCATTTGATAATTATTTTACCAAACGTTCTGACATAGACGACTATAAGACAAGATATGTAAATGACCTAAATTTAACCAAAAATAAGAAAGTGTTTTCTGATCATGCCATATGTACAAGAGGTCCCATTCTTTGGAATTCTTTAGATAAAAATCTGAAAAACTTCAAAATCTGTCAAACATTTCCGCAATGAATTTAAAAAAAAAACCTTATTTCTCAATATACTTAATCTTTTCGTGAGCACGGCCCCGTCCCTTGTCTTGTCTTATGGTTATGTTTGCTAAAGTTGCTTTTTTTGTGCTAATTTCATTTGATTTTAGGGAAAGGCTAACTTTCAGGCCTTTTTGGTCTTCCAGCCTTTTCCTCCATATGTATCGTGTTTGTATATTTTTTGACGTAATGTAATATAATGTTTTTTATTTAAATAAAACAATATGAATATAAATATGAATATAATAATCAAAAATATAAGTATCAGCATCAATAATAATCATAAATATTAACATCAATATCAATTATAATAAAATATCAGTATCAATAATAATCAAAAATATTAACATCAATATCAATATCAATATCAATAATAATCAAAAATATTAATATTTTTGATTATTATTGATATTTCTTTTTATATGAACTTCAAAATTGCATCGTGCCGGACAGTCTATTGAAATCGAACTGACGTCAAAAAATGTCAAAAATCGCACAAAAAGTTTAAAATCGTGGACCATCGTTTCAAAATCGTAACCCACCGCAGACCACCGTTTCAATGCCGCAGGTACTCACAAACGACCCGCCATCAACAGTCAACATCCGTCACCATCCGGACAAAATTCGCAAGTCACTGTCGCACCAAGATCGTTACAATTTCGTTACTTGCCACAATGTGTCGTCAGGGTTCGAGATGTGACGTCACTTGCCGTTGTTTTTTCGTCAATGGTCGTTGACAACGACTACCAACGAAATTGTGACGACCTCAAAACAACTAAAGACGGATTCGCACGGTATGGAAACGTCAAAGAAATGAGGGTTGCGGTCTCCAACGATATCTGAACGGAATCACAACTACTTCTTTTGCCGTCACAAAATTTTCAACATGTTGAAAATTTGCCGACGGACACGACGAATAATTTCGGCCGTCAGCAGTCGCTAAAGGCCCGGTCACATTATGACGAATAGTGATGAACGGCAAGCGATGTTAAGGCCCGGTCACACTGTGACGAATAGGGGTGAACGGCAAGCGACGTTAAGCTGCGAATTGCAATTTTGAATTTACCGCCACTCATCTTGGGTTGCCGTTAGTTGTCGCTGACGAATCCGTCAGCGACCGCAGACGGCCGAAATTATTCGTCGGGAAATTTTCAACATGTTGAAAATTTTGTGACAACAAAAAGGTAGTTGTGATTCCGTTCAAATTTCGTTGGAGACCGCAACCCTCATTTCTTTGACGTTTCCATACCGTGCGAAGCCAGTTCAGTTCAATAGACTACCCGGCACGATGCAATTTTAAAGTTCATATAAAAAGAAAATAATATCAATAATAATCAAAAATATTAATATTTCTGATTATTATTGATATTGTTATTGATATTGATGTTAATATTTGTGATTATTATTGATACTGATATTAACATTTTTATTATTATTGATATTGATGATAATATTTTGATAATTATTGATATATTGATATTGCTATAATAGTTTGGATTATTATTAATATTGATTTTAATATTTTGATTCCTATTGATATTTATATTAATTGTTTTGATTATTTTTGATATGTGTAGTATTTGTTATTATTATTGATATTGATATTAATATCTTTGATTATAATAATTGATATTGATGTTAATATTTTATTATTAATATATTATTGATATAGATATTAATAGTTTGGATTATTATTGATATTAATTTTTACTATTTTTGATTATTATTGATATGTGTAATATTTTTGATTATTATTGATATTGATGTTAATAATCCTGATTATTATTGATATAGATATTAATAGTTTGGATTATTATTGATATCGATTTTACCATTTTTGATTATTGTTGATATTGATGTTAATATTTTTGATTATTATTGATATTAATATTTTTGAGTGGATGATCAGAACGTTGTGAAGAGTGGGAACGCCCTTTTGCCATAGGGGGGCAGTATACGACCCGCACACACACAGGCTTTGATGTCGGCTGCTGAGTCACGTCATCATCACCGCAATCCACCGTCAGCTGCCGTTCCTTGCCGCAAGCAAATCCGCTGCCAGCCGTCTGACCTCGTTGCTTGTTGTCGGGCTCCGTCGAGACTTCGTCACTCACCGCCCAGACAACGTCCGGTTTTGGTCGCTAGTCTCCGTTTCCTGCCGCAGCCTTTCGTCCCTTGCCGTCGTGTTGTCGCTAAAGGTCGTTCCCACTCGTCAGCGAATCTTGTTTTTCCTCTTTTTGTCGTCGCTTTGCCGTCAACATTTTGTGATTTTCACGTTCGTCACCTTTCGTTGCTTATCGTCCGTCATAGTGTGACCGGGCCTTTAAGCTGCGAATTGCAATTTTGAATTTACCGTCACTCACCGTGTGCTGCCGTTAGTTGTCGCTGACGAATCGTTAGCGACCGCAGACGGCCGCAGTTATTCGTCGCGTTCGTCGGCAAATTTTCAACATGTTGAAAATTTTGTGACGGTAAAGGAATCAGTTGTGATTCCGTTCAGATTTCGTTGGAGACCGCAACCCTCATTTCTTTGACGTTTCCATGCCGTGCGAAGCCGTGTCTAGTCGTTTTGAGGTCGTCACAATTTCGTTGGTCGTCGTTGGTAAACGTCACCTCGATTTCAATAGACTACCCGGCACGATGCAATTTTAAAGTTCATATAAAAAGAAAATAATATCAATAATAATCAAAAATATTAATATTTCTGATTATTATTGATATTGTTATTGATATTGATGTTAATATTTTTGATTATTATTGATACTGATATTAACATTTTTTATTATTATTGATATTGATGATAATATTTTTGATCATTATTGATTTATTGATATTGATATAATAGTTTGGATTATTATTAATATTGATTTTCATATTTTGATTCCTATTGATACTTATATTAATTGTTTTGATTATTTTTGATATGTGTAATATTTTTTTATTATTATTGATATTAATATCTTTGATTATAATAGGCCAAATTTATATTGATATTAATATCTTTGATATTTTTGATTATTATTGATATAGATATTAAAATTTTGATTATTATTTATATTGATTTTACTATTTTTAATTATTATTGATATTTATATTGGTTTTTTATATTATTATTGATATGTGTAATATTTTTGATTATTTAGTATATTGATGGTAATATTTTTGATTATTATTGATAAAGATATTAATAGATTTGATTATTATTGATATGTGTAATATTTTTGAATATTATTGATATGTGTAATATTTTTTATTATTATTGATATCGATATTAATATTTTTGATTATTATTGATATAGATATTAATAGTTTAGATTATTATTAATATTGCTTTTACTATTTTTAATTATTATTGATATTTATATTGGTTTTTTATATTATTATTAATATGTGTAATATTTTTGATTATTTAGTATATTGATGGTAATATTTTTGATTATTATTGATAAAGATATTAATAGATTTGATTATTATTGATATGTGTAATATTTTGAATATTATTGATATGTGTAATATTTTTATTATTATTGATATCGATATTAATATTTTTGATTATTATTGATATAGATATTAATAGTTTAGATTATTATTAATAATGCTATTAATATTATTGATTATTATTGATATTTATATAATTTTTATTATTATTATTGATATGTGTAATATTTTGATTACTATTGATATTGATGTTGATATTTTTGATTATTATTGAAATAGATATTAATAGTTTGGATTATTATTGATATTGATTTTACTATTTTTGATTATTGTTGATATTGATGTTAATATTTTTGATTATTATTGATATTGATATTTGATCAGAACGTTGTGAAGAGTGGGAACGCCAAGGGGACTATACGACCCGCACACACACAGGCTTTGATGTCGGCTGCTGAGTCACTTCATCATCACCGCAATCCACCGTCAGCTGCCGTTCCTTGCCGCAAGCAAATCCGCTGCCAGCCGTCTGACCTCGTTGCTTGTTGTCGGGCTCTCATCGCCCAGACAACGTCCGGATTTGGTCGCTAGTCTCCGTTTTCTGCCGCAGCCTTTCGTCCCTTGCCGTCGTGTTGTCGCTAATGGTCGTTCCCACTCGGCACCGAATCTTGTTTTTCCTCTTTTTGTCGTCGCTTTGCCGTCAACATTTTGTGATTTTCACGTTCGTCACCTTTCGTTGCTTATCGTCCGTCATAGTGTGACCGGGCCTTAACGGATTCGTCAGCGACAACTAACGGCAACACACGATGAGTGACGGTAAATTCAAAATTACAATTCGCTGCTAAACGTCGCTTGCCGTTCACACCTATTCGTCATAGTGTGCCTTAAAGATCGTTACAATTTCGTTACTTGCCACAATGTGTAGTCAGGTTTCGAGATGTTACGTCACTTGCCGTTGTTTTTTCGTCAATGGTCGTTGACAACGACTACCAACGAAATTGTGACGACCTCAAAACGACTAAAGACGGCTTCGCACAGTATGAAAACGTCAAAGAAATGAGGGTTGCGGTCTCCAACGAAATCTGAACGGAAACACAACTACTTCTTTTGCCGTCACAAAATTTTCAACTGAGACTAGCTGTATGTTGTACAACGAATATCCATGAGTAAAACTAACCTGGTTAAGTGCATTCACGTTGGCATTATACTTCAATAGAATCTCACATGTATCACTATGATCATAGCGAGCCGCCATGTGGAGAGCAGACCATCCATCCTAATAATAGGAGAAATGGGAACCGTGGCATTTAGTAATTAGTTAGTCATTAGTCATTGCTGATTGAAAAGACGGATTTATAATCATGCATATCAATTCTAATGGTAATAAAGAATATCATACTACATGTAGTTTGTAACAATAAGATCCATGAATAAAACTAACCTGGTTAAGCGCATTCACATTGGCATTGTGTTTGATTAGAATCTCACATGTACCATTGTGACCATTGCAAGCTGCCATGTGGAGAGCAGTCCATCCATCCTGATGATAGGAGAGATGAGAACCGTTACATTTATTAATTAGTCATTGCTGATTGAAAATACGATGTTATCTATATATACTATGTTGTACAACTAAGATCCATGAATAAAACTAACCTTTTCAAGTGCATTCACATTGGCATTGTACTTCAATAGAATCTCACATGTATCACGGTGACTATTGCAAGCTGCCACGTGGAGAGCAGTCCATCCATTCTGATGATGGGAGAGATATCAAATTGATAATTAAAATCTGGTCAACTGAACTTACTATTTTAACTGGCGACGTTTCACATAATCCTGGATGCTTCCTCTCCGCTATGATTAGTCAGTGACCCGTGAGGGGGTCACAGAGCCGTCACCGGTCAATCACCGCCGAGAAATCAGATGGCTTGAGGAATCATCCAGGATAGGATGAAACAACACCAGTTAAAATAGTAAGTTCAGTTGACCAGATTTCATAGTAGAGAGGCCACTTTCTGGCTACATAGGGTCCCGTGCATCATTTTTGGACAAAGGTGCCAGCAGGGTTAGAATTAATCGTTAGAGTCTCCTCTATCTGTTTAACCCGGCTGGTATTTCTGAAAAGTGACGTGAACTGAGAATTGTTGGTTAAATTTTTTTGTGTGACTTTCCCCCAATTTTCACCCTAAAATATGAAATCCTAAAGTCGCCATAACTTCAAAAGAAAATTGACTGCAACCTTAATGAATATGAATATTTTATATCGGTGAACAAAAATATTACATCATACCATATTGAAGCAAAATTTTGGTTAAAACATACTTGTTTTGGGCTGAAAAATTACAATTTATTTGGCTAAATTTTTTCCCCAAAATTTTTATTGTTTACTTGCTATACTCCAGTTTTTATTGGAACTAATATTATTTATATGAACTAGTACTAAAATTTCAGGATAGTTGCAAGACCTCATTTCCCGCTATTTTTCAGTCGATTTTGGTAAAACTGCCAAAAACTCTCATTTTATGTTGACCTTCGAAAGGTCATAGTTCAAAAACATTTGGTTTCAGGAAGTTGTCCTGATTGATTTTGTTGCTGATGTACACATTCATAAACTGTACACATTCATATACATTGGTAAACTTTTGGTTTATTTCAATTTGTTTTTAATTCCATTTTGTACCATGTAAAATTAACTTTTTTTGGTCAAAAGTGAACAAAATCATCAAAATAATGCATTTCACCCAAAACATTGCATCAAAATATACAGGCGATTGTTTTTGTTAACAAATATTGAATACACATGTGACATGTATTCTCAACAGCAAATATGAAGTTCATACTATATTTACTTTCTATGTTATATCTGTTTTAATAATTGTCATTTTTGGTTTTAAAAAAAAGGGAGGGGGGGGGGGAATCACAAAACTGCATTTTTAAACCCAGATATCTCAGCTCACGGCACTTTTCAGAAATGCCAGCCGCGGGTTAATCAAGAAGATGAGACTCTAAAGGTTAATTTTTAACCCGGCTGGCATCTTTGTCTAAAAATGATGCACGAATACCGTAACTAGAGCAGATAGACAGGTGTGGCCTCTCTACTATTAATTATCAATTTATATATACAAATAGAATATACACAAATAGATAGGAGAGATGAAAGCCATTACATTTAGTAATTAGTTATTGCTGACTGAAAAGACGGATTCATAATCTTGTATAACCTGGTTAAGTGCATTCACGTTGGCATTGTACTTCAATAGAATCTCACATGTACCACTGTGACCACACCGAGCCGCCACGTGGAGAGCAGTCCATCCATCCTGGTGATAGGAGAGATGAGAAACGTTACATGTAGTAATTCGTTGTTAGTCATTGCTGATTAAAAAGATGATTCATAATTTCTTGCATATCAATTCTAATGGTAATACACAAAATTTAAGAACAAAGTTTTACCTATACTATGTTTGTAAAACTAAAATCCATCAATAAAACTAGATGATAGTTAGCCATTGCTGATTGAATAGTGAACACAGTTAGGTTATCTATACTATATAAGTTGTATAAATAAGATCTACGAATAAAACTAACCTGGTTAAATGCATTCACATTGGCATTGTACATCAGTAGAATCTCACATGTACCAGTGTGACCATTGTAAGCTGCCACGTGGAGAGCAGTCTCTCCATACTGATAATAGGAGAAGAGAACCGTTACATTTAGTTATTAATTAACCATTGCTGATTAAAGAGACGAGTCATAATCTTGCATATCAATTCTAACGATAATCCATAAGAACATAGTGATGTTATCCATACTAGTTTGTAACACTAAGATCTATGAATAAATGTAACCATTCACATTGGCATTGTGTTTCAACAGAATCTCACATGTACCAGTGTGATCATAGCCAGCCGCCATGTGGATAGCAGTCCATGCATTCTGATGATAGGAGAGATGAGAACCATTATATTTTGTAATTAGTTAGTCATTGTTGAAGAACAAAGTTATTATCTATACTTGTTTGTTATAATAAGATCCATGAACAAAACTAGTGCATTCACATTAGTATTGTAAACTCATTGAAAACCAAGACTGGCTGAGGCCGTTTGAACTGCAACCACGTTATTTTTAGAACGTGCACAAACTTGATGGTGTTAGGACTATCAAACCCAGGTTATACTACATCCTAGGCTCATCCTGTTGTCAGTTCTTTCAGTCTACTGGACGGGCGGCGGCGGTGTGTTGAGCGTTTTGGTACCGGGAACCCTCCTTCTCAAGCTGCAGATTCTGTCATGACATCAAAAGGATTTTCTGCTTCTCCATCCAATAGCATCAGTTAGAACCCATACTAGAGCATAGCTAAGCAAGAGACTTCTATATGGAGATATACTATCACAGGCAAATGGGGATCTACCATCACCGCCAAATGTGGGATCTGTGGACCAAACTAGTAATCAGATGGGATCTAGTAGGTAGTGTTTCGTAGCCTAGCTATCTACCTTGTTGGGCCAATCTATACAGGGATCAACATCTCTTCCGCTGACACCTCTTTCACCATGGAGGACAAGACATTTCTGTATTCTTTCTTGGCCATTTGGTCTACACTTGCCTGATTTAGTAAAAACCAAGGCCCTATCGGCTATGTTGTCCTCTGCAGAGCTCATTGATAAACAAGTCGTTGGCCGTATCACTTAGTGACGTATTCGACATTTTTAACACTATTTTTGGTTTAGGTAAAAACGTTTTAATAACATTAAAATGTCGGGTTATTTAAAGGTCATGATAACGTTTTAAAACGTTTTGTATGAAAACACACTACAACAATATTTTTAAATGTTTTCAAAAAATGTTATTGTAAAATATTTTTGCAAACATTTTTGCCAAATATTGTGTCAATACTTTTAAGTAAAAATAACAATATGTTAAAATATTTGAACCCAGCAAACACAGAAATGTTCTTAAAATGTTTTTTCAAAACCTTTTAATAACATTTAAATGTCGGGTTATATAAAGGTCATGAAAACGTTTTTAAAACGTTATTGAAAATATTTTGGGCAAACATTTTTCGCAAAATAATTTTTCAACCCCAAAATAACATTCTGTTTAGAATGTTTTGTATCAAGTTTTCAAGAATGTTTTTGGAATGTTATTAAAACGTTTTTATACCCTTTATACAACCCGACATTTAAACGTTTTCTGTATAAATCATTTTTGTTTGCTGAGCAGTAGATTATCAAAAAATGTTTTTTTAAGGTTATGAAAACGTTTAATGCTCTTAATATACCCTTTATATAACCCGACATTTAAACGTTTTCTGACAACCTTTTTTAACCTTTTGCGAATGATGTCGAAAACGTTTTGTGTTTGCTGGGTAGTTTGTCATGTTCTACTCTATATTCACCAAAAACCATGCCTCAAAGTGGCTAAATTAGTAAGATATTAATTAAATTAACTATGTCGTATTTGCAAAACCTTGAAATGTCTGTATCACATAACGACGTATTTGCCGATCACTTATACTGCCCAGTATGTCATATCTGCAATTTGAAGAATTTACCGTTTCACAAAGTTACGTATTTGCGCGACTTTGTCATTGCGCGGTAAAATTGCTGTTGTCCTTTTCACATAGTGACGTATTTGTGCAACTGTTTCACATAATAACGTATTTGCACAACGTATTTGTCATTTGAACGGCGAAATGGTCGTAAGTCCTTTTCACATAGTAAGGAATTTTATTTAATGTTGATTTTTTGCAGAATAAGTTATGCTCTGATAGTGATAAGTGAATTACTTTGAAAATATAAAGGTATATTTGCATTACTTCTAACCAGGTTTTAATCGACAACAATATTTTATTCAACATTATGCAGGCAATACGCCAGTGATCAGCGCCTTTTGTTATCGGCGTGGAGACCTTGCAATTAGGAGCCCGTAAAATCGTTCACTTAGCGAAGAAGTCATATTACATGTAGTATCAACTTTTCCAAGAAAAATGTCTTTTTTTTGTATCTTAAAAGTCAGCTACAGACTTGATAATTGCACACTTTATCCTGTCTTAAATTCAAATTTTAAAAATGCTATTAAAATGTTGATTTATGATGATATTTGTCAATTTTTACCGTCACTACAATCAAATCGAGCAGAATACAGACACAGTCATATTAAACTCACCTATACGTGCAAAATTATTTAGGTGAGACTCTTCAAATGAAAAAATACGGGCTTTGACAGATCGAAAGGAAAATAATTGGGTTTTTGGGTGAAGAGCGTGTTACTACAAAGTATGGGGTCTATGGGTGACAGCAATGCTGGAAAGGCGGGTCTTTACGGCCGTACACGTCACCTCCAAAGTGGGAGTGCCCCCCCGAAAAATAAAGCAATAATTAATGGCTTCTGCATCTTCCTTTTTAGCAGGAAAAACATTTTGGCCCAAATAGGGTAAAATTGCAAACCTTTGCTCGCTTGCTGGCACTAGCGCATAAAATAGCAAAACACACCTTCGTTTGGGGCTTAAATAGTCTGAAATTGAATTTTTCACGCGCTTCGCGAGCAAATGAAGTCCCAGTAAAACCGGAACAAAATATACTCGTTCCAAACCCCCCAACTGCTTTTAACAATCAAATTTGCTTTTTCTGAGCACGCTGAGAAGTTAATTATATAAAAACAAAAAGGGGGCAAATTGTATTGACCCTAAATATACGCTGAAGATATGTGGTGCTTTGAGATTTACATGGGGGATTAACATTTCTAAACAATTTTCCTAGACAAACGTTGGCTTTGAATTTTTCAATAATTATTCAGTAGCCTATATGAACTATTCAATAATCACTATACCGCATACGATATTAGCACGAGATTTTTTTTTAAATAGCGATGCTTTCTTTTATATCATGTTTATGGGGAACAAAAAAAATCCAGCGAAAAAAAAAATCACATAGTTCCATGTACAAGGAACAAGAATAAAGGGTAAAAAAAGGTTGATGAAACCCACCGTTCATCTATAGGGCCTACATAGTAAATTAATTGTGTTTTGATTAGTCGTACGATAACAAAAAAATGGCACGCGCAGAGAGGGTAAAATTCAGACACAGCCGCTGCTGATTACCATATTTGTAACCAAGGTTGGTAAAACATTACTACAACATATCACTAATTCATTTTTGGGTGAGACATGGACTTAAAAAAAAAAGAAGAAGAAAAATACCAGGCCTCTTTTAACACCACAGCTCATAACCATTATTTGCTGTCAGAAAATGACCACAATGCTTACTTTTTCACCCACAGAGCTGCTATTTTTCTATATGTGTCGCTTATTTATTGTAATACAATTATGATCATCAATGAATTTCTCAATATTTTATGATATTAATAGCCACATTATGCAGTTACTGTCCGTTTTTCCTATTCAGTGCACACACAGCGCTCCAATTGATGATTGACCTCTAGCTCACTCACTGTACTGTAGGTATAGACAATGGACTAGTTAGTGGGCTGGTGGGAAATCCCTTCACCCAATAATAGCCATAGAAGCTCACATGTGAATTATAATGTTCATCCTTAACATACTACAATTTGAAGTAAAAAATGTCACGGGAAAGCTGTTGTCGAGCTGTTTTCCCGAAGAGAGTCTTCCAAAATTTCATAACAGTTGGACGTGTAATTGCAATGGCAAATTGTGCTCAATTGCAACAGCTGACTCGCGATAGCTCCAACTTCGAACCCTCCCAAATATGAAGTTCTGACTGCCCGATAGGGAGCTAAAAAATGGAAAAACTTTTTCCAAACCGTGTTAAGTCCAAAATCACATGTTTCTCATTTACTTGTGTGATACGATCACAATAACTGTGACAAGTTTGACATGAGTTGTACCATCAACATGCCTGGATAACAATAAGCAGATTGTCTCATTTCGGAAACAAAGGCCACGCGCAGTATTGTTCTGTGCGTTTGCTTTGTAATGGTGCATCCAACTGAAATTATAATACCTATTTCATCACAGCACATTGGAATATCGCACAGGTAAATCAGAACATATGTTTATGGATTTAACCAGGGCTATGAGACACATCCCTGATTTAACATAGTTGAGCTGTTTTCAATGAGGTTTAACTTGGTTTAATGGGGTTTAAGTCCTGCAAATGTCGTGGTGAATTTTGCTGTAGACATGACTGCATAATGAAACTATGCATATAAAACGTACGTAACGCATTGCACAGCAACTACTTACTTATTCATGAGCCTCATTTAAATTCATGGTTTTAAAGGTCAGGTCTATAGCAAAAACAAGTTTATCTCTATTCGAAGAGAATAATTATTACATGACAAGTTGACACTTGTTGCAATTTTTGTGTGTGTATTTCTCCTGAAAAAGGAGAAATTGTGTTGGTAAAGTTCAGCCTCGTGCGTGTTCTTCCCCCGTTTGAAGCGTACGTGTTCTCCCCCCGTTTGACTGATGACGTAGGTAAATGAAGCGGACACTTTATCGTGCTCTCATAATACAATCACAATCACTTTGACAAGTTTGACATTAGCAACAATGAGTTGTACTATCACTTATCATAACAATGCTGCATAACAATATGCACGCTATTGTTCTCTTTCGGGAACAAAGCCCACACAGTAATTGTTAATATGCGTTTGCTTTGTAATATTTCATCCAACTGAAACTATAGCATTGCAATTCAGTATCGAAGTTACGTAATGTTACTATGTCAACGGGATCACGCGCTAGAGTAATGAACCACGATCGAAATGATCACCACATAAAGTATATGGCACTCGAAGGCATACCAAAGTAGCGTGATCCGGTAACCAAGAGAATTACGTAACCACTTCGATGCTGAATAGAGAGTTCCCGTGTTTTGGGTTACCCGCCATCTTGGAGGGAAACCTAAACTCCGTTTACAATTTTCAGAATACCAACACTCGCGCAATAATTAGCAAATGTTATTTTGTAGAATGTAGCACCAATAGGGTCATTGACCAAATCAAAGGAATGAGGAATACGGCGGTTCGAATCACGTTATAAACACTATTGTAATCCATTCCGCTTGAAAACACGGGAACTCTCTATATACAGGGAAATCAGATGTAGTTTGTGGACTAACACGGTTTATATGCTAGTCTCAGATGAAATTCTAAGCTCAAATTATGTATTTATTTTTAGGCCTAATATTTCTCATGATATTGATATACATATGAATTGTAATATCACAATTGTCTAATATATAAAAAAGAAGCGGCTGATTTTATCCATATGTTTAAAACCATGAAATTTGTAATACTTAATTTGGAATTTTTTCTGTGAACAGCAACAGTATACGTTCTGTCCATTGAGAGCGTTTATAGTCCCTTTTCTCACAGCGGGCACATCTCATTTCATGACGTCACCGGTTTTCTAGGCCAAATCTGTCTCGTTCGAAGGAACTCACCGCTTAAGTTGGTTTTTGCGGAATATCAATTTTAAACGTGTTATTTTCTCAAAAAAGGAGTCATTTTCATTGTCCTCATAATATTAGCTTGCCAATGATATGATGTTGTTTTCGCTATAGACCTGCCCTTTAACAAAGGCGTTGCTGACTGGTGATCTAGCTGTATGCAGCAAATGAAAATCGCTAAATTTTCAAAGTCGATTTTATCAAAATGCGTATTTTGCAAATATGGCAGTATGTGATACGGCCGACGAGGTGTCTCTCCTTTTCACGAAGCTCCTTTACACCATTTCACTGCTTCTTTTCTCCTTGCCTCGATACCATGTGATCATACACAAATTGGGTTTGATCGTCTGCTGCATATTTCATGATATCGTACTTGACAACTTGCACCCACTTTACATGAGTAGTGAGAGCCTTCAGTTGAAGTTCCTTATTCTCTCTTTCTTTTCCTATATAGGATGGATGGATTTACACCAGGAGGGCGAGAGCTCATAACGGCAATGTCGGTACACCGGAGACACTGTGCCTGGGAAGAGATGGCATACCACCACCATGACTACTGCTATTTTGTCCATTCTATTGTGTCCAGTACATGTCGATTTGAACTTATTTCAATAGCTTTCAATGTTCAACACAATGTAAAACAAGGTCACTGAGGTACATGAACATCTTACTAAATATTATTGACTAATGGGGTGTGTATGTATGTGTGTATGTAAAAACGCTCCGTCAGTTTTGTTTCAGAACATCACCAAATTTATCCGGGAGATCGAGAAAAATACGAGGAGTGTTATAGCCTAAATTTGGTTGAAATCGGAAGTCAAAGTTCCGGGAGGGTTCAAATTTTACTGTCATGCAAACACCTAATAAAGCTTAATAATAAAGTCGCCTAGTTGTACAACTAAATGTATTATAGATGTCATATAATACTGATTGTCCAAGTTCCAATATGTCAGCGCTCAAATCTGACACAATAGATGAATGAAAGCTTCAGTTCGTTGGTTCTCTCTGATAGGAGAGATGAAAAGCGTTACATTATTTTAGTAATTAGCAGTTGCTGATTGAAAAGACAATTCATAACATTGAATATCAATTCTAATTGTAATACACAAGAACAAAGTTCATGTAATCTATACTAGTTTGTAACACTGTGATCATTGAATAAACTAACCTGGTTTAGTGCATTCACATTGACATTGTACTTCAATATAATCTCACATGTACCAGTGTGACCCCCGTCAGCTGCCATGTGGAGAGCAGTCCATCCATACTGATGATAGGAGTGATAAGATGATTTAGTAATTAGTCATTGCTGATTCAAAAGATGATTCACAAGAACATAATTAAGTTATCAATATGCTAAAATATAATAAAACTAACCTTTTCAACAGCATTCGCATCGCCATTGTACTTCAATATAATCTCACATGTACCAGTGCGACCCCCGTCAGCCGCCATGTGGAGAGCAGTCCATCCATCCTGGTAATAGGAGAGATGAGAACCATTACATTTAGTAATTAGGCATAATTAGTAATTGCTGATTAAATATATGATTCATAATCATGCATATGAATATATGAATACAAAAGCCACCCAAGTCCATACTTTGGCCAAATTGAGTTAAGCATGGGAAAGTGTTGCTATACATAGGCCTATCATATGTTTGAAAGAACAACTCAAATTCATCCTCTGTGTCTATTGAGCATGTGAAAAATAGCATGTATGAAAGAATCAACCCAAGTCCATGAGTTGAGTCTTGTAACACATTGATTGAAATCCAGTATGTATAAAAGTCCACTTGTAACATCTTCATTGCTGGAGAGTGACTTTTGACAAAAAAATGGGTTTAATCAAGTAAAGTGTGTGATTTATATTACATGGCAGAATGCTTATCAACATTATACATAACTGTGTGCTTTATTTTGTATTATCTTACTTGTGGTAATATCATTCCAACATTATTGTCTTTGTATATGATTCAAAAAACCACCCAAGTCCAGAATTTAAAATGAACCCCACGAAGTCCATGAAATGCTAATCGTCATACCTAATACAGTTTAACCCACCCATTTGCACGTACAGCTTACCATATTGACCAGGTAAATCTAACTGAAGGAATTAAAATGATACACAGGTTTTTTTCTCAAAATCACTTCCCATGGACTTGGGTGGGTTTTGGATTCATGTATTCATATCAATAACCTAATATAGGCCAATCAAATTAAGGAAAATCAGGGCTTAAAGCCATATTATAACATTTCCATACAAAATAGATTTGTATTTCTTTGTCATAAAATGTTAGCTTTTATTATCAGATATGTCCCCTTTTAATTTTGAGCCGAACAACTGAGGTAAAGCAAAGAAAATTGGAATTTACTACCAGCGCCGATGTCGCCAATGTGTAACACTCCGTCGGTTGTGTTACGGTACTATCCTTTGATGTGTATATCCGTCCCACACGCCATGTATGTACCGTGTTATGAACATCGTGTACGCGTTCGACTAATATTTCCATCGTAATAATAAAACGACGGTTCCTGCGTTTTATTCAAAATCTCGGATTTTGACAAAACTACAGCACCTATAGTCTTGATTTTTGCAGGGTATGTTAGTTTAATAAAGTACAATAATTATAATCATGTAAAAAATCAGAATATTTGACAAATATTGAGGGCGTTCTCCTCAGCAAATGTTATAAATGGCTTTAACCCACCACTAATTGTAACAGAAACCATTTAGGCCTAATCACCATTCATTTCAGAAAAGTATATTAAAGAAAATATCAAAAGTCCCCAAAAGTCCAAGTAGTGGAACAGTGCCTAATTTGCATAAATCCAAAATGATCGCCTATGCAGGGGTGAAATTTCAAAGTTGATCAAATCTTGTTAAAAACCATACCAATGTCTTGCTCTCATCATAAGGATACAGAAAAGGTATAGTTTGACCAATCTCCGACATACAGTGCTTGAGTTATAGGCAAAAAGATCAAAGGTCACAATTTTGGGTCCACAGTCGTATACAATGGGAATATGCTCCAATTTTAATCCAACTGGTCTCAAAATGTTCCTTTGGCAAAAAAAAAAATAAATAAAAATAAAAACAGGGTAACAAACCACCAGAGATATGGCAAACTATTCTTTCTATTAAATGCTTTTGCAAGCGAAACAATATAGACCATTTTTTAAAATCAAAATCGGAGAATTTGTCATAATTGCCCCCCTTTGGCATGGTAGAGTCCAAATTTTGACATTTCCCCTATAACTCAAGAAATGTACATCGGAGATAGGTCAAACTATACTTTTTCTGAATCCTGATGAAAAGAGGAATACATTGGTATGGATTTTAGCAAGATTTGACCAAATTTGAATTCCACCCCCGCATAAGCGGCCATTTTGGATTTATGCAAATTAGGCACTGTTCCACTACTTGGATTTTTTGGGACTTTTGATATGTTTTGTGTAAGCTTTTGGGAGATGTATTCACGTAAAATGGATTCTGTTGCAATTAGTAGTGGGTAATATCCTTAATTTGATTGGCCTAAATAGTAATTCACGAGAACATAGTGAGGTTATCCGTACTAGTTTGTAACAATAAAGATACATGTTGGAATGAAACTATCCTTTTCAAGTGCATAGAACATTGATAATATCGATATTGTCATCTATGTTATCTATTCTAGTTTATAACACTAAGATCCATGAATAAAAGTAACCTTTCAACGCAAAAGCGCGTTGAAAAAGTTTGGAACATTTTTGCTCTTGCATGCACCCTCACAGTAAAAATAGTTTTATGTTGTTCTATTGTCATCCTAATCATATACATGTTCAATGAATGTAAAACCTACAAATACCATGGAAATTGTTTCATGGTTAGGTACCATCATTTTGGAACGCACTATAATAAGGCTTTAAATATATGCCAAGAACCTGCTGAAATAGAGAGATATAATTAACAACATAGATCGGTACATTTTTGACAAAATAAAACGAACTTTACTTACATGGTTTTTAAAATTAGCACTTGTACCGGTAACTAAAAACTGTTCACATTCGTTCCTAAGACCTGCTTTTGCTGCGTCCAGTAGTTCCATTCTGAACGATTTGTATTATCATTATGTGTAGTGCACAGTTCCTTCATTCTTCGCAAAGGGGATTGCTGTGACTTTATTTCCGCAATTGATGCAGACAAAATATACCCATTCTTTTGTACCTACATTTGCTGACAGGCTTTGCTAATATACAGTCGCCCTTAAATATTTATAAAATCAAAATTGTTCCGACATTTATTATCCTCTGATGTCTGAAATAATTCAATGAGAGTAAATGAACAATTGTGTGAAACGTGAAAGCAACCTGTTCCTGTGTACCAGTATATAATGAACTTGTCGACTGAAGTAGCTGAACCGTTAAGATGACCTCTACAGAATAATTATGATTAATTTATATTATAACTAGAGCTGATGCGGCCCAAGAGCCGCGAATATCGTATGGGATTGTCGGAAATGGTAGCGGGTGAATTGGAACAGTTGTGATTGATTGGAAAGAGTGACATTGTAATGTAAATAAGTCCCGCACATACTCCTAATATTCTACTTTCGTTCAAGTGCTCGTTATTCAATCAGTCTTCAATCTATTTCAATATATTTGTATCTTCTAACGAAGTTGTGTTCAAGAAAAAGCAACTATTATGTGCACAGTGTACGTGATATCGAATGTCTGGTGGAAATAATTATGTTATCGATTTTACAGTCATCAAACATTCGTTAAATGGGAATCAGATTAAATAACGATGGCAATGGCTCGGCTGTCTGGATTTCTGAAAGATCATAACCTTTGTCACGTGTCGTCGAGGGGGATTACTCCGGCGGGGCAATAGTGGAGTCTGGGGTACCCCAAGGAATTTCCCTACACCCACTCCTGTTTCTTATTTACATCAATGACCTGCCGGATAATCTACACTCTACCGCATGTCTCTTTACTGACGATTGTGTGCTTTATAAAATATAAATTCATCGGAAGATGCTAGCATATTCTCCAATCCAGACAAATTTAATGTGATGTTTTAAGAACACCAGCACCTAGATCTCCAATAACTTGGGACTACCATCCTTCGAGAAACCACCCAACACAGTTATACCTGGGGATAGATATCCAGAAGACCTGAAATGGAACTCACACATAAACACAATAGCCCCTCCGCTAGTAGAACACGTTGTTTTGTGCGCAGAATTCGGTGGATTAATTACTACTCAATACAAAATAAGCAAAATGGACCTCTGGAGAATTTGGGCAAATAAAATATAGCTGCTTGTAGTCGCTTATTCCAAACCCTACTGATTCGGCTTTAGTCCAGTTGCCCATCGTACATACTCTAGCTATCAGGGGTGGTGCAATAATTATCTGTACCCCGGGTGGTGAATTATAGGGGGCAAAGATTTTTAGCAGGTTTTTTGGAGGTCGAAAGGGAGGACAAGCGAATTTTGGCACAGATGTTTTGGGCACCATTTCTATATTACGCCCTAAAATGTGTAGGAAAACGTTATGATCATTTTCAAATATGCAAAATTCCCGCTCGTTGTGCTTGCATTAGGCTGCGTTCACATAGAAGTATACTATTCGGGTATACGGTGCACGTTTTACAGGTGCACGCGTATATAGTTCAATCGAGCAAGGCAATTTCATAGTACCGGGTCACATAAGGCTGAGTTCACATAGAAGTATACGGTATACGGTATTCGCTATACGAAATACGCTCATTCGTTCAGGCTGAGTTCATATAGGAGTATACTATGTGAACTCAGCCTGATCAAAATGAGTGTATTTCGTAAAGCAAATACTGAGTATATCAGTTACCCATTTTCTTCGTCTTATCAAATGCTTGTAACTTTACTTCTTGAGTTCACATTGCATTCAATGAGGTGTCATAATGTGCAGAATTAGATAGTGCATCTATTAAAAAAATGAATTTGCCCACATATGGTTTAGGTTTTTAAAATTTGGACGGTATACGCTGCACTAAAATCGAACACGCGCGATTCCCACTATACTATACTATACGCAGGTATACGGCCTTTTCGAATAGCTCTTATGTGACCCGGTACTATGAAATTACCTTGCTCGATTTAATCTATACGCGTGCACCTGCAAAACGTGCATTGTATACCCGAATAGTATACTTCTATGCGATCGTAGCCTTATGTGACCGGTACTATGAAATTGCCTTGCTCGATTTAACTATATACGCGTGTACCTGCAAAACGTGCACCGTATACCCGAATAGTATACTTCTATGTGAACGCAGCCATTAGGCTACGATCGCATAGAAGTATACTATTCGGGTATACGATGCACGTTTTGCAGGTGCACGCGTATAGATTAAATCGAGCAAGGTAATTTCATAGTACCGGGTCACATAAACTATTCGAAAAGGCCGTATACCTGCGTATAGTATAGTATAGTATAGTGGGAATCGCGCGTGTTCGATTTTAGTGCAGCGTATACCGTCCAAATTTTAAAAACCTAAACCATATGTGGGCAAATTCATTTTTTAATAGATGCACTATCTAATTCTGCACATTATGACACCTCATTGAATGCAATGTGACCTCAAGAAGTAAAGTTACAAGCATTTGATAAGACGAAGAAAATGGGTAAACTGACATACTCGCTATTCGCTATACGAAATACGCTCATTCGATCAGGCTGAGTTCACATAGTATACTCCTATATGAACTCAGCCTGATCGAATGAGCGTATTTCTATATAGCGAATACCGTATACCGTATACTTCTATGTGAACTCAGCCTTACAGTGGCATTATATGACATTTTAAATAAAACCTTGCATATCTAGAGGGGGGAGCAAAGATTTTTTTGGCAAAAAGGGGGAAGAGTCAAAAGGTTTTTATGACACGTCAAAATGGGGGAGGGATAGGATAGGGGCAAAGATTTTTTGGCACGGGGGGGACAAAGGGGGGGACAATTTCTGACCCACCATTTTGAGAATTCACCACCACCGGGAAGGGGAGGAGAGAGACTGAGACGGATGGGGATAGAAAAAAGAATTGGTGTTTCATTGCGCTTTGTGTTGTAAAAAATTGACAAAGCTAACGTTAACTTTAATAATTGAGCTTTTATTAAATAATATAGGCCTACTATCGTGAGAATATTAATTGAAACATATAGCTAGTTTAAAAAATAATTAGCGCTGACTCCCGATATAAAACCTGTTGAGGTCGTCGCCTTGCGAGTTCATTGTAGTGTGATCAACAACCTACTTAAGGGTAGATGAGGTATTGTTGGTCGAAGCAAGCAAATTATCTAGATCAATATAGCATTGAATAATAACACCTTGATGTTTTGCAAAAGTTCATTCTACAAATCCTATACTTTGCAAACTTGCTTAATTTATTGTTGTTAATGAGTTATGTACTTTTTACAAAAGTGTTGTTGTTTCAGCCCTCTTTACAACGTAACTCAAGAACCACAGGACCTACAAAAGTATATCTGTGATATTTGAATTCTTCTACACGCTCGCTATGAAATAAGCAATGCAGTTTTTGCCAAAGCTCACTACCATTCGCAGGATGCTGTGAACTATCAAATCGCAACAGTTTAAAAGAGTTAATAACCTTAACAAAACATAAGGGGAAATTTTGCTGCAATCGCTTACACATACCCTTCTTTTGATCGCCCATTGATACACATGTCCCGAGTTTAAGTGACAAGACGCTGTTGGTGGAGTATCAAACGTTCGCGTCGAAGTAAATCAGACCAAGAAAGCGACGCGATAAAGTTGCAGTGGAAGCCCGGAGTTGAAGTAAATTTTCATACCATTTCGCAAACTCTTCATTGTGTCCGTCCGTCCGTGTGTATTTTTTCCGTCAACCATTAATGTAAGTACTTTTCGTTAAAATTTGGACTCACCTGACCAGTTCAAGTCCTATTGCAACCAAACTAAGCTTCAGTTCATAGCTGCACTATGGGAACCCTCATCTATTGGTGTATTCAAGTTCATATACTGAGGTCAAAGGTCATTTGAGGTCAACTTGTAAATAGACTAAAAATACAAAATGTGGTCTCACATGAACCGTTCGCATTCAATTGCATTCAAACGTAAGCCAAAGCTGCACTATGGGAACTTTCATGTAATGGTAGTGGTCAATTTGTAAAATGAAACTGAAAAAGGCGTTTCACAAAAATTAAAACAAAACAAACAAAACAAAAATGTTTCACATGATTATATGAAGAGCTTATTTCCAAACCGCAAAGTCCACAAAATTCACTTTGAAGAAAATCAGGAATTTTCTTTATGGCAATGAAAAAAAGTTCGATTTCTATAAAATTACAGTGAAGTGAAGGTGACATATATACATGTTAAGTTAAAATCTAGAGACTTTTGATTTTTTTTAATGAATTAATTTGTTTTAAAAATAGCATGGACTTAACACGTTTTGACACAAAACGCAATTTCTGGCATGGACTTAACACATTTTGACACAAAACATAGTATCTGTAACACAGAACTAACCATATTTTTCTCAAACTAGTCTTAAAAGATAACACATTTATTAAAAACATACAAAATGTGATTCTCTCTACTATAAAACACAATTTTGCCACAAAACACCTTGCATCTCGAACCCCCTCCTCCCGCCCATTTTTTTACCAAAATGCGACGTTTAAAATAGTTCAAAATTCAAAACTTAGTTGAATTGCATTTCTCTTAATTGAATAAACATCATTTCACTGACAATATGTGATGACCTGAAATATCCACTTGTTTTATCACATTATCACAATTTCCCCCTCCCCCATGCCACCACTCTAATCTCATATTGACAGTCGTAAGTTTTTAAGTCTTTAAGTCCTAAGTTTTTTTATACCTTTAACTTTAAAATTATACCTTGAATTTAGTAGCACATTTTGATAATCATACAAAATAATAATATCAAAAACTAACTCTACCACCATCCTCTAACATTAATTCTTCCATCACAATCTCTCTCCCCCTTCCCACCCTGTTCATGTCTTTCTGGAGGTATCTATCAAATATCTAAGAAATCCCATACAAACTAGGCCTACTAATATAAAACAAAAAAACAACAAAAAACCCAAGAACAACAACAACTTTTTATGCAGACCAAATTCAGGTATTCTCAGGACCAAAGAAGAACGAAGACACAAAGCAAGGCAGTGTTATCAATCATGCAGAACTTGGGCGATTAACTATTGGAAGCCCTATGCCGTGCTATTTGCCTACAAGCTATCCATAAGGCTGCGTTCACATAGAAGTATACTATTCGGGTATACGGTGCACGTTTTACAGGTGCACGCGTATATAGTTAAATCGAGCAAGGCAATATCATAGTACCGGGTCACATAAGGCTACGATCGCATAGAAGTATACTATTCGGGTATACGATGCACGTTTTGCAGGTGCACGCGTATAGATTAAATCGAGCAAGGTAATTTCATAGTACCGGGTCACATAGAGCTATTCGAAAAGGCCGTATACCTGCGTATAGTATAGTATAGTGGGAATCGCGCGTGTTCGATTTTAGTGCATGCGTATACCGTCCAAATTTTAAAAACCTAAACCATATGTGGGCAAATTCATTTTTTAATAGATGCACTATCTAATTCTGCACATTATGACACCTCATTGAATGCAATGTGACCTCAAGAAGTAAAGTTACAAGCATTTGATAAGACGAAGAAAATGGGTAAACTGACATACTCGCTATTCGCTATACGAAATACGCTCATTCGACCAGGCTGAGTTCACATAGTATACTCCTATATGAACTCAGCCTGAACGAATGAGCGTATTTCGTATAGCGAATACCGTATACCGTATACTTCTATGTGAACTCACCCTAAGGGGAGTGTTCGTGGACTTAACACAGTTTGCTACCAAACTGGATTGGACTTAACACGTTTTGGGAAAAAATCAATACTTTGGGTGTCAATATTTCGGAACTTGACTAATTTTGGGGAAAAACACACACATTGCTGGATAGCCCTAGTTACTCACTACCCATTTTCATCAAAATCTCAATTTTGAAGGTGGGTGGACTTAACACGGTTTGGAAATAAGCTCTTCATATGCTATATGTGACCGTACACCACGAATGAGCCGTAAAGTCGGTCCCGGTCAATTTGTTTTATTTCGTGTTTAGAAAATAAATATCATAAGCTTTAAAATGGTATATCATTTGACTTCAAACGATATCCAGAAGCGGGGTTATGGTTTGTTGAACTTTGCTCCTTCAACAAAATGGTATACCTTTTTCGGTTCTACATGTGTCTCTTTTCCCACATTGCTGGTAATGAATATCAAACAATCATAATTGACGGTCATTTCAAATCATCCCCAAGTCAACGAGGTTCAGAAATGTCCTCTCATTGTTAATTGTTGGTTATACATACCTAGACAAAATACAATGTTTTGTAACCCACCACTTGAATAGGATTTAGCCAAAGCAAACAAAGACTAGAGCTATTTAAGAATTCTATAGATAAAGATATAAGCTTATTATCCTCTTCAACAATAGGATTATTGATTGGTTTAAAAGGTATTTGACTAACGCTATCCAAATGAGATACATGTAGCACCAATTTGAGGTACCTATGAATACGACCTTCAGGAACATTTAACACTTGCAACTCAGAATATAATTTAGGACATTTACGGATCATTCGTGGTGTACAGTCACATATGTGCTGTTCACTTTCCATATATTCGTACGACCTATCTGGGACCGCCGTCCCTATTTTGTTTTAATTTGATATTTGTGTTCAAATTCGTACGACCTATCTGGGACCGCTGTCCCTATTTTTTTAAATTTGATATTTGTGTTCAAATATCATTAAGACCAGAAAAAAGAAGAGAAAAGAAAAAAAAAAGAAAAAGGAAAGAAACAAGTTGGAAATAATTTACGATCAGCAGTTCCCCCAGGAAAGAATTAATTTATCACTGGAGTAAACAAGTCGGACAGCAACAAACAAACAAAAATAGTGATGGTTCCTGGTGTTTTAACAATCTACTATATGAGTTCAATATATGACAAGAAACTTGGAAACAATGGTACAAGGGTAATCCAAAATCCCGTGTGTGGAACTTGCTTGTTTCTTAAATTTTTCATCACGTCTTTATTTAATTTCTTGTTTTTTTTTTTTTTTTTTTTGGAAAATAACAATTTAATTAAATCTAATCGAAGACGATTGGGCTTTTCAGACTGTCTACGAGAAAATTGTTAAAGAAAAATACGGGTCCAGGAAAGTCTCGATGGATCATAGTCCGGTGGCAGACCAATGTAGGTTGGTTTTGCCAGTTTAAGTGTTTTTTTGTGTGGATTATTTCTCTACGGGTGGTAAAAAATCAGATTCCGATTCCGAAAATTATAACCCCTGGGCAATTCGAGATATCCAAGGTCAACGTTTATACAAGGGTCAAAATTAAAAACAATTTTGTCCAAACCTATGTCAAATTATTCCTCTCGTCACATATCTACGACCTTTCGTTGTGGAGTAGAAGGTTAAAATAGAAAAATGCTCCAATTTGGATGAAAAATTTGGTCTCAAATGTTTTTATTTCCTATACAGCGATTTTAACAAAGAATAATTTGAACCACTTAGAATGACATTGCCACATGAGTCCTGCTATTGATGTTGACCTACTGGTACTTCCCTGAATGGTTACATATAGGTAACAAGTCGTTACCGTTGAATAATAACTATTCTTTATTAGATTGAGGTAAAAATGCCAACAATTTGAGACCTTTTCATGAACATTGGAACATTTGATCTCTTTTAGCCCCTGTTGCTCTTTAAATTTAACCTTTGGCCTTTTGGCAAATAACTCCAAAACGATAAGTCTGAAGTGGGTCAAACCTATACATTTTCTGAATCCTTAGGATAAGAGGAACATTTTGGTATGGGTTCTACGGAAAAATATAAAACCGCATTGGGCATTGGGTTTTTTTCACTCCTGCTACTGGAAACAAACGTTTTTTGTTACAGATTGTTTCGGATATAAAAAGTCAAGGAACAAAATAATGTTGTGCCATCTTGATTTAAAGCAACATCAGGCAGGCCTGAAGCTAGGATTTGTAAATAATAATATGAATAACTTTAATATTAATGATATTCATTTGGTTTGGAACAAAGAAATACCACACAATTTCTTCAACCTGAATCGTAATTATTTACTCAAAGCATTCACTTTATTTAAATTTAATTATCGCGCGAGTACAAATTTGTACAAATGTGTACAGGGCACATATCAGAGCCAGATTGATTGACACCGGGCTGTACCAAAGACAACATATATAGAATAACAATACAGAAAATAAGTACCTACTTTCGAGATGACGGCCTTTAACAGATACATACCATGACAGATTGTGAAATATCTGAAAGAAATGGGGATTATTTAATCAACTGCCTGTTGACTTCTGCCAATCCCCATTTCGTGCTGTAGATTGGAAGCATTCATTGTTATTATCGGAATTCCATTGCCACTACATATATAGGTTAATATTCCGAAGATCGCTCGAGAAAATGTACCTTATCTTTATCTTTACAGTACACTGCATACTGTATACTGTAAAAGATAAGGTATCATACAGTATGCGTGGGTATGCTCCGTCGGAATTTTGAGGTGCTGGGTCTTTTGGAGCTGACGGCGTACCGGTAAAAGGGGATCTTTTTGGAGCTGCAAACAGGTAAAAGGGTCTTTCTTGGCTTTCTGGTTGAAAATCGCTTAAAAACCAGAAATGTGAGGAATGAGGGAGTGGTCTTTTAGAGCTGAAATGATCAAAATCAAGGGTCTTTCAGTCTGGTTTTTTTTTCGGGAGTCTTTCGGAGCTGCGCGGTTAAAAACAAGGGTCTCTCCGGGGAGCATACCCGTATGGTCATTGCAATGCCTTTTATTTCTAATTTTTACCGTTATACCGAGATCTCAAAAGTAAAATTTTGATCATGGTTTTTAAATGTTCCCAGTTTCATGTGAAAACGGGTCATATACTCCGCTTAATATAAAATACGATCAAATGAAATCTTGCATGTCCGAAAATAGCCCAGTGTTATTCTGATAAGGTATAGCACCTCATGGCGTTATCTTACAAAATATAGTATTTCGTATGAAATGTATTAAACATGTCCAATGACAAAAATTTTATTTTACAGAACTGTTTGTTGCGCCTATTTACTTCATTCAGAAAGTGTTTGCAATTTCTCATACCTTAGACTTTACAAAATGCGCTATTAAATGATAAATAGATAAGGTATGATAAATATTCTTTTCCTGATTGACCAATTTCTCAATAGTCTCACGAGTTACTTTTAGAATATCCCAGATTCGAGGTGTGTGTGTCATTTCCACACAGCGTTGCTGACAACGTTAAATTGGTATTCTGGTTAAATTTTCACATGCCAAAAGGTTTGGACATCAAATCTATCTCGAATCCGTACCGTGGAGCTCATTTAACAGCCCACATTTCTTCTAGAGTTAAAGGAGGTCCCTTTGTCAAACACTGTCTTGACACTCGTCTCAATAGGGAAAAATCCTGGACCAGGAAAAAAATATATTATTCATGAAAGTGAATCGGTTTTTAAAATTGTAAATAAATTCGTTGACACTCCTCTCAAAACTGTTCAAAAAATGCTAAAACCTATTTGACGGATCAAGTTTAAAAAAAACATGGTTACGAAATTAGTCTTATTTGTTTAGAAGTAGGTTCATCGTTTAAAAGAAATCTTGAAACTGTGCAATAACCCGACATCCTTCAAAATATTCAGGGATAATCTTTCAAATCTGGCAATTGTTTCCTCTTTCAATATTTTTCATTCAAAACAAGAGCCTTCCTGAATTTGTCCACCGTTTTTAGAAATCTAATATTTTTATATTTTTAATCTGGGTTTTTTAGGCTGCTCTTTTTACTTTTCTGATTGTAATTTTATATCATATTCCTTTATGTATAACATATCATGTATTTTGTGTGTGTACTTATGTTTTGCGTGCCACCATCAACATGGGGCACTGATCTAGACCTGTATTATCTTTGTTTTCCTTTTTATTGAATAAAAGTGATGTAAGATTGATATCGTTATGAACAGCAGTTTACATGATGATCCTTGATAATCGAAAATGATAAATTTGTTTTTACCTTCGTCGTGAATTCTCCAGAATTCTCTTCGAACCTCGTCAAGTAATGCATCATTACATTGTAAGATGTCAACAAGTGCTCCAGGCCATCTGCTATCTTTAGACTTTTGTAGTCGATCCATGATCCATCTCACTGCCCTTGTCTCTCCATCAGATGATTTCCTGGCAGTAAATTCACGTTTGTACATCTGGAGGAAGTCTGGCATATGGGTGGACAAGGTTCGGATGATTGCCTCCGAGGCAATCTCACGAAGCATTACCATCTTCAGATCAACAACCTTTTCCCAGATGTACATGTGCTGAACATCGACTGTTGATCAAAGCCAATGATATTCAATCAAGATATTTGACAGATCGAAATATTTCAATTGTTTCACGATTTATGATAGGAATCAATCTTAATAGATTCAAAAATAGACTGGTATGGATATTTAGATTACTCTTACTCTTTCTGTAGACTGATTTCACTATCCAATCATGTGTTACTCCTAATGTACTGCCAAATGGCATGTGTTGCATAACGTTTGGAATGAGATTTCAAACTGTAAATATTTTTAATCTTTATTTCAATTGGAAAGGATTTGTTCCTAATTCGAGTCTTCAAAAGATTGAAAAACAATTTAAAAAATCCTTTCTACTGAAAATTACATCGAAAAAGATTTGCCCCTAACTTAAATCGCTAAAAGATTGAAAATCACCTATGATTCGACTAAATGTATAGCCGAAAACAATTGTCAAATAACTGTAAAAGATTGAAAATTTAATAATTTTGATTGAATATGCAATCGGACAATTTAAGAGAGTATGGAGAAAATCAAACTAAATACAAATCTTATCTAATTTGCGAAATGCAATCCTAAATGAAGTGAGTGCTTCAAACACATAATTCTTGATATGAGATCGATTTAGCAAGAGTAGTTTGCCATTTTTACCAATTGAGACAATTTAGTGCTTTGACCAACCTGCTATTTCGTCTACCGACTTCTGAGGCTTTTGAGGAACTTTCGGTTGTTGGACTGAAGGAATGAATATAGATAATATAAATAAGGTGCGATTTATTGTGTCAAAAGCATTACAGTTCAGCAACAACAATATGGTACATGTGAACAATTTTACAACGGTCAATTTTACAATATAGCAATCATATAATTACCGATTTCTTCAGCCCCTGATTGGTCTTCTTGTAGTTGCAGATAATCTTGATATTCCTCATACAAGTACAGCATATAGTCATAGTGCTTCTGTGCCTGAAGGGCTTGCATTAGATGCTGCGGCCAAGAGCTACCCATAAGCGCGAGTCTATCAAGAAAGTATTCGGCCCCAACATGCTGGCCATGTTTGATGAACTGTTGACGTATTTCATCTTTATGGAGTCTTGAGATGTCCAAAAAGTGATCGAGGGTGTCTTCGGAAATGATATTGATCAGTGTTTCTCTCACTTTTGGAACACGCAGTATCGCCTTGAAACCATTCAGTATCTGGAATTTTTCTATAGATGATCATTTGGGTAAAAACAAAACACGTTCAAAACAATGAATTTAACAAAAACCTTAACAAAACGTAATGGAAAAGTTATTTAAAGCGATACTAATATACTAACCCTTTACAGGCATGTTGTAAGGCATGAGTTGCTCCGTCTTCAACTTTACTAGTTCGAGTTTCCTTCGGACAATTTCGCGATCTTGTTTTATACAGACAATGCGCGATGGGACGAATGACGCTGAAGGAATCAGATCTAAAAAAAAAAGAGAAATCAATACATAATTGAATATGTTATATCCCACATCAAATCCATCATAATAAATGTATTTATATCTATAGATGTATTAAAATACTACACATTTATTTAAGTCACGATAAGAAAAATAATAATGCGAGAGAATGTATTTGAATACGTACCGGTTGTACTATGTTGTTCTGATATGGACACAGCTAGAATGGACTCGAACCATGTTTCTTGCAGTAGCTTATCCCGTTCTTCAGTAACAATCGGTACCAATGATGGCGCTTCTTGTTGGAGACCAGCTAGAAACCCCTTATGCCAGTCTGGTTTCTTTAACTGCATGAGTTTGAATAAGAGCAGATCTACAGCTTTCCGGCGCCCTTCAAGTTTTTCTTTGGTTTCGATTTCGTCTTCATCATCTTCAGATAACAGACACCCTTCACCCACCAAGTATAGAAGCAGTTGACTTGCTTTGAGTATGCGCTTTAGGGCTTGGTGGATGCGTTTCAAAACTGCACGCCAAAGAAGGGTCAAATCAGGAACACCTAAAGAATAAAATGTTACTAATTATTTTTATATTTTAAACTGCAGTTTATCGCATTAAATCAGCGCACATTTAAATCTAAATCAAGCTTAAAAACTCATTTCATGAAAACTGGACATGGACATAGACATTTTTCATTCTTGTTCTGTGGTTCTTACATTTAATGTGCATGTTCATGTATCCTTTTCGCTTTCTATAACGCTCAGTTTCATTTGTAGGATTGTTCCTGACGATTGATGCTTTTTTGAAAGACACGTCCAATGTAATTTACTGACTTTCTGAGCTTTCGATGACCTGTTATGTCCTCGTGATCACAGACGTCCGTGGCTCATCTGTGATCAAGAGGTCATAACCGGTCATCGAAAGCTCAGAAAGTGAGTAAATATATTGGAGTTGTCTATCTTTTTGTGTACTTAATAACTTGTAATATGCCTAACAGGCTATTTACATATTTGAAGTAACTTAGTTTGGTACTATTTTTGAACACCACTCATTGGTGGGTTTGGGCGCGGTACAAAATTCTACGATAATAGCCAAAAACATTAAAAAAACTCGCCAACATAATTTGCTGCTGCTGTTTTTACTTTGCGAGTTTCATTGCCTAATTTGATGTTGAAAAATGCAATGTAAGTTATGTAGTGCCAGTTATGTGGCGCCTACTACATTTATTCTTTAAACCGCTTTATGCTGTGTTTTCTTACCAAATTTATATGCTTGATCATCTTGAACCTAAAAAGAACAAAAAGAAACGGATCTTTTACATTTCTAACGTTACAACATTTGAAAGACGTGTAATCATGGTTATTATCATAGTCGTATCTGACCCAGACTTTAAGAACTCGAGACAATGCAAACTTCTCAAACAAACGTGGTTCGTGGATCGAAACTTCAATAAAATTAAGTTGTTTTAGCACCAATATAGCATCAGTGACGTAGCCAGGGGGGGGCAGGGGGCCGGTGACCCCCGCTCATGATTGCCGTCGGTTCATGAGAGGCCGTCGGTACACGGAAGGTGTTGGTGAAAAATAATTTGGGTGATCAATGGACTAATATATTTACGCACGGTGATGAAAGAAAGAATGGAAAATTGTATAAATAATGTTTAAATATTTATATACATAAAATTAGTTGTTTTTCGGTTGCTAGCGCCTTATATCCTTTTTTTTTTTCTTCACTTTTTCAAACCATTGGAAAAAAAATTTAGGGCAACCATTCACAACTCCGTCGGCAAAAAATATTCCCGTCGGTACATTTACAAGTTGTGCCCCCTTGGTTCCAAAATCCTGGCTACGCCACTGTATAGCATCACACAAGTCTAAGAGAATCATAACCCAAAATCACGCAGTACCTACTTGATGTCCTTCATCCATCAGCATCGATTCAATGCCTTTTGCTAAGTCATCGTTGCCAATAATGCCTGGATGTTTCAGTACAGTCATCACCTCTTGAATTGTCAGCTTGTGACCATTACGTCTACGAGTGGCACATACTTCCTGAAATACGCAAAAGATTGCCATATTGATTCACATTTATTTCACATTAATCAAAGTAGTTTTGTTTGCAATCTTATAGTTCGTCATATTTCTACCAATTGAAAATAACTTACTCTAAGTATTTCGCCTGTAATCGAATTATCCTTGGTAGTTGTACAAAATCGAACGAGCTGCTGAAATCTGTTTTTAGGAATGTCCCATATATCAGCAAGCATCCGATGGTCACTTCCTAGTGGATGGGTTTCATCAAGTACTGCCTATATCCTTTGTTGAAGCTCGAGTGGTATCCCCTCCCAGCCACTAAGTCCGCCGAGTTCAGTGATAAACGTCATATCTACGCCCTTAAATTCAAAATGAGTGAATGGTTCACTTAGATACAAGTAAGAATTCAAATCATTGAACTAGAATTCACTACTTTTAACAATTTAGAAAATCGTGATACATAATATCGATCAAAACTCACTTGGCAAATGACGTCGATCATGTTGTCAGCATGAGCCTGCCGTGAATGGTACACCGTACCGTTTCCCGCTTCAGCTTTGTGCAAATCATCTGACTCATAGTATAGAACCTTTTCGAGATTGTACTCAGTTTTCAGTGACTTGGGGCTAAGGAACTTCCATGTGACAATTGTTCCTGGTGAACACTGACGAAGATACGTGTGAATGGATTTCTTCAACCTAATACCAAAAGACACTATCTTAGGTTAAACTGCCTATGATAAACATTAATAGAAATTAAAAAAAAAGAAGTTATTATTATAAAATTGACAAAGGCTCGTTGAACAGTTCTTGTATTCCCATTTGTGCCAAATATATGTTTACGGGTTCAAAACGGGTTTCTTTTAAAAAGGAGATTGAAATGTTTACAAATAGCTACATTTATCTTTTGCTTATATAGATGACTGTTTCATATAAATATAATTACAATCGAAGTGGGAAATTTGTCTTTTTTTCATGATCAAATGCTTACATAATAATATTTTTTTTAAATATTTATTACATGTATGTTTTTGTGTTGTTTTTAATCATGTTTGGAGTAAGCTAGCATTGAACTCTTTTTGTTACATACGATTGTAGCTGCGAATATGCTTCAGGTCTGTCTGTGTTATTCTTGCACATAACAGCAACATTTATGGCTCTCCCCATATCCGTCAACTGCACCATTCCTTCGACTGGAGAAATGAACTTGACGGCGGAATTTGAGTAGTTGGTTTTCCCTTGCGATTTAGGATAACATTCTAACATATGAAGATGGATGTTCGGGAAGAGATCTGGCGAAAACATATCTGACTCATCAGCACACTCGACGCGAATACCATAGAGCTGCGCGTTGTCGCTCTTCTCTATCAGGATCGGAGGCAGTGATGGTGGTAGTTTGGATGGAATCAAATAGCTCCCATCATCGGTGGTGAAGAGAATCTTTAAGTGCTCCAGAAGCAGCACAGTAAAATCAAAACCAAGCCCTTCTCCAGTTGACAGGAATTTCCGTAACTCGTCTTTGCTGTACAGAGGTTTGTCTGGTAGCTTCTGAAACTGTGCTGGAAACTCATCACCTGCTAACATTTTAGCGATAACATTGGAGCAAAGCCATTGGATGTTCATAATGACCATCGCCTGACTTTCTTCATCGTCGTCGTCTCCATTGTCATCTTTTGCTACATAGATCTGTAAGAAGATAAGTTGCTTTTCAACATTGATACAATTGCTCAATTGCGTTGTATCACTACAATGCCCAGATAATATGCTTTTGTTCTAAGCAAGACGAGGTGTCTTATCAACACACGTTCTTTTGTCTGTGCTCGTTTTGCACCGTGGTCAAGTTTAGTTAACAATTAAACATAATGTGGTATATATGTGACTTGTCATGTCAAAAGATAAGAGGACACGGTAGCTCAGTGGTTACGGCCTTGGACTCATAAACTGAGAGCTTGCTCGACGTGCGTTGGTTCGAGTCCCCACCACCGCGTTGCACCCTTGGGCAAGGCGCTTTGCCTCGCTTGCCTCACCCCACCCAGGTGTAATGGGAAGCTGTTAGGGGTAGTCACAGTCGTTGTACTGATGAACCCTGCGCCACTTGTAGGCTACAAACGTGGTCCGACATATTCTAATAACGGCGGAATAAATGTAAAGCGCTTTGAGGCTGTTTACGGCATAAAGCGCTATATAAATATCTACATGGGTTTTTTTAAGACGACACTTTTGGGCAGGATCGTAAATGGAGAAATAACCAAAAATTTGCCCGGGGACGAATTTTTTCACAATTTGGGGTTGTTGCGAATTTGTGATGTTATTAATGTTAAAAATATTGTCTGAAAGTTTCAGACCGGAATATAACTGGCATCTTGTATTGTTTCAAGACATTTTCAAGGTAATTCCTACTCTCAACATTGTCAATAATATTGTTAAAGACCGATATCTCACTTTCCAATTTTATAATACCATAACTTACGAACTCAATATCTTTGCTTAGGAATGTCAGATTTCATTGGGGGAAACGGCGTTGTGGAGCAAAATATCTCTATGTAAGAACCTCAAAATTGATAACCTGCCCAAAAGTGTCTCCTTTTGACATGACACGTCACACATACCTTATGTTCTAATTTTGTTCGCACTACTTTTTGTATTTAATATAATAAAAGAAGCATCAGAATGGATTACCTCTCCCATGTCATGAAGGTATGCAGCAACAGTTCTTACTGTGCTTTCTTCCATCATACTTTCAATATCTTGGATTTGTTTTCCTGCGATCTCCGTTACTTTCTCGAAGAACATCGTCCATGGTAGAACCGGATAGCTAGGGATGTACCAACGACGCATTTGATCCAATATGTTTTGACATATCATTGGTAGCATTCGGGTTCCCTATAAGAAATTAAAATGCTTTGTGTCTATAAAAGCGCATGGAAATCAACCTCGACCAAAAAGTAATTACCCCACCCCCTTTAAATAAAAGGTCATTATGACACTTCATTTGTTGACATGGTCCCAATATTGATGTCGCAGCGTATATTCAAATGAAAGTAACCCAAGATTTGAAAGTTGGAGCAAAGTCCTATTGCCTTGTATTCAGTATCCATGCAAGATTATTTTCGGCGCTCATTGGATTCTTCTTCTTGTTTCTTGAATATTTTGGAGGAGGCCAAAACATGTATTAATCAATAAGGAAATGTTATTATTCACATCAGTGGTCAATGTTTACTTATTAAGGCCAAAAAAGATTTGTCTCAAATCTAAGGGGAAATGCGATTTTTTTTAAATTCCCGACTTGGTGGTTTTATGGTATTTAAATGCGTACGCGAGCTTTGAGACAAACCTTTTTTAGGCCTAATCCAATATTAAAACATTACAAGGGTTACATCTATTGTGAACACCTCCCAATCAGTAAATTTTGAATCTAACTTTACCACTGAAATTACAACTTGCCTTTATAGGCCATTTAGGACCTTGTTAGTCAGAAAAAAGTATTGAAATCTTCATATTTCAATTTGACATTAAGTAAATAATGATCACTGATGTGAATGATGTGAATAATGACATTTGTTATTGGTTATCACATGTTTTGATCCTCTCCAAATGCATGAAACAAAAAGAATAATCCCAAAAGAGCTGAACAGAATCTCCTTCAATGGATACTGAATACAAGGGAATTAATAGGGCACTGCTGCAACTTTAAAATCGTGGGTTACTTTCATTAAAACGTACACTATGACATATACAATTAGCCGTGTAGGAATAATGACCATTATTTAAAGGGGATAACTACTGTTTGGTAGATGTTTATATGCAAAAACATTTTTTTTTAAACAGTCTTGAACTTAATGACCTTCTTTGATTAACTCTTAAAGTTGTTGTGTGTTTTTTTTTTAAATAATCAGGTGGAAAAGTAAGCTGCTCAATGGGCTATTCAGATGTATTCCGCAATCCCCCCCATGGAAGACATTTAAAAAAATACAATTCCAGCTGGAATTGAGATGTGTCTAGAATTCCAGCAGTCATTTTTAGCAAAGATTCCGGCTGGAGGGTATGGAAGACATTGAGATTAAGTGAAACTCCGGCTGCTAAAATAAACGAAAAAACAAGAGTGGGGATTGTGAAAGGCCATGATGTGACATTCACATTTCTTAATATTCCGGCTGGAAAATGGTCAAAAATGCTCCAATTCCAGCAGAATCTTCACTTATGATCACCATCTCGATTAACCTATGAAAGACATTTACTTGAATTCTGGCTGGAAACAAAAAAATTTCTAATTCCAGCTGGAACCCAATGGAAGACATTTACATTTACGTGAATTCCGGCTGGCCATATTATACATATTACCACAATTCCGGCAGTGTCTTCCATGGGGTTTTCCTGACATGTGAATTCCGGCTGTCAATTTAGCCCCGAATTCCGGAAGTGTCTTCCATAGGGGGGGGGGGGGGTGCGGAATACAACTGGAATAGCCCAATTCGTTAACCTACCAGGATGTCAGCTGCCATCTGCTTCAGAATTTCCTTTAGTATTCCAAAACCTTGATCAGTAGCATTGCAAGCATTGACAGTGATCACAGAATCAACAATGTCAAGAGATTCCTGAAACAGACATCTCATCTTGGTCTGGTTCAGTTTGGCCACCAGGTGTCCTAGAATAATAATTATTCACACCATAGAACATGATAATGACGTCAGGATGGAAATTTGACAAACTTAAACACCTTCGATCAATTCGTTCTCCGCTCCCTAACCCACTCACACGCAGCAGAATGGATATATATTTTCCTTTATACCTTTGTGGTAAATTTGATTTACACCATATTACTCAGAAATGGGTTCTTATTGTTGTCATATAAAGGCACCAACAAAAAAAGTACAAAACCTGTGTAATTTGGGTGGGAAAATAGGTTGTGAGCAAGATATTGTGCGCAATTAAACAATGAAAGGGTAAATAACGTCTCTTACAACAATACCATTTTGTGGCTTTTAATTACCCATATATCATGTATATCCATCGTTATTAGCATAGCTTATCAAATGATATCTGCGCACGAGGCAAACAAAATGACATGGCAAAGGCGTTTTTACCATCTTCACATCTAAACAATTTTTATGTGTAGATGCTATAGCATCGATCGACCAAATCTCCATACCTGTTTTCTTGTCTTCAACCTGGTCCATATGAGAAGCAACTATGATAACTTTTGGTTTGGTTGTTTGAGTTGCCGAATGTCCAGATTTCAAAAAGCATAGCCAGTAATGGAGCTTGATAGGTTAAACCAAGTGAAACAAGACACATATTGGAAAAAAAAAATAAATAAAGGAATTAAAATAACCAGGAACTTTTAAACGCAACTTTAATATAATCTTTTTATTACTTCAACTAAGTAGAGATTGTTTTATGCGGCATACGCATCTTTTCTTTTTTAGGTAAAGTTCTAGCCTATGCTGAATCGTTTCTGTTTGGTGGAGGTAAACTAAAGGCCATTAAAAAATTAATGAAATTGACGTACACGATAGGAATATACTTTTTTTTATAACAATTTGAGATATTGGCCCATTATGACATTCGACTACTCGTGGGAATCATAGGGCTATATAGCTAAGTGGAACCAATGCTAGCTTTATTATTTGAGGTGTAAGGATGTCAAAACACATTGGTTCCAGTAATGTAGCATTATGATACCCCAAATACATAGATCCACTCAGCAAAATATTTTTAGGTTAACATCGTTGCAAAGAAATGTTTCAGGAGTGTCAAAAGTCGGTACCTTAATATTTTACAACTATATCGGACTTACATCTTGCATATGTAGTTTCTTAAGATTGTACATGACGATAAATATGGAATTTTCTGCACCAAGAAACATGGCGTGTGATATATGGTATTCCACATGGCCAGCAAGGTCCCAAATTCGGAAGATTCCAACATCCTTGATTGTGTTTTTACTGATATCAATGCCTGCAGTTGGCTTGTATGGAAGCTCTTGGTGATTGTTGCCAGATTCTGAAACATTTTCTTGGAGGTCCTAAAATTAATAGATATAATATGGCACATGTTTAGATAACATTGTTGTAAATATTTGTACAACAATGACATGCATTGCACATTAGAAATGTAGATTTGAATACTCGATCGTCATTAATCTATTTGCTCGTCACACAAGTACTAAGATCGACACTTCTTACACGACTTACATCCTTATTTGCTACCTCTTCACAAGGAATAAAATTTAATTCATGTTGTTTCTTGTAAATTGCAGAAATGGTAAAAAGAAACAACGGAAACATAATCTAGATTAATGTCCTCGTTTGAAATACCAATTCCAGTCGGTCAGAATGGCAACAGGCTGCGAACACGGATCTTGATACTTACAGACCCAATTAATGTCTTTATAAGAAGTGCATGGTCTTTGGTGTATAGACAGTACACAATAGAATACAAAACATTAAACGAGCCCATAATACCTGTGTGAGGGAGTTCTTTAAAGTTGTCTTTCCAGCAGAAGGTGCTCCACAAATGAACAATTTCACGATCTGGACTGGAGTGGAGCCGGTGTTCATCAAGTCTTTGTACTTCGCTCTCTGCAAAAATCATTGAGTTACATTATAGACTAGTGATAAAATAAACTTGGGATATGTAGTCGAAGTAGAACTTATTTCTGCGCATTATGACCAACAAGGTGCTAAATGGCCTACAATTGCAAGTTGTCCGTTTAGTGGTAAACTTAGATGCAAAATTTCCTGATTGAGAGGTGTTACCAACAAGTGTAACTCTTGATCTTCAACGTCTTGTGCCCTTCTTGGTCAGAAAAAACATTGAACTTGTCATGTTTTAATATGGGATTAAGTAAACAATGACCACTAATATGAATAATGACATTTTTATTGATTATATCATATGTCTTGGCCTCCTCCAAATTCACGAAACAAGAAGAATAATCGATGAGAGCTGAAAACAATTCCTTCCATGGATTCTGAACACGAGGTAATAGGATTTTACTTGAATTTTCAAATCTTGGGTTACTTGCATTTAAATGTACGCTGCGACATCGGCATTGGGACCATTGCAACAAATGAGGTGTCATGTACAGAAAGAAATTCTGGTTCGAATGCATATCCCAAATTGGCCATACGATCAACCGTTTTGGAATAATGGACATCCATTATTCCGGGGTAGATACTTCGTGGTATGTGTTTATATGGGTGTATACACATACATCTTCGTCCATTGCCTCATTTCAAATATATAGTTTTAGTTTTGGTTTTGGTTTTGGTCACGTGGTTTCCTATTGTCCTGCCTAACCACTTGTATCACAAGATATCGATCTCTTTGTTTCTACCTTTTGTTTAAAACTAAACATTTGTGACAGGTAGTTTCGGTTTTGGTTTCAGTTTCTTATAAGTGGTGTGACGAATAAAATTACAGGATTTTCGAGTTACCTGATCTAAGTATACAAAAGAAATGTTTAAATTTCGCAGTGCAATATTCACGAGCAGAGAAGTCGAACAAAACAGTCTACATTTGAAAGAATAGATTTAGTTTGAAAGCATTGGCTTGAGACTACGAAATAGCCTAAGCTGATTTCACTGTGAAAATATATAGACCATCGAAATATTTGCATTCGACATTACAAAAGGGCCACTACTGTGCTATAAACAAAATCGATTCATGTCCTTAATCCCATGTACCAGAATCGATGGAAGGCCATTATATGACCTCTAATAACCTAATGACTTTTACTGAAGCAATTTTTACTGCAAAAAGTAGAAGATAGAGGGGAGAAGATTGGGGGTGTGTGTGTGTGGGGGGGGGGTTGAAGGGCAAGGGGGATATGGGCCGGGAGAGAGAGAAACATATGAGAGAGAGCATTGGAAGGGAAAGAGAAGGGGGGGGAGAGCTCGAGATGAAGATATCGAATGTGGGGGGAGGGGGAGGGGGAAAGGGGTAATTTAGGAAAGAGGTGGTTATATAGGGAGGGAGCCCCTCTTAAAGAGGTATGGGTTGTGCTTCCGGGGATAATAAACTAATTCATAATCAAATCATCTCCATGCATCGTTTATGTTTCATACAAACAAACAAATTCCCCACCCCACCCCATCCTTCAGTATACGCGCAGGTAGATGATTTCTAGGCCTAGAACTCGTGAGTGTAATATGCCACCTACCTTCGACAGAGAGCATCAACTGTCGTCCGCGGGATAGATTTCCGATATCAATCATGATAATAATTATGTTAGCACAATAGGCTATTGTATACTTCTGGTTATATACCCTATACTGTGTCTTCCCAGCATAATAGTGTTATGATTGCAGATCAGATCAGCTCTACTTTTTAATCCCTTGATTTTTGGTTTCTGAACAAAAGAGAAACCAAAACTATATATTTGAAATGAGGGATTGAATTTATTGACGTATTGAAAGAAAATGACTTAATTACCTGTATAGCTTTGTGAAGAGCGTCCACCTGTATAGCTTTGTGACCCAATTCATTCACATCAACATCAGAATTCGGAAGCATGAGGAATATCGATGTTTCACCTTTCTGAATTATGAGAAATACATTTGTCACATCAGCACAAATTTATAACTAGTTGGCACTTTTAAGTCGGGCATCAGGGCTGTCAACTTTTTGGAATTGCTTGGCGTGAGACAGAGACGTACCGGGATTTGCCGACTCCAATGTTCATTTTGTACCATGATTATTTGAGCCACGGCGCTCGCGAATGTGAAAAGCGGGTGGGGGGGGGGGGTGTAGGAGCAACAAATTATTCATGACGATGCGTGAGATTTTACTCATTTTCCAGCTTTTTGCGTGAGCTTTACTACCTTGGCGTGAGATTGTACTACCTTGGCGTGAGACCGTGAGAAAGTGACCCAATGCGTGAGACTCACGGCCAATGCATGAGAGTTGACAGCCCTGTCGGGCATTTAAAAATGCCCGACGTGTTTGTCACCTCTGTTGATGCCCCAAACTACTTTCCCCATAAGAGTATGATTATGAAACCTAAACCAGAAATAAAAGGTAATGTAACCTTGGTGCCCCTATAGGCATAAAAGTTTTTTTAATTGGCTTCTTCGATACGTTACACATACCAGATTTTGTGCTGATACGTCAGCGCCATTTTCAATCAAGTAGATGCATAGGGCAAAGGCGTCTCTAAGTCTTGCTGCAAAGTGAAGTGCCGTATCTCCATTCTAGTGATGGCAAAGTGGTGATGATATGCTTTAGAATCAATTTTAATTTCCCCTATAAACTTTTCAAATATATGAAGGTAAAATGGTACAAATTCACCATTGTTGCTGATCGTACTTAATTGCCATACCACTTAAGCAAACATGAATAATTTTGATAGCAAAGCTAATGGATGAATGTAGTGATAACAATGTACTGATAGCTGTTTGAACATGAAATCAAACGTGAAAAGATTGAGAGATTTCACAAGTTACAACATATCAGTGGTGTGCGCAGGATTTTATGAGTGTGGGGCTAGATGCGCCGTATTTGCGCATAACGACTGCATTGACGCGAAGTCCTGGGCGTAGCTAGGGTTTGTGACATCCATGACAAGGATATATGACTTCCCCTCTTGAAAAGCGGAGGGAAATAACTTCTTTTACTTTTGTTAGATTATACAAAAACAAAGATAATTTATCTATAACTAACCTCTTCAATTGCATTCACATTGGCATTGTACTTTAATAGAATCTCACATGTACCAATGTGACCATTGAGAGCTGACATGTGGAGAGCAGTAAGTCCATTCTGATAACAGGAGATGAGAACCGTTAGTAATTAAAAAACAACAACCAGATTCATAGTCTTGCTGGTTAATTCTATTGGTAATACACAAGTTTATGTTATCGACGTTGCAACATATTTCAGATTTATAATAAAATGAACCTCTCTAGGTACGTTCACATTGACATTGTACTTCAATAGAATCTCACATGTACCAGTGTGATCATTGCGAGCCGCCATGTGGAGAGCAGTCCATCCTTCCTGATGATAGGAGAGATGAGAGCCGTTACATGTAGTAATTACTTAAAAGTAGTTGTTATAGTCATTGCTGATTCACAAGATCACAGTTAGGTTATCCATATTAGTTGGTAACAATAAGATCCACAAATAAACTAACCTGATCAAGTGCATTCACATTGGCATTGTACTTCAATAGAATCTCACATGTACCAGTATGATTATAGCGAGCCGCCAAGTGGAGAGCAGTCCACCCTTTCTGATGATAGAGAGATGAGAACGAACCGTTACATTTAGTTATTAGTTGTTAGTCTCTGCTGATTGAAAAGAAGAGTCATAATCTTGCATATCAATTCTAATAGTGATTCACAGGAACATCGTTAGGTTATCTATACTAGTTTATAACTATAAATTCCACAAATAAATTAACCTGGTCAAGTGCATTCATGTTGGCATTGTACTTCAATAGAATCTCACATGTACCAGTGTGATCATTGCGAGCCGCCATGTGGAGAGCAGTCCATCCTTCCTGATGATAGAGATATTAAGAACCGTTACAATTAGTAATTAGTTGTTAGTCATTGCTGATTGAAAAGACGAGTCATAATCTTGCATATAATTTCATTCACGCAGTTAGGTTATCCATATTAGTTTGTAACAATAAGATCCACGAATAAAACTAACTTGATCAAGTGCATTCACATTGGCATTGTACTTCAATAGAATCTCACATGTATCACTGTGATCATAGCAAGCCGCCATGTGGAGAGCAGGCAATCCACCCTGATGATAAAGAGATGAGAACCGTTACATTTAGTAATTAGTTGTTAGTCATTGCTGATTGAAAAGACGAGTCATAATCTTGTATATCAATTCTAATAGTGATTGACAAGAACACAGTTAGGTTATCCATACTAGTTTGTAACAATAAGATCCATGAATAAACTAACCTGTTCAAGTGCATTCACATTGGCATTGTACTTCAATAGAATCTCACATGTATCACTGTGATCATAGCAAGCCGCCATGTGGAGAGCAGTCAATCCACCCTGATGATAAAGAGATGAGAACCGTTACATTTAGTAATTAGTTGTTAGTCATTGCTGATTGAAAAGACGAGTCATAATCTTGCATTTTCAACTCTAATAGTGATTCGTTAAGGACACAATTAGGTTATCCATACTAGTTTGCAACAACAAGATCTACAAATAAACTAACCTTGTCAAGTGCATTCACATTAGCATTGTACTTCAATAGAATCTCACATGTACCAGTGTGATCATAGCAAGCCGCCATGTGGAGAGCAGTCCATCCATCCTGATGATAGGAGAGATATATTTAGTAATTAGTTATTAGTCTTTGCTGATTAAAAAGACGAGCCATAATCTTGCATTTTCAATTCTAATAGTGATTCGTAAGGACACAATTAGGTTATCCATACTAGTTTGCAACAACAAGATCTACGAATAAACTAACCTGGTCAAGTGCATTCACAAGGTGGTTAGATTATCTATACTAGTTTGTAACTATTAATTTTACAGTACATAAGATCCAAGAATAAAATTAACCTGGTTAAGTGCATTCACATTGGCATTGTACTTCAATAGAATCTCACATGTATCACTGTGATCATAGCGAGCCGCCAAGTGGAGAGCAGTCCATCCATCCTGATGATAAGAGAGATGGGAACCGTTACATTTAGTTATTAGTTGTTAGTCTTTGCTGAGTGAAAAAACTAGTCATTACCTTGCATATCAATTCTAATAATAATTCACAAGAACACAGTTAGCTTATCGATATTAGTTTGCAATAATAAAATGCACGAATAAACTAACCTGGTTAAGTGCATTCACATCGGCATTGTACTTCAATAGAATCTCACATGTATCACTTTGATTATAGCGAGCCGCCAAGTGGAGAGCAGTCCATCCATTCTGATGATATGAGATATGAGAAGCGTTACATTTAGTAATTAGTCATTGCTGATTGCAAAGGCGATTGTTGCATAATAATCTTGCATATCAGCTGTAATAGTGATTCCCCAAAACATAATTAACAAGAGCTATATAGAAAGTCATGCGAGACATGACACACAAGCCGACCTGTTAATGGGTCAAGTTTGAGCAATTTAGAAATTTGACCTTTGACCCCTAAACTTTGACCTTTGGGGTCATAAATATTTTTAACATGTTTAGAATGTCGTAAGAATAATTCCTGTTGAATTTGAGCTCGATTGGACCAATTTCGAAATTTGACCTTTGACCCCTATAACTTGACCCTTGGGTCACGGATGGGGTCAACTGCTCTTGTGCTTAGGATGTCATAAGAAAGATTCCTGGTGAATTTCAGCTTAATCGGAACTTATACATGGATTTTGATTTTTTTTAAATTTTTGATTGACCTTTTGACCCCCTTAATGACCTTTGACTTCAATGGAAAAAAAACCTTACGTACACCGACAAAATGCATTGTTCCAATTTTAATTAAAAAATTCTACTATGTTTAGTTGTTGAGATAAAAATTCTTGAAGTTATTTAGCTAAAAACAGGAAGTGACCCCTTAATGACCTTTGACCCCAAAATAAAAATACCATGCATACATCAGGTAACACTGATTCATGTATGATGGTTATATTATTCTGGTCTGTTTACATTTTGAGATAAAAAAATTTTGAAAATTTTTGATAATTTTGGTTTTTGACCGGAAGTAACCCTTAATGACCTTTGACCCAAAAACTGTAGGCATCCTAAAGACCCTGGCTAGTAGCAATGCATGTGTGCTAATGGCGACTCTCTGCTATGTAATTTGTAAAGACAGTGATTTTTTGAATATTTTTTAGACTTTGACCGGAAATGACCCCTTAATGACCTTTGACCCCTTATCTGAACACACCCTATAGACACCGACTAAAGTCGAGTCACATGATATAACCATGTCCCCATCGCATGAAATTTGTGGAAGGAGTAGCATTTTTTGTGAAATCAACTTTTTTGGCCATAAGGTCAAGGTCAAAGGTCACAGTCAGGTCAAAGTCAAATGTAAGGTTTGGCCTAGTCCAGTGGTCATTTGGCTCAAGTATGATTGAAATCTGTCAAAGCATAACAGAGCTAGAGCGAAACGTGGCAAGTCACGCAAAATGTCACGAGTTGCCAGAAGAAGAAGAAGAAAAACTAGTGGCAAATGGTGGTCATAGACCACAAACCTAGCTGGGCGTGTTGGTGTTGTGGAGGTATCTGACCTCTGCAAAATGTCCCAAAAATGTTCCCCTGGTCATGAGGTTTGTTGTCACCGAGTTTGAGTTCCGTACTCCTTACAGATGTCCAGAAAATGCAATTTTAAGATTTGACCCCAGATGACATTTGACCTGACCCCTGCAATATGTTCCAAAAATGTTCCACTGGTCATCAACTCTGTTGTCACCGAGTTTGAGCCTCGTACCCCTTACAGATGTCCAGAAAATACATTTCAAAGATTTGACCTCTGCATGACCTTTGGCCTGATCCCTGCAAATGTTCCCCTGGTTATGAGTTTGAGCCCCATATACCTTACAGATATCCAGAAAATAAAATTATACGATTTGACCCCAGATGACCTTTGACCTAACCCCTGCAAAGTGTTCCAACATATTCCACTGATCATTAAGTTTGTTGTCACCAAGTTTGGGCCCCATACCACTTACAGATGTCCAGATAATGCAATTGTAAGATTTCACCACTTTAATGACCTTTGACCCCAATTCTGTGTACAAGTTTTAGGCGTGTGGTATAGCCGATGCATATATGCAAATTACGTCATTGTGCTATTAAATATGTGGCAGAAGAAGCATTTTGAGTTAAATATTTGGTTAAATACCAGAAATGCCCCTTTAATGATCTTTAACCCCAATTCTGTTTAGACCCTATGGGCACTGGACATAGTCGATACATATGTGCAAGTTACGTAATTGTAGGGTGTAACATGTAGGAGGAGAAGCATTTTGAATTTTTTTGCCAGAAAGAAGAAGAAGAAAGATCGGATAGCAAAACAGTACCTAGCTCGGGGGGTTGAAAACCCCCCAGCTAGGTAAGAAGAATTGGGAAGAGACAGCACAAGCCGACGTTTGACGTCGGCTTGTAATTAGTTATCAATCGGTAGATTGCGAGTTCGAGCCCCGGCGGTGCTATCGTATTGTGGTCTTGGGCAAGGCATTTTACCTTACTTGCCTCTCTCTACCCAGGGGTGATATGGGGAGCTGTTATGAATATTGTCCATTGAGCGCCGCCCAAAGGTATGAGCATGCCTTGGGCATTGTATGGCAGCTGATATATTCTAACAACAGCGGAATAAATGCAAAGCGCTGCTTTCTCCAAAAAGGGAGTTTCTTTCACCAATCACTCCTTTTCCAGGGAACAGGTTTCTTTAACACAGCTCCGCTGTTTTTGACAGATGCACGGCCTTCACAAACCCAGCAAACTCCAGCAATTCGACAGAAGAATTTTAATCCTTTGAAGAGCACATTTGTTGCCCTTCGTTGCTGGATTAAAATAGCGCAATTATTGGCTATATAAACTGGTTAAAATGTACTTCTTTTTTGAAGCACAAAAACCATCACACACATGTGAAGTTTACAATCTCCCATGACATTCTGCAAAGTCCAAACTCAAGCCTCCAGCTTTTTATACTGGCAGTACTCATGCAAAACCCATCATCCATTAATAAACCATCATTTCATTCACATCTTCACAGATGATGCAAGCAAGCTTTGGATTTTTCAAGATTACTTATACACATTAACCTTTCTCATTACATCACTTCCTGGGGAGGGGGGTTCTCTATGGTGCAATACACTGAACTGGCGATTTCCAAGTTCCAAACATAGATCTGACTTTGTTTACAATAATTTGGGGGATTCCAAAATGACTTTCCACACCATTATCTTGCACGTACAAGGGGGTTTCCCATCTCATGAAATACTTCCAGGTTGTAAACATAGGTTAAATAATTAAATTAAATTACTCAGGGCACATCACATACTTAAAACACTTTTTAAATTAAAACTGGATAAAAAGTTACAAACATACATTATTCGATCTAAATATCTCAGTTCACGTCCTTTTTCAGAATTGACAGCCGGGTTAAACAGAAAGAGGAGACACAAATGATTAATTCTAACACAGTTGTCATCTTTGTGCAACTGTTACAAAATAGCCTCTCTACTATTAGTAATTAGTTAATCATTGCTCAAAAATATATCAGTGTGGCATGCCACCTGATATAACAATACCTCAGTTCTGCCTGAATAATAGATCATAATAGATTAAAAAAACAGGGGTCTGTTAGTAACCGCTAAGCACACTTTTATCTTGGTATCAGAACAACGTTGAAGTTCAATGTACAAATTTTGCAATTTGAAGTTCATAGCAAAGATAGTTTTATGTAAACTTTAAGCTAATCATGTTTAATGCATGGTACACAACACCTACAAATACCATGGAAATTGTTACATGATGTGGACATGTATCATTTTGGGACACAACGTAAGGCTTATGCCAAGAACCCGCTGAAATAAGTACAGTAAAGTTAGACGGATATTGGATACTGGATATTGGACATTCAAAGTACACAGATATATGATGTTCCCTCCAGATGGATTGGATACTGAAAAATTGATTTGTTATAGGACTCACCTTTTTTGCTAGGGAAGGAACTGTAATTAAATTTTTTCAAATTTGCACTATTTCACAATGATATAAAGCCGGTATCCACTACGATCAAAATATTGGACCTGCCTGTCGTCTATCATAGGTAGAGGATAGGCAAAATAAAAATTCCTATCGTTTATTCTCATTCTTAGTCAGTTAAATATTATTTTAATAACTGTAAACAAATTTTTTAAGCAAAAACTAAGCTACCGCCATAAAAACTCCCCTCATTATAAAATGAACGAAACTTGTTTACAACTTCACGTATTCTGTTGCGCGTATTGCTAGCGCGTTCGCGTATTCCGCACTAGTCTACGCACCTCTACACGCGAGTTACGCATTTTTATGACGCATGATGACGTGGGGTCGTCTACGGCCTGATAGACGGCACCCGAAATCATGCGATTGTCCAATCAGAAATGTGTCTACGAACTAGACCACTCCCACTGACTAAGAATGACAATTGTACAACTGTGTGAAACGTGAAAGCAACCTGTTCCTGTATACAAGTATATCTATATCATGAACTTGTCGAAGTAGCTGAACCGTTAAGATGACCTCTTCAGAATAATTATGACTCATTTATTATTATTATAACTAGAGCTGCTGCGGCCCAAGAGCCACGAATATCATATAGTATTGTCGGAAATGGTAGCGGGTAAATTGGAACAGTTGTGATTGATTGCAAAGAGTGAAATAACTTAAAGTCCCGTACATACTACAAATATTCTACTTTCGTTCAAGTGCTCGTTATTCAATCTATTTCAATATAATTTTTATTTGTATCTTCTAACGAAGTTGTGTTCAAGAAAAAGCAACTATTATGTGCACAGTGCACGTGATATCGAATGTCTGGTGGAAATAATTATGTTATCGATTTTACGGTCATCAAACATTCGTTAAATGGGAATCAGATTGATGACAATGGCTCGGCTGTCTGGGTTTCTGAAAGATCATAACCTTTGTCACGTGTCGTCGATGGGGATTACTCCGGCGGGGCAATAGTGGAGTCTGTGGTACCCTAAGGAATTTCCCTACACCCACTCTTGTTTCTTCTTTACATCAATAACCTGCCGGATAATCTACACTCTACCGCATGTCTCTTTACTGACGATTGTGTGATTTATAAAATATAAATTCATCGGAAGATGCTAGCATGTTCTCCAAAAAAGACCTTGGGACATTATCATCATGGGAAAGCCGTTGCAAATGTGTTTCAATCCAGACAAATTTAATGTGATGTTTTAAGAACACCAGCACCTAGATATCCAATAACTTGGGACTACCATCCTTCGAGAAACCACCCAACACAGTTATACCTGGGGATAGATATCCAGAAGACCTGAAATGGAACTCACACATAAACACAATAGCCCCTCCGCTAGTAGAACACGTTGTTTTGTGCGCAGAATTCGGTGGATTAATTACTACTCAATACAAAATAAGCAAAATGGACCTCTGGAGAATTTGGGCAAATAAAATATAGCTGCTTGTAGTCGACTATTCCAAACCCTACTGATTCGGCTTTAGTCCAGTTGCCCATCGTACATACTCTAGCTATCAGGGGTGGTGCAATAATTATCTGTACCCCCGGGTGGTGAATTATAGGGGGCAAAGATTTTTAGCAGGTTTTTTGGAGGTCGAAAGGGAGGACAAGCGACTTTTGGCACAGATGTTTTGGGCACCATTTCTATATTACGCCCTAAAATGTGTAGGAAAACGTTATGATCATTTTCAAATATGCAAAATTCCCGCTCGTTGTGCTTGCATTACAGTGGCATTATATGACATTTTAAATAAAACCTTGCATATCTAGAGGGGGGAGCAAAGATTTTTTTTTGGCAAAAAGGGGGAGAGTCAAAAGGTTTTTATGACACGTCAAAATGGGGGAGGGATAGGGGCAAAGATTTTGAGAATTCACCACCCCCGGGAAGGGGAGGAGAGAGACCGAGACGGATGGGGATAGAAAGAAAGAATTGGTGTTTCATTACGCTTTGTGTTGTAAAAAATTGACAAAGCTAACGTTAACTTTAATAATTGAGCTTTTATTAAATAATATAGGCCTACTATCGTGAGAATATTAATTGAAACATATAGCTAGTTTAAAAAATAATTAGCGCTAACTCCCGATATAATACCTGTTGAGGTCATCGCCTGGCGAGTTCATTGTAGTGTGACCAACAACCCACTTAAGGGTAGATGAGGTATTGTTGGTCGAAGCAAGCAAATTATCTAGATCAATATAGCATTGAATAATAACACCTTGATGTTTTGCAAAAGTTCATTCTACAAATCCTATACTTTGCAAACTTGCTTAATTTATTGTTGTTAATGAGTTATGTACTTTTTACAAAAGTGTTGTTGTTTCAGCCCTCTTTACAACGTAACTCAAGAACCACAGGACCTACAAAAGTATATCTGTGATATTTTAATTCTTCTACACGCTCGCTATGAAATAAGCAATGCAGTTTTTGCCAAAGCTCACTACCATTCGCAAGATGCTGTGAACTATCAAATCGCAACAGTTTAAAATAGTTAATAACCTTAACAAAACATAAGGGGAAATTTTGCTGCAATCGCTTCCACATGCCCTTCTTTTGATCGCCCATTGATACACATGTCCCGAGTTTAAGTGACAAGACGCTGTTGGTGGAGTAACCAATCAAACGTTCGCGTCGAAGTAAATCAGACCAAGAAAGTGACGCGATAAAGTTGCAGTTGAAGCCCGGAGTTGAAGTAAATTTTCATACCATTTCGCAAACTCTTCATCAGTGTGTCCGTCCGTCCGTGTGTATTTTTTCCGTCAACCATTAATGTAAGGCTTTTGGTTAAAATTTGGACTCACCTGACCAGTTCAAGTCATATTGCAACCAAGCTAAGCTTCAGTTCATAGCTGCACTATGGGAACCCTCATCTATTGGTGTATTCAAGTTCATATACTGAGGTCAAAGGTCATTTGAGGTCAACTTGTAAAAAGACTAAAAATACAAAATCTGGTCTCACATGAACCGTTCGCATTCAATTGCAATCAAACGTAAGCCAAAGCTGCACTATGGGAACTTTCATGTAATGGTAGTGTTCAAGCTCAAGGTCAGCTGTCATTTGAGGTCAATTTGTAAAATGAAACTGAAAAAGGTGTTTCACAAAAATTAAAACAAAACAAACAAAACAAAAATGTTTCTCATGATTATATGCTATATGTGACCGTACACCACGAATGAGCCGTAAAGTCGGTCCCGGTCAATTTTGTTTTATTTCGTGTTTAGAAAATAAATATCATAAGCTTTAAAATGGTATATCATTTGACTTCAAACGATATCCAGAAGCGGGGTTATGGTTTGTTGAACTTTGCTCCTTCAACAAAATGGTATACCTTTTTCGGTTCTACATGTGTCTCTTTTCCCACATTGCTGGTAATGAATATCAAACATTCATAATTGGCGGTCATTTCAAATCATCCCCAAGTCAACGAGGTTCAGAAATGTCCTCTCATTGTTAATTGTTGGTTATACATACCTAGACAAAATACAATGTTTTGTAACCCACCACTTGAATTGGATTTAGCCAAAGCAAACAAAGACTAGAGCTATTTAAGAATTCTATAGATAAAGATATAAGCTTATTATCCTCTTCAACAATAGGATTATTGATTGGTTTAAAAGGTGTTTGACTAACGCTATCCAAATGAGATACATGTAGCACCAATTTCAGGTACCTATGAATACGACCTTCAGGAACATTTAACACTTGCAACTCAGAATATAATTTAGGACATTTACGGATCATTCGTGGTATACGGTCACATATGTGCTGTTCACTTTCCATATATTCGTACGACCTATCTGGGACCGCCGTCCCTATTTTTTTTAAATTTGATATTTGTGTTCAAATATCATTAAGACCAGAAAAAAGAAGAGAAAAGAAAAAAAGAAAACGGAAAGAAACAAGTTGGAAATAATTTACGATCAGCAGTTCCCCCAGGAAAGAATTAATTTATCACTGGAGTAAACAAGTCGGACAGCAACAAACAAACAAAAATAGTGATGGTTCCTGGTGTTTTAACAATCTACTATATGAGTTCAATATATGACAAGAAACTTGGAAACAATGGTACAAGGGGTAATCCAAAATCCCGTGTGTGGAACTTTTTCATCACGTCTTTATTTAATTTCTTGTGTTTTTTTTTTTTTTTTTTTTTTGGAAAATAACAATTTAATTAAATCTAAACGAAGACGATTGGGCTTTTCAGACTGTCTACGAGAAAATTGTTAAAGAAAAATACGGGTCCAGGAAAGTCTCGATGGATCATAGTCCGGTGGCAGACCAATGTAGGTTGGTTTTGCCAGTTTAAGTGTTTTTTTGTGTGGATTATTTCTCTACGGGTGGTAAAAAAATCAGATTCCGATTCTTATAACCCCTGGGCAATTCGAGATATCCAAGGTCAACGTTTATACAAGGGTCAAAATTAAAAACAATTTTGTCCAAACCTATGTCAAATTATTCCTCTCGTTTGAACCACTTAGAATGACTTGTTGCCTAGGTACATCAACATACAGTCATTGCCACATGAGTCCTGCTATTGATGTTGACCTACTGGTACTTCCCTGAATGGTTACCTATAGGTAACAAGTCGTTACCGTTGGATAATAACTATTCTTTATTAGATTGAGGTAACAATGCCAACAATTTGAGACATTTTCATGAACATTTGGACATTTGATCTCTTTTAGCCCCTGTTGCTCTTTAAATTTAACCTTTGGCCTTTTGGCAAATAACTCCAAAACGATAAGTCTGAAGTGGGTCAAACCTATGCATTTTCTAAATCCTTAGGATAAGAGGAACATTTTGGTATGGGTTCTACGGAAAAATATAAAACCGCATTGGGTATTGGGTTTTTTTCACTCCTGCTACTGGAAACAAACGTTTTTTGTTACAGATTGTTTCGGATATAAAAAGTCAAGGAACAAAATAATGTTGTGCCACCTTGATTTAAAGCAACATCAGGCAGGCCTGTAGCTAGTATTTGTAAATTATAATATGAATAACTTTAATATTAATGATATTCATTTGGTTTGGAACAAAGAAATACCACACAATTACTTCAACCTGAATCGTAATTATTTACTCAAAGCATTCAGTTTATTTAAATTTAATTATCACGCGAGTACAAATTTGTACAAATGTGTACCGGGCACATATCAGAGCCAGATTGATTGACACCGGGCTGTACTAAAGACAACATATACTGCGCCAATAAAGTATCCTTACAGTTGGAAAAATAATCACAATTTTAAAACTGAACAATATTGGGGTAAATTTGTTATTTTTAATAGATGCACTATCTAATCCTGCACATTATGACACCACATTGAATCCAATGTGACCTCAAGAAGTAAAGTTACAAGCATTTGAATAGACGAAGGTCCACTTTTAAAAGTGACAAACTGGCCTATACAAGGCGCAAAAAGATTCCAACAAGCGAAATAAAGAGACAACACAGTTTCCTCAATGAAGCGTTATTTAAAGCAGTTTATTTTAGTTTTTACTTTTCAAAGCTTTCTTTTTATTTGTCAGTTCTTTTGTTTCAATCTTCTTTTGTTCCTTTTGTTTTAAATTAAAGCCAAACGCATAAATTAGCCATTCACCACTCTCAAACCAGATGTCTAGTCTGTGAAGTTTTGAATAGGCTAGTTTGTTACTTTTAAAACTGGACCTTCATCTAATCAAATGCTTGTAACTTTGCTTCTTGAAGTCACATTGGATTCAATGTGGTGGCATAATGTGCAGGATTAGCTAGTGCATCTGTTAAAAAACAAATTTACCCCAATATTGTTCAGGTCGGAAATTGTGATTATTTTCCCAAGTGTAAGGATACTTTATTGGCGCAGTATAGAATAACAATACAGAAAATAAGTAGGCCTACCTACTTTCGAGATGACGGCCTTTGAAAGATACATACCATGACAAATTGTGAAATATCTGAAAGAAATGGGGATTATTTAATCAACTGCCTGTTGACTTCTTCCCATTTCGTGCTGTAGATTGGAAGCATTCATTGCTATTATCGGAATTCCGTTGCCACTACATATATAGGTTAATATTCCGAAGATCGCTCGAGAAAATGTACCTTATCTTTACAGTACACTGCATACTGTATACTGTAAAAGATAAGGTATCATACAGTATGCGTGGGTATGCTCCGTCGGAATTTTGAGGTGCTGGGTCTTTGGGAGCTGACGGCGTACCGGTAAAAGGGGATCTTTTTGGAGCTGCAAACAGGTAAAAGGGTCTTTCTTGGCTTTCTGGTTGAAAATCGCTTAAAAACCAGAAATGTGAGGATCAAGAGGGAGTGGTCTTTTAGAGCTGAAATTATCAAAATCAAGGGTCTTTCAGTCTGTTTTTTTTTTCGGGAGTCTTTCGGAGCTGCGCGGTTAAAAACAAGGGTGTCCCCGGGGAGCATACCCGTATGGTCATTGAAATGCCTTTTTTTCTAATTTTTACCGTTATACCGAGATCTCAAAAGTAAAATTTTGATCATGGTTTTTAAATGTTCCCAGTTTCATGTGAAAACGGGTCATATACTCCCCACTTAATATAAAATAGGATCAAATGAAATCTTGCATGTCCGAAAATAGCCCAGTGTTATTCTGATAAGATATAGTACCTCATGGCGTTATCTTACAAAATATAGTATTTCGTATGAAATGTATTAAACATGTCCAAAGACAAACTCTACTGCCGATGGCTCGACTAAAGTCTTTTTCAGTTTTTTTTTATATCCAAATATTTTATTTTACAGAACTGTTTGTTGCGCCTATTTACTTCATTCAGAAAGTGTTTGCAATTTCTCATACCTTAGACTTTACAAATGATAAATAGATAAGGTATGATAAATATTCTTTTCCTGATTGACCAATTTCTCAATAGTCTCACGAGTTACTTTTAGAATATCCCAGATTCGAGGTGTGTGTGTCATTTCCACACAGCTAATGTGGAATCTGAGAAGACATCAACATGCCTACCCACAACTCTCACAAACACCACGCTCGCACCCCTACACTCACACACATTCAATTTAAATATTGTCTCGTGTTACACCCTCTTTAATAGGTAAATCAATGAGCCCCGCTCGACTCCTAGCTATGTGCATGCCAATACGCACACCACCACTTCCCCTCTCACAAACGACCACCACGCCCACCACGCCACACACGACACTCAAAAATCGTAAGATTATATAAATTTCAGTTGTTTCCAAACCTTTTGCCGCGACGTTATTTTGGTCGTAGACTGTACAAATGGGGTCAACAAGTTAAATTGTCATAAAGGAACTCGGAACCCACCATGAACCCATCAGCGAACACTAAAACTAGCATGACTAGCGAGACATAATTGTTTTCAAGACTGCACGGTCTTCTTGTTACATGATAAACTATATTTTATTACATAGAGTCAGTTTCGCTTCCGGTTTTGCCACATCGCGGTTCTATCATCATGGTCTTGAACAACGGGAGTATCAGTCGATGTTTGATCATTGTGTCAATCCCTGAAGGCATTAACCACTGTATTATTCACCTTCTTTAGTTTACATCATCAGGACGCTGTACAGATGCGTCCTCGCACGGACAACCTGTTGGCAAAGTTTACAGAAAAAGAAAGTTGCTGACAACGTTAAATTGGTATTCTGGTTAAATTTTCACATGCCAAAAGGTTTGGACATCAAATCTATCTCGAATCCGTACCGTGGAGCTCATTTAACAGCCCACATTTCTTCTAGAGTTAAAGGAGGTCCCTTTGTCAAACACTGTCTTGACACTCGTCTCAATAGGGAAAAATCCTGGACCAGGAAAAAAATATATTATTCATGAAAGTGAATCGGTTTTTAAAATTGTAAATGAATTCGTTGACACTCCTCTCAAAACTGTTCAAAAAATGCTAAAACCTATTTGACGGATCAAGTTTTAAAAAAACCCTGGTTACGAAATTAGTCTTATTTGTTTAGAAGTAGGTTCATCGTTTAAAAGAAATCTTGAAACTGTGCAATAACCCGACATCCTTCAAAATATTCAGGGATAATCTTTCAAAACTGGCAATTGTTTCCTCTTTCAATATTTTTCATTCAAAACAAGAGCCTTCCTGAATTTGTCCACCGTTTTTAGAAATCTAATATTTTTATATTTTTAATCTGGGTTTTTATGCTTCTCTTTTTACTTTTCTGATTGTAATTTTATATCATATTCCTTTATGTATAACATATCATGTATTTTGTGTGTGTACTTATGTTTTACGTGCCACCATCAACATGGGGCACTGATCTAGACCTGTATATCTTTGTTTTCCTTTTTTATTGAATAAAAGTGATGTAAGATTGATATCGTTATGAACAGCAGTTTACATGATGATCCTTGATAATCGAAAATGATAAATTTGTTTTTACCTTCGTCGTGAATTCTCCAGAATTCTCTTCGAACCTCGTCAAGTAATGCATCATTACATTGTAAGATGTCAACAAGTGCTCCAGGCCATCTGCCATCTTTAGACTTTTGTAGTCGATCCATGATCCATCTCACTGCCCTTGTCTATCCATCAGATGATTTCCTGGCAGTAAATTCACGTTTGTACATCTGGAGGAAGTCTGGCATATGGGTGGACAAGGTTCGGATGATTGCCTCCGAGGCAATCTCACGAAGCATTACCATCTTCAGATCAACAACCTTTTCCCAGATGTCCATGTGCTGAACATCGACTGTTGATCAAAGCCAATGATATTCAATCAAGATATTTGACAGATCGAAATATTTCAATTGTTTCACGATTTATGATAGGAATCAATCTTAATAGATTCAAAAATAGACTGGTATGGATATTTAGATTACTCTTACTCTTTCTGTAGACTGATTTCACTATCCAGTCATGTGTTACTCCTAATGTACTGCCAAATGGCATGTGTTGCATAACGTTTGGAATGAGATTTCTAACTGTGAATATTTTTAATCTTTATTTCAATTGGAAAGGATTTGTTCCTAATTCGAGTCTTCAAAAGATTGAAAAACAATTAAAAAAATCCTTTCTACTGAAAATTACATCGAAAAAGATTTGCCCCTAACTTAAATCGCTAAAAGATTGAAAATCACCTATGATTCGACTAAATGTATAGCCGAAAACAATTTTCAAATAACTGTAAAAGATTGAAAATTCAATAATTTTTGATTGAATATGCAATCGGACAATTTAAGAGAGTATGAAGAAAATCAAATGAAATACAACTAAATACAAATCTTATCTAATTTGCGAAATGCAATCCTAAATGAAGTGAGTGCTTCAAACACATAATTCTTAATATGAGATCGATTTAGCAAGAGTAGTTTGCCATTTTTACCAATTGAGACAATTTTGTGCTTTGACCAACCTGCTATTTCGTCTACCGACTTCTGTGGCTTTTGAGGAACTTTCGGTTGTTGGACTGAAGGAATGAATATAGATAATATAAAGTTTATAAGGTGCGATTTATTGTGTCAAATCATTACAGTTCAGTAACAACAATGGTACATGTAAACAATTACTGATTGTCATGACATTAATTTGATCATTTTAACAGTTTAGCAAAAAACATATAATTACCGATTTCTTCAGCCCCTGATTGGTCTTCTTGTAGTTGCAGATAATCTTGATATTCCTCATACAAGTACAGCATATAGTCATAGTGCTTCTGTGCCTGAAGGGCTTGCATTAGATGCTGCGGCCAAGAGCTACCCATAAGCGCAAGTCTATCAAGAAAGTATTCTGCCCCAGCATGCTGGCCATGTTTGATGAACTGTTGACGAATTTCATCCTTATGGAGTCTGGAGATGTCCAAAAAGTGATCGAGGGTGTCTTCGGTGATGATATTGATCAGTGTTTCTCTCAATTTCGGAGCACGCAGTATCGCCTTGAAACCATTCAGTATCTGGAATTTTTCTATAGATGATCATTTGGATAAAAAACACGTTCAAAACAACGAATTCAACAAAACCGATTTTTTTAGTACGTAATGGAAAAGTTATTAAAAATAATATACTAACCCTTTATAGGCATGTTGTAAGGCATGAGTTGCTCCGTCTTCAACTTTACTAGTTCGAGTTTCCTTCGGACAATTTCATGATCTTGTTTGATATAGACACTACGCGATGGGACGATTGACCTTGAAGAAAGTAGATCTAATGGGGAAAAAGAGAAATCAGTACATGTTTAAATATTATTGTCCGATATGTTTTATCTCACATCAAATCCATCATAAATATGTATTTATATCTTTAGATGTTTGGATCTATAGACATATTATTTGAGTCCAGATAAAAAATAATATTGCGAGGGAATATAGTTTGATACCTACCGGTTGTACTATGTTGTTCTGATATGGACACAGCCAGAATGGGCTCGAACCATGTTTCTTGTAGTAGTTTATCCCGTTCTTCAGTAACGATCGGTACCAATGATGGTGCCTCTTGTTGGAGTCCAGCTAGAAACATCTTATGCCAGTCTGGTTTCTTTAACTGCATGAATTTGAATAAGAGCAGATCTACAGCTTTCCGGCGCCCATCGTGTTTCTCTTTGGTTTCGATTTCGTCTTCATCATCTTCAGATAACAGAGACCCTTCCCCCACCAAGTATAGAAGCAGTTGACTTGCTTTGATGGTGCGCTTTAGGCCTTGGTGGATGCGTTTCAAAACTGCACGCCAAAGAAGGGTCAAATCAGGAACACCTAAAGAATAAATGTTACTTAGTAATTTTCACAAATTACTGTTTGTCTTTTAAACTATAGTTTATCGCATTAAATCCAGTGCACGTTTAAATTTGAATCAAGCTTAAAAACTCATTCAATGAAAACTGGACTTGGACTTAGACATATGCATTCTTGTTCTGTGATTTTTACATTTAATGTGCATGTTCATGTATCTTTTACTCTGTTTGTGTACAACTTGTATTGTCTCTTTTAAATATTTGTTCTAAAAATAACTTAGTATGTTTGTAACTCTGTTCGTTTTATGCCCATTGAGCACCACCCATCTAGATGGGTTTGGGTGCGGTACAAAAGTCCACGGTTGCTGCTGCTGCTACTGCTACTGCTACTACTACTACTACTACTACTACTACTACTACTACTACTACTACTACTAGTACTAGTACTACTACTACTACTACTACTACTATTATATAGTGCAAACTATACCCATTCAAAAACATAAACATTCAAAAACTTCAGAAGATTCAGAAAATGACAGCGAATTATTTAAAAATTATTACAAAAACTCACCAACAGACTTTCCAAAATTTTCTGCTGCTCTTGTTACTTATAGTTTACGAGTGTCATTGCCTAATTTGATGTTGAATAATGTAATGTAAGTTATGTGGCGCCTACTACATTCATTCTCATAAAGCGCTATATGTTGTGTTTTCTTACCAAATTTATATGCTTGATCATCTTGAACCTAAAAGAAGAAAGAGAAACGGCTCTTTTAATTTTCTTCAAAATTTGAAAGATGCGTAATCATGGTTATTAACATAGTCGTATCTGACTCAGCCTTTAAAAACTCGAGACAATGCAAACTTCTCATACAAACGTGGCTCGTGGATTGAAACTCCACATGAATTACGTTGTTTTTAGCACCAATATAGCATCACACAAGTCTAAGAAAATCATAGCCCGAAATCACGCAGTACCTACTTGATGTCCTTCATCCATCAGCATCGATTCAATGCCTTTTGCTAAGTCATCGTTGCCAATAATGCCTGGATGTTTCAGTACCGTCATCACCTCCTGAATGGTCAGCTTGTGACCATTACGTCTACGAGTGGCACATACTTCCTGAAAAGGGTGGCCATATTGATTCATAGAGTCAGTTACATTTTAGTCAAAGTAGTTTTGTTTGCAATCATAGCTCGTCATATTTCTGCCAATAGAAAATAACATAACTTAAGCCTACCCTAAGGATTTCGCCTGTAATCGAATGATCCTTGGTAGTTGTACAAAATCGGACGAGCTGCTGGAATCTGTTCTTAGAAATGTCCCATATATCTGCAAGCATCCGATGGTCACTTCCTAGTGGATGAGTTTCATCAAGAACTGCATATATCCTGTGTTGAAGCTCGAGTGGTATCCACTCCCAGCCACTAAGTCCACCGAGTTCAGTGATAAACATCATATCGACGCCCTTAAATTCAAAATGAGTGAATAGTTTAGTTAGATACAGAGTGTCCCAAAAAAAGAGGCACCTCATTGCGCCCTGTTTTTCTCCTATTTCTGAAAAGTTGATTAAATATATTTTGGTATGTAAAGAAACCTTTAATCGTTAGGTTTATTAAACCAAAATAATTATTTCAATCGGCTCACAACTTTTGAAGATATGCCCTTTTGAATAAAAGTACCCGTTTTTCACTCTGTCCACGGATAGCAAACAGAGTGGTTGGGATGGCTCATGATGTGGAATGGCCTACACGATCACCAGATCTCACACCACTTGATTTTTTCCTTTGTGGCAAAATCCAAGATCTTCGCAAACGTATTACTGAATGCATTCGCAAGTATCCGGCGCACAAGGATGGTAAGCAACGCAATTGATGCAATGAGGACGAGGGCTGAAAGCTGCATTCGCCAAGGTGGCAACCAGGTATAGAGGGCAGAGCAGCACAGTAAACTCACTTCAGAAGAACCAAAGACAACCCAAACAGCCTTTTAGGGCTAACTTTTATCCTATATAAAAAGATAAATGACTTATGTTGTAAATAAAAAAAAGCATGAAACAACAAAGTAAGAAAGTAAGAAACATAAGAAAACAAAAAGGCATAAATAGCCAAGAAAAAATAAGTAATTGCAAGTAAAGCAAAAGAAGTCCCATTTGGCATCCATTTTACCCACAAATTAATGACACTATTAACAAATCCATTGCCCATAAACCAAGCCGGTAAAGTTATTTTATAAAGTTATCATTGAGGAATGTTTGATATTCATGCATGGTATGTGTACTCCTTTTCAATCTTTGAAGTAGCCAAACCGTCACCGTGGACAGAGTGAAAAACGGGTACATTTCTTTAAAAGAGCATATCTTCAAAAGTTGTGAGCCGATTGATATAATTGTTTTGGTTTATCAAAGCTAACGAGTCAAGGTTTCTTTACATACCAAAATATATTTGATTAACTTTTCAGAAATAGGAGAAAAAGAGGGCGCAATGAGGGGCCTCTTTTTTTGTACGAGTAAGATTTCAAGACATTGAACATGTTCAACTAGAATTCGCAACTTTTAACAATTAAGAAAATCGTAACATAATATCGATCAAAACTCACTTGGCAAATGACGTCGATCATGTTGTCAGCATGAGCCTGCCGTGAATGGTACACCGTACCGTTTCCCGCTTCAGCTTTGTGCAAATCATCTGACTCATAGTACAGAACCTTCTCCAGATTGCACTCAGTTTTTAATGACTTGGGGCTAAGGAATTTCCACGTGACAACTGTTCCTGGTGAACACTGACGAAGATACGTGCGGATGGATCTCTTCAACCTAATACAAAAAACAAACAAACAAAAAAGAAAGTACAAAAAAAACCAAAAAAACCCAAAACAACCCACTATGTTACGTTAAACTGGCTATGATAAACATTAATAGAAATAATATTGCGGTATCGGGGAAAAACACGAGCTATTATTATAAAATTGACAAAGGCTCGTTGAACAGTTCTTGTATTCCCATTTGTGCCAAATATGTGTTTACGGGTTCAAAAGCGTATGTTTCTTTTAAAAAGAAATCGGACTTTTTACAAATAGCTGCATTTATCATGCTTATATAGATGATTGTTCCATATAAATATAATCCCAATCGAAGTGGGAAATTTGTTTTCGGAAAGATGTCTTTTCAAAATCAACTGCTTACATTGGACGATGAACATAATTATTATCATAATACTTTTTTAAATATTTATTACATGTATGTTTTTGTCTGTTTTGTTTTGGAATCATGTTTGCAGTAAGCTAGCGTTGAACTCTTTTCGTTACATACGATTGTAGTTGAGAATATGCTTCAGGTCGCTCCGTGTTATTGTTGCATGCAACAGCAACATTCATAGCTCTCCCCATATCCGTCAACTGCACCATTCCTTCGACTGGAGAAATGAACTTGACGGCGGAATTTGAGTAGTTGGTTTTCCCTTGTGATTTAGGATAACATTCCAGCAAATGAAGGTGGATGTTCGGGAAGAGATCTGGTGAGAACATATCTGACTCATCAGCACACTCGACGCGAATACCATATAGCTGCGCGTTGTCGCTCTTCTCTATCAGGATCGGAGGCAAAGATGGTGGTAGTTTGGATGGAATCAAATAGCTCCCATCATCAGTGGTGAAGAGGATCTTTAAGTGCTCTAGAAGCAGCACAGTAAAATCAAAGCCAAGCCCTTCTCCAGTTGCCAGGAATTTCCGTAGCTCGTCTTTGCTGTACAGAGGTTTGTCTGGTAGTTTCTGGAACTGTGCTGGAAACTCATCACCCGCTAACATTTTAGCGATAACATTGGAGCAAAGCCATTGGATGTTCATAATGACCATCGCCTGACTTTCCTCATTGTCGTCGTCTCCATTGTCATCTTTTGCTACATAGATCTGTAAGAAAATAAGTGTGCTTTTCAACATTGATACAATTTGCTCAATTATTGGGTACACCATTGCCTAGATAATATAAGCTGTATGCAAATGATAAACCATCAGGTGTTATTTATAAAGGGTGAGTCAGAATCAAAATTCAAACATAAGATCCAAATAATTTGTAGATTGATTGTATAACAAGTCATACATATAGTATTATGGACATTTAAAAAAAAAGGATCGGGATGGATTACCTCTCCCATGTCATGAAGGTATGCAGCAACAGTTCTTACTGTGCTTTCTTCCATCATACTTCCAATATCTTGGATTTGTTTTCCTGCGATCTCCGTTACTTTCTCGAAGAACATCGTCCATGGTAGAACTGGATAGCTAGGGATGTACCAATGACGGCTCTGATCCAATATGTTTTGACATATCATTGGTAGCATTCGGGTTCCCTGTAAGAAATAAAAGCGTTTTGTGTCTATCAAAACAGCATGTAAAATATTTTTAAAAAAACATAGTGAACTTAGTGACCTTCTTTGATTAACTCTTCAAGTTGTAGTGTTTTTTTAATAATCAGGTGGAAAGGTAAGTTGCCCGATTCGTAAACCTACCAATATGTCAGTTGCCATCTGCTTTAGAATTTCCTTTAGTATTCCAAAACCTTGATCAGTAGCATTGCAAGCATTGACAGTGATCACAGAATCAACAATGTCAAGAGATTCCTGAAACAGACATCTCATCTTGGTCTGGTTCAGTTGGGCCACCAGGTGTCCTAGAATATATTCACACCATAGAACATGATAATGACGTCAGGATGGAAATTTGACAAAATTAAGCACCTTCGATCAATTTGTTCTCCGCTCCCTAACCCGCTCACACGCAGCAGAATGGATATATATTTTCCTTTATACCTTTGTGGTAAATTTGATTTACACCATATTACTCAGAAATAGGTTCTTATTGTTGTCATATAAAGGCACCAACATTGAAGAAAAAAGTACAAAACCTGTGTAATTTGGGTGGGAAAATAGGTTGTGAGCAAGATATTGTGCGCAATTAAACAATGAAAGGGAAATAACGTCTCTTACAACAAAACCATTTTGTGGCTTTTAATTACCCATATACCCATCGTTATTAGCATAGCTTATCAAATGATATCTGCGCACGAGGCAAACAAAATGACATGGCAAAGGCGTTTTTACCATCTTATGTGTAGATGTTATAGCATTGATCGACCAAATCTCCATACCTGTTTTCTTGTCTTCAACCTGGTCCATATGAGAAGCAACTATGATAACTTTTGGTTTGGTTGGTTGAGTTGCCGAATGTCCAGATTTCAAAAAGCAGAGCCAGTAATGGAGCTTGATAGGTTAAACCACGGTGAAACAAGACACATATTGGGAAATAAATAAATAAAGGAAATAAAATAACCAGGAACTTTTAAACGCAACTTTAATATAATTTTTTTATTACTTCAACTAAGTAGAGATTGTTTTATGCGGCATACGCATCTTTTCTTTTTTTAGGTGGCTACCATCACTTTGAAAGTTCTAGCCTATGCTGAATCGTTTCTGTTTGGTGGAGGTAAACTAAAGGCCATTAAAAAATTAATGAAATTGACGTACACGATAGGAATATACTTTTTTTTATAACAATTTGAGATATTGGCCCATTATGACATTCAACTACTCGTGGGAATCATAGGGCTATTTTGAAAAATGGAACCATTGCTAGTTTTATTATTTCAGGTGTAAGGATGTCAAAGAAGCTTTAGTTCCAGTAATGTAGCAATATAATACACTAAATGCAAAATAATACACTCAGCAAAATATTTTTAGGATAATATCATAGAAAGGAAATGTTTCAGGACTGTCAAAAGTCACTACACTGTATCGGACTTACATCTTGCATATGTAGTTTCTTGATAAGATTGTACATGACGATAAATATGGAATTCTCTGCACCAAGAAACATGGCGTGTGATATATGGTATTCCACATGGCCAGCAAGATCCCAAATTCTAAAGATTCCAACATCCTTGATTGTGTTTTTACTGATATCAATGCCTGCGGTTGGCTTGTATGGAAGCTCTTGGAGATTGTTGCCAGATTCTGAAACATTTTCTTGGAGGTCCTAAAATGAATAGATATGATATGACACATGTTTAGAACATTGTAGTAATTATTTTACAATAATGGCATGCATTGCACATTGGAAATGTATATTAGAATACTAGATCTTCATTAATCTATTTGCGCGCCACACAAGTACTAAGATCCGCACTTTCCATACGACTTACATCTTTTTTACTACCTTTACATAAGGAATACAATTTAATTCATGTTATTTCTTGTAAATTGCAGATATGTTAACAACGGATAGATAATTTAGATTAATGCCCTCTTTTGAAATACCAATTCCAGTCAGTTAGAATGGCAACGGGTTGCGAACACGGATCTTGATACACACAGACCTAACTGGGCCATATGGAAGAACAGGGGAAATTTTCCCCTGAATATGGACCCAGTATAAAGAAGAAATAAACAAACAAACAAACAATTTTAATTTTAATTTTAACTTCTTATAAAGACGTTAAAACGTCTTTATAAGAAGTGCGTGGTCCTTGATGTATAGACAGTACACTTATGATCAAAATCAAAATGATAAAAAAGTATTAATAATGGAGCCTGGGTGAAAACAAAACATAGTATGAGCCCATATACCTGTGTGAGGGAGTTCTTTAAAGTTGTCTTTCCAGCAGAAGGTGCTCCACAAATGAACAATTTCACGATCTGGACTGGAGTGGAGCCGGTGTTCATCAAGTCTTTGTACTTCGCTCTCTGCAAAAATCATTGAGATACATTATAGACTAGTGATAAAATAAACTTGGGATATGTAGTCGAAGTAGAACTTATTTCTGCGCATTATGACCAACAAGGTGCTAAATGGCCTACAATTGCAAGTTGTCCTTTCAATGGTAAAGTTAGATTCAAAATATCCTGATTGGGAGGTGTTACCAACAAGTGTAACTCTTGATCTTCAACGTCTTGTGCCCTTCTTGGTCAGAAAAAACATTGAACTTGTCATGTTTTAATATGGGATTAAGTAAACAATGACCACTAATATGAATAATGACATTTTTATTGATTATATCATATGTCTTGGCCTCCTCCAAATTCACGAAACAAGAAGAATAATCGATGAGAGCTGGAAACAATTCCTTCCATGGATTCTGAACACGAGGTAATAGGATTTTACTTGAATTTTCAAATTTTGGGTTTATACTTGCATTTAAATGTACGCTGCGACATCGGCATTGGGACCATTGCAACAAATGAGGTGTCATACACAGAAAGAAATTCTGGTTCGAATGCATATCCCAAATTGGCCATACGATCAACCGTCTTAGAATAATGGGCATCCATTATTCCGGGGTAGATACTTCTTGGTATGTGTTTATATGTGTGTATACACATACATCTTCGTCCATTGAATTTATTGACGTATTGAAAGAAAATTACTTAATTACCTGTATAGCTTTGTGAAGAGCGTCCACCTGTATAGCTTTGTGACCCAATTCATTGACAACATCAGAATTCGGAAGCATGAGGAATATCGATGTTTCACCTTTCTGAATTATGAGAAATACATTTGTCACATCAGCACAAATTTATAACTAGTTGGCACTTTTAAGTCGGGCATCAGGGCTGTCAACTTTTTGGAATTGCTTGGCGTGAGACAGAGACGTACCGGGATTTGCCGACTCCAATGTTCATTTTGTACCATGATTATTTGAGCCACGGCGCTCGCGAATGTGAAAAGCGGGTGGGGGTGGGGTTTTTTTTGGGGGGGGTAGGAGCAACAAATTATTCATGACGATGCGTGAGATTTTACTCATTTTCCAGCTTTTTGCGTGAGCTTTACTACCTTGGCGTGAGATTATACTACCTTGGCGTGAGAAAGTGACCCAATGCGTGAGACTCACGGCCAATGCATGAGAGTTGACAGCCCTGTCGGGCATTTAAAAATGCCCGACGTGTTTGTCACCTCTGTTGATGCCCCAAACTACTTTCCCCATAAGAGTATGATTATGAAACCTAAACCAGAAATAAAAGGTAATGTAACCTTGGTGCCCCTATAGGCATAAAAGTTTTTTTAATTGGCTTCTTCGATACGTTACACATACCAGATTTTGTGCTGATACGTCAGCGCCATTTTCAATCAAGTAGATGCATAGGGCAAAGGCGTCTCTAAGTCTTGCTGCAAAGTGAAGTGCCGTATCTCCATTCTAGTAGATGGCAAAGTGATGATGATATGCTTTAGAATCAATTTTAATTTGCCCTATAAACTTTTCAAAGATATGAAGGTAAAATGGTACAAATTCACCATTGTTGCTGATCGTATTTGCCATACCACTTTAGCAAACATGAATAATTTTGATAGCAAAGCTAATGGATGAATGTAGTGATAACAATGTACTGATAGCTGTTTGAACATGAAATCAAACGTGAAAAGATTGAGAGATTTCACAAGTAACAACATATCAGTGGTGTGCGCAGGATTTCATGAGTGTGGGGCTAGATGCGCCGTATTTGCGCATATACGACTGCATTGACGCGAAGTCCTCTTGAAGGGCAGAGGAAAATAACTTTGGCGCCTCTTATGTTTTGAAACGTTTTTGTTAGATTATACAAAAACAAAGATAATTTATCTATATAACATACAGATCCATGAATGAAACTAACCTCTTCAACTGCGTTCACATTGGCATTGTACTTCAATAGAATCTCACATGTACCAATGTGACCATTGATAGCTGCCAGGTGGAGAGCAGTAAGTCCATTCTGATAACAGGAGATGAGAACCGTTAGTAATAAAAAAACCTAACCAGATTCATAGTCTTGCTGGTTAATTCTATTGGTAATACACAAGTTTATGTTATCAACATATTTCAGATTTATAATAAAATGAACCTCTCTAGGTGCGTTCACATTGACATTGTACTTCAATAGAATCTCACATGTACCAGTGTGATCATTGCGAGCCGCCATGTGGAGAGCAGTCAATCCTTCCTGATGATAGGAGAGATGAGAACCGTTACATGTAGTAATTACTAAAGTAGTTGTTATATTGCTGATTCACAAGATCACAGTTAGGTTATCCATACTAGTTGGTAACAATAAGATCGACAAATAAACTAACCTGATCAAGTGCATTCACATTGGCATTGTACTTCAATAGAATCTCACATGTACCAGTGTGATTATAGCGAGCCGCCAAGTGGAGAGCAGCCCACCCTTTCTGATGATAGAGAGATGAGAACGAACCGTTACATTTAGTTATTAGTTGTTAGTCTCTGCTGATTGAAAAGAAGAGTCATAATCTTGCATATCAATTCTAATAGTGATTCTCAAAGACAGTTTTGTTATCCATAATAGTTTGCAACTCTAAGATCTTTTAATAAAACTAACTTGGTTAAGTACATTCATTTTGGCATTGTACTTCAATGCTGAAGATTGGAGTAAAGCAAAGTCTCTTAGAAATAAAGTAAACAATATGAAATATTCACTGAAAAAGAGTTATTGTAACGAGGCTATAAGTAACAACATAAATAATAGTAAAAATCTTTGGAAAACAATTAAGAAAATTATACCAAACAAAACATCAAGTATACCTACAGCAGTTGTTAAAAAGAATGGTAATTACTCAGGTAACAAAAAAGGATATGGCAAATGAGTTCAATGAGTTTTTCACTTCAATAGGTAATGAACTTGGGAGTAAATTTAATAATAACAATGATAATTATGTATGCACTTGTAATACTATATGTTCTCATCAAAATCATAGTGTAAACAAATTTAGTTTTAGAGCAATATCTAATGAATTTGTTCTCAAACAAATAAGTAAAATGCAAAATTGTAAATCGTCAGGATTAGATCCATTCAATGTAATGTTATTAAAGTTGGCTGCGCCTTTCATCTCAAAATGCCTTGTTCATATTTGCAACCTGTCTTTGAATGGGTCTACTTTTCCTGATGCATGGAAGAAGGCTAAAGTAACTCCAATTTTTAAATCGGGTGATAAAACTAATGTTAGTAACTATAGACCTATCTCTGTATTACCAATTGTATCAAAGATCATTGAAAGAGCTGTCCATGATCAATTATATGAATATATGAGTAATGTAGGACTGTTATCAAATGCTCAATCAGGATTTCGTCCGAATCATTCCACAACAACAACCCTTCTAGATGTACAAGATTACATTTTAAAGAATATGGATACAGGTTATGCTACAGGCGTTTTATTTATAGACTTAAAGAAAGCATTTGATACTGTAAATCATGATATTCTGATTAGGAAACTTAAACAATATGGGGTATATGGGGATGAATTATTATGGTTTAAATCATACTTAAACAACAGAGAACAAACTGTTAATGTTAACTCAACTCTTTCTGACTTTAGGCCAATTGATATTGGTATTCCTCAGGGCTCAATTTTAGGTCCTTTACTGTTTATCATTTTTGTTAACTGTTTACCTAATGCTGTGTCTGAATGTAAAACTGTAATGTATGCTGATGATACCTCTTTAATGTGTAAAGCTAAAATGAATCTGATCTTAAAATTCAAATGGAGTCATGTCTAAGTAGGGTAGCTGAATGGTTCAAAGTAAACAAACTCACTTTAAATGTTGAAAAGACTAAGTTTATGATCTTTGGTACAAACAAAATGCTTGAAAAGTTCAACAATGTACATTTATTATATAACAACAATGATATTGAAAGAGTAGATGAGTTTAAATATCTAGGTGTAAAATTTGATAGCAAGATGTCTTGGTCAGCTCACGTTGATAATGTTAGTAAAACTATTTCCAAAAGAACTGGTATAATAAAACGTATAAAATATTTCCTTCCATATAAAACCACTGTAATGTTATCAAATGCTCTTGTTATTCCCCACTTTGATTATGGCAGCATGGTCTGGTCAAATTTTAGTGTAGAGTACCATAATAGGCTTCAGGTACTTCATAATAATTTAGCTAGAATAATTCTCTCAGCAGATATAAGGACACCAACTAATGATTTAATGAATACATTGCAGTGGGTTAAACTTGATCAAAGATGGCATAATACTCTATTAATGACTGTTTTCAAATGTTTAAAGAACGAATATCCATCATACTTATCTTCTCAATTTGATTTTGTTCATGATAACCATAATCATATAACTAGAAATCATACTTCTAATACATTGATTGTTCCAAAATTTAAATCAAATTCAGGTCAACGTACTTTTCACGTCAGGGCAGCCTATGCATGGAATTCTTTGCCACCGACAGTAAGAGCGCAGATGGAAAATATGACTTTAGGCCAATTTCAGTCAAAAATTAAAGAAATTTAGGCCTGTCTTTATCTACATTTTGTTCATTTGCTTGCTTATTTTTTGTATAAATATAATTATTGTATTTCTGTATTTTGAATCATGGTATTTATAATTTTCTTGTATTTGATGATACCATTATACTTATTTGTAATACTAGTATATTATGTATGTTATTTTTGTAAATATTGTGTATCGTAATATATTTTGTTGCTATAACATGTATACAATGAGGGCCTGCTTGAAAAGCAGTGCTTGTCACTGAAGCAGTATTACCCTCAATAAAGAAAGAATAAATAAATAAATAAATAGAATCTCACATGTCACCAGTGTGATCATAGCGAGCCGCCAAGTGGAGAGCAGCCCATCCATCCTGATCATAGGAGAGATGAGAACCGTGACATTACAAGTTATATATACTAAGATGTACAATTAAGATCCATGAATAAAACTAACCTTTTCAGGTGCATTCACATTGGCATTGTACTTCAAAAGAATATCACATGTGCCAGTGTAATCATAGCAAGCCGCCAAGTGGAGAGCAGTCCATCCATCCTGATGATAGGAGAGATGAAAACCGTTACTTTTAGTAACTACATAATAGTTAGTCATTGCTGGTTGAAAAGACAATTCATAATCTTGTTTATCAATTCAAGACCAAAAAGACAGATTATTCATGCACCTTTTCAACAGCATTCACATTGGCATTGTACTTTAACAGAATCTCACATGTATCACGGTGATCACTGCGAGCCGCCATGTGGAGAGCAGTCCATCCATCCTGATGATAGGAAATATGAGAACCGTAATTAGTTAGTCATTGCTGATAACAATTTACAATCTTGTTTATCAATTCTAATGATGATTTTCAAGACCATGGATGAAACTAACCTTTTGAACTGCATTCACATTTGCACTGTTCTTCAATAGAATCTCACATGTACCATTGTGATCATTGCGAGCCGCCACGTGGAGAGCAGTCCATCCATGCTAATGATAGAGAGATAAGAACTGTTACATTTAGTTGTTTGTCTTTGCTAATTGTTGAAAAAACGAGTCATAATCTTGCATATCAATTTTAACAGTGATTCACAAGAGCATAGTGAAATTATCCATGCTAGTTTGTAACTATAAGATCTACGAATAAACTAACCTGGTCAAGTGCATTCACATTAGCATTGTATTTCAATAGAATCTCACATGTACCAGTGTGATCACTGCCAGCCGCCATGTGGAGAGCAGTCCATCCATCCTGGTGATAGGAGAGATGAGAACCGTTACATTTAGTCTTTGCTGGTTGAAAAGACGAGTCATAATCTTACATATCAATTATGTATGATAGTGATTCACAAGATCCACGAATAAAACTAACCTGGTTAAGTGCATTCACATTGGCATTGTACTTCAACAGAATCTCACATGTACCAGTGTGACCATTGTAAGCCGCCATGTGTAGAGCAGTCGATCCATACTGATGATAGGAGAGATGAGAACCATTACATTGAGTAATTAGCCATTGCTGATTGCAAAGACGATTCATAACCTTGCATGTGTAATACACAAAAACAGAGTTTAAGTTATCTATACTAAGTTGTACAAATGAGATGTGCATTCACATTGGCATTGTACTTCAATATGATCTCACATGTTCCAGTGTGACCATTATAGGCTGTCATGTGGAGAGCAGTCCATCCATCCTGGTATAGGAGATATGAGAACCGTTACATTTTGTAATTAGTCATTGCTGTTTGAAGAACGATTCATAATCTAGCATATCAATTCTAATAGTGATTAACAAAAACATAGTTAGGTTTTCTATGCCACTACCTATTCCAGAAAAATACAGCACTAATGTTTTTGGATTAAAAAAGATTATCATGTTTTGCCAAATGGAACATAGCTAAATCCCAATCCTTAGTTCTTACTGGCAATAAAAGTCAAATTTTAACATTTTTGCAATTTGTAGAAAAATTGGCAAATTCAATTTTGCACGTTTCTTACATTACAATTGTACTAACAAAAATTCTAAGACTTGGCACAACGCTAAGCATTCAAAATCTTGAATATAAGAATAAGCTCATAATGTAAATATTCATGTTATTTTTGATAACTATTGCTTGCGAAAATGATTACAAAAACGTTCTCTAAAAATTAGAACGCATAACTTGAAATTAGTCTTTGTACAAGTCTTTCGGCTTGATTGTCACAGGATATGAAAAACACCCCCCAAAACGCATGTTTTGGCCCTTATTTCCAAAAATTAACCAAAATTAAAATGTGACTTTCATTGCCAGTTAGAACAAAATAAAGGATTAGGATTTAGCTCTGTTTCGTTTGGTAAAACAGAATAATATTTTTTTCAATCAAAAATCCACAAATAAACTAACCTGGTTAAGTGCATTCACATTGGCATTGTACTTCAATAGAATCTCACATGTACAAGTGTGACCATAGCGAGCCGCCATGTGAAGTGTAGTCCTTCCATCCTGATGAGAGGTGAGATTAGTTAGTCTTTGCTGATTGAAAAGATCATTCACAATCTTGCATATCAACTTTAGTGGCAATTCACAAGAACAAAGGTTATGTTATCTATACGGTGCTGTAAATCTATGATCCATGAACAAAACTAACCTTTCTAAGTGCATTCACATTGGCATTATACTTCAATAGAATCTCACATGTACCACTGTGACCATACCGTGCCGCCATGTGGAGTGCAGTACATCTACCCTGATGGTACGAGACATGAGAACCGTTACATTTGGTAATTAAGCATTGCTGATTCAAAGCATCTATAATAAATTACTGAAACTGGCAAATTGGTGAAACTAAAAACTTTTACGGTTTACATTATTTCGGAAAACGGACTTTTGCGATGCGAAGCACAAGGTCGTGCACACTTCAATAAAATGTCGAATTTTGTTTTTGTTTACGTTAAGGGGGTCAAATTAAGTTAATTAGTTTCAAAAGCATTGAAAGCTCCCTGCATGTTAAGCACTGAGTAAACACTGAGTAAACAGTCACAATATGCTACAATACAGTCATGCTGTATAACATGAACACCCGCAAATCCTATGTCTGGTCTGATATTGGGTCACTCATGCCATTACACAGGAGAATCTCACTTTAGTAATTAACATGTATTGTTTATTCAAATAATTTGTCAGCATTATCATATCAGAATTAATTCATATAAAGGCCAAAAGTTGTCAGAAATTCAATGAAATGACAAGAAATTATGCAAAACCTTGTCTACTCCAATAACGCACCCACCCACCCATCCTTACCCCTACAAGCACCCCCGTAACCCCCCCCCCCCCCACACACACACCACACTACATTGTAAATTGACTCTTGCGTCTATTAGGTTACTGTTTTAAAGCACGTTGGTTATGCGATGGTGAACCAATACGGTTAACCCTCATTCAATCACACAGACTAGTGGCGATTAACCCCTGTATTATATAAAAGATACAATAATACTTTTATTATTTGTCATGGGGCGTGCGCAGCGTACAATTTCATTCAGGAGCGTGTTTGAAAAACGGCACAGCGCATTAGTAAAAGAATAAAAAATACTAGAATTTACACCAGGGTTCGAACCCTGCACTGCCAAGGCACTATGAATGCTAAAGATGCCTACTGTGCCACGGTGACTGTGGCTAACATTTGGCGATTTTCAAAGATATACATATCAACACGTTTCTAGTGTATTGAAAATCAGATTTTGGTAGGAATACAGTCATAGAAAGACATATGGCTCTACTTGTCTGTTTGTTTTTCATTTAATACAATTTCATTTTGATGAATTGAACTGGTATGACTCTTAGGACTCATGATAAACGACGATTAATTTTGTAATAATAAAATGAAAACGCTGGGTCATTCACGACGTCATTTGTAATTCATGTCAAAACCTGGGAAGTGACCACACACATCCGTATACGTGCGCAATCGATACTCAATGATCCAGACAATACCATTTGAATATACCGCCCTTATGTATGCACCTGCTTGAAACATCTTGTCACTTGCGGGAAGATATACTATACCCTTATAGCTTACAATAGATACCCCACCGTAAATAGCTCTCTTCATTACCTCGCTGTGCCAGTATATACGCGCAGTGTATGTACTTTTGAACCATATTTTGTTCAAAAATGATAGGACGGGACTGTTTTCAGCTAAAATGTTGGCTATCAGCAGATGCCCAATGTTATCAGGAAGTGTTGCAGAAAGGTAAGAGTACTCATTATTTATTCAAAATTCATTTATTTATAAAATCCGAATGGGAAATGGAAAATGTCAGGTCAAAATTCTCCCCGTAGAAATATTGTGAAATAAAATCGAATCAAATTTAGGCTCCGCAAACAACGTCCAATTATTCCCAGAGGGGTTTGCTACACGCGTATATAATAAATTATGATTTGGTGTTAATTTGAGAAGAGTTATGCCTCAAGTTTAAATAAAAATTCCTTTAAAAGGGAAAGCCAGCCTCAATGTAGAAGAGGTCTTGTAATTAGTTTTGGTCAATGTGAAAGGCATTTTTAGGATCACGCTTACATCTACATGACAGTCCACCAAACCATCAACGATGAGAACATGCACACTGAAACAGCAGAAAACATTAATTCCTAATCTCATGTCAACTCTTTTAATTCATTACATGTACTCCAAATTGTTCTGGTCTGTTTGTTTTGTTGTTGTTGTTGTTGTCGTTTTTTTTTTTTGTCTTTTCAGCTTTTTACCCACGATATCTCAATTTCCAATTTTGTAATACCAGAACTTACGAACTCAATATCTTCGCTTAGAAATGTCCGATTTCACTGCTTTCGATATATACACTGCCGGTTTGAGTTAACTAACATGTACATTTTATTTTAAAATAACTTAATTAATTCGCAATGTATAGTTTAAGCCTACTATATTATAATAGATAGTGGCCAGCACATTTATAAAGGACTGGTTACTCACTACAATCTTCACTCTTAAACTGCGTTTTTCTGAATGTGCTGATCATGTTGATTGCTAGTCGGAAACTCCTGCGAAGCTATGGACATGGCATCTTACATACTCCATTCTATAACAGTCTGCCTAGTGCCTTGTGTGTTTTCTCTTCAATCATTTTGTTGAATGTAATTTTATGAATCAAATAGTTATGTGTCATTTTATTTATAATAAAGAAGTTATTAAATTAATAAAGTAAGACAATTTATTTATCTATAAGTGCATGTCAAATGGGGTACATTGTTCAATACTATATGCATAAATTATGCCCATATTATAGCTAGGCCCTAAAAACTTTATTTTTCATCGGATTTTTCCCGTGGAAGAGACAAAACTGATGTTTATGATAGCAACCATTTCATCAATAACATTTTGAGTCATTTTTATCCATAAAACGACACAGGATATGATAGATAACTACTTTCACATCAATATGGTCCATATGATCACAGATTGTTGAGAATCTGTGATATGATCCGGGGATATGATGAAGATTTTGATTCTATAGATCTGTTATCAACATGATATCACGCTGTTCAGTGGTCAAGGAGTAAGGACCCCGGTCAAGGACACTGATATGACATCATAGGTGATGTCAGATTTTCTTCTGCTGACCATATGATGCTATATATATTAACTATTATTGTTACATTTAGGCCTTTAAACTTTTAAAGTCATAATTAATTAGTTCAAACATAACTTTGGTAATACTCACTCGTTTTCGTTCGTTGAAACGGCAAAACATACTTACTTTTCCTAACAAATCGAATTAAAATATTTAAAAAAAATTAAACCACAAAAAAAAAAAAAAAAAAATCATTCCAATACCACTAAAATATAATCTCTTGAGTAAACTGACCCCAAACCTGAAACAGGTACCAGCCCCGAATGGGCTGGCGAAAAACACCGAGTGCACCTTTTTTGACCAAAAACCTCGACAATTCAACACTCTGTAAAAACAAATCAAGAATTATCTGGGATAATTGCAACTAAGTATATGAACGTTATGATCTAAGCTACCAGATGCATCATTAATTTCATGACTATGATATTTAGTTGTGGAAAAATATTAAAAATTTCAACCAAAAAGAGAAAGTACTGTGATGTGCCCTGAATAATTTAATTTGATGATTTATCTTTGTTTACAAAATGACATGAGTGATGACATTTTGGGGGAATTCCCCTCTCAAATTGAGCAAAACAAGTTGAATCATATCTAATTTGGAATATTTGGAATATTTGGAAACCCCCCTGAGGATGTAAAGTGAAGATGATGTCACGGGATTCCCCAGGAAGTGATGTCAGGGGATTCCCCTCAGGAAGTGATGTAATGAGAAAGGTTAATGCTATAATTAAGGCTTGGGAATTTCCAAGATCACATTTGGCTATTAATATTTGGGATTTCCCCCAGCTTGATATATAAGAAAATGTAAACACAATGTCACAGTTGATAGTGTTGATCTGGGCTAGCTAGCTAATATGCTTACAGTCCAATTCCTTCAAAGAAAGGAAATTGCAAACCAGAAATATTTTATGTAGTCAAAGTACTACTATTTGCCAGTGTTGTCGGAGAAGATCTAGAATACGTCAAAGAACGTACTTCTTCCAAGAAAGGAATATATATTCTTCTGTCGACTTGCTGAAGTCTGGTGTTTTGATTCAACGCAACTGTCAAAATAAGTGGGGACAACTGCATCGCAGTCCTGCTTCCAGAAGATATTGTGTGAAAGGTGGAAATAGCACCATAGCAGCGCAAGGAGTTAAGTTTGGAGCAAGCAGCGCAAGGAGTTAAGTTTGGAGGAGAAAGCAACGCAAGGAGAAAGCAACGCCATTTTTGTGTGAGGATTTCATATCAAAGGATATTTATAAACTCAAGTATACACTGGACTTCGCTGATTTTCGCAGGACAAGTGAATCTACCAAAACGTAAAAAGGGGCCAAGTTTAAAAAATCTTTCCTGTGTGGCTTTTCACCCTTTTTAAAACTTGGTCCCATTCAGTAAAGTGGTACCGTAATAACATGAAGAATGAGTCCTAATTTCTACATGCAACAATTAGGTTTAAGACTGTTCGAAAGCGGTGCAATATGACGTAGGCTATGTATTATCAAAAACATTTGAAGGTTTATGTTTCATTATATTGCGTGTTCATAAAGAGTAGTAGAGTATTATATATACTTAGCAAATTGACTGTCTGTCAACCTGTTACATATTATAGGCCCTACATCTGTACATAAGGCGCAGGATCGCACAAGACGATGAAGAATTTAACAAAGTGAGTATTTGCTACTTTTGCTTAAATCAAAATACATTATAACGTCTTTACGGAAAAACTTCAATCAAGCACGAACATTAATTAATTTACTCTACAAAATGAACACTGACAACTAAGAAAACAAACAAGTAGCCTAAAGATGACTTCGTATGGGTCTTTAGAAACTTTCATAAATGGGACCAAGTTTAAAAAAGGGTGAAAAGCCACACAGGAAAGATTATTTAAACTTGGCCCCTTTTTACGTTTTGAAACGTGTTTTGGTAGATATTAATTCTTTTTTTGAGGTAAAAAGATATTGCGCGGTAAGTGGTTCTTTGTAGCCATGCGAGGCGAAGTAGTTGGATATCCATATTTCGCGGTTAATGGTTCTTTGTAGATTTGCGGGGCAAACTAGTTGGATATCCACATTTCGCGATGAGTGGTTTTTGAAGCTTCGAGGGCAAACTAGTTGGATATCCATATTTCGCGGTTAGCAGTTCTTTGTAGCCCTGCGGGGCAAACTTGTTGGATATCCATATTTCGCGGTTTGTGGTTCTTTGTAGCCCTGCGGGGCAAACTACTTGGATATCCATATTTCGCGATGAGTGGTTTTTACAGCTTCGAGGGCAAACTAGTTGGATATCCATATTTCGCGGTTAGCAGTTTTTTGTAGCCCTGCGGGGGCCTATGTTCGATATCCTCATTTCGCGGATAGTGGTTTTTAAACGACCCGTAACCACCCCAATCAGCTGCATGGGGTAAAAGAATTATTTAAAAAAATAATAGCTGAACCCTATAGTTCAGCCAGGGACTGGAAACGACATATTGATGACTATATATATATATATAGAGTGTAATCAATAAACCCAAGCGGAACGAGAGCTGCTAAGTAACCGCTATCCGAACCATAAACACATGCATTATCAGACAACGAGTGTTCCATTTCCTCATAGCTTCTCACGTTGTACACACGTCAGTCGAATTTGGCGGTGTTGGTTTGTTAGCCCTCCAAGTTATAACATCGTTCACTTTGTGTTGCACATTTTATGTGGACCGCACTGTAATAACATAAAGATCATTCTGATCAGTGTGATGATATCATTTCAAGAGGTCACTTCCCGATTAACATGATTAAGCTAAACAGCCTATGTGGAAGAATTTTATGCATGAGCATTGAGCGTGTTTATAGTGGTGTACGGTATTTATACGGTATCCTTATACGCATATGGGATTAGGATGGAATGTGACTTATCCGTTATCTCTGCTGTTTATAGTGGCAACCAATAGCGCTATTCTGAATCCGAGGTGGTTGAACTCAGCGTGTTCGAGGTCACCGCAATGCAATGTGGGAGACACGGATATGGTGCCAATTTCAAACAGTTTGCCGTCGAAACGATACCGGCCTATTTTTTACATTTTTGCCACAGTACAGTGCCATATTTTATAGGTGGTATGTTATTACAGTGACAAATTTGAGCTCGGAGAGTTATAACCCTGCTCCACTTCCTTGAATAACGGTATCGTTAATCCCTGTCTGTTTATAGTGGCCGTATACGGAATAAATATACTGCAATATCCATCGATATCGAAGGATATCAGTTCCGTATAATATGTGCGGCAAATAGCGCTATTGGTCTGTTTATAGTGGCGACCAATACCGTATAAGATGTACTTATACGCTAAATACCGGATAATCTGGCTCACTATAAACACGCTCATTGAGCAACCACATCAATGATGTATTGTAATCTATTGTTATCGGATTAATTTTTACGACCTTCGATTACATGGGAGTAGCAACGAGGACACGGTGTTTGATTTCACTCACATAATAGATCAATATTGACCTTCATCCAGCAAGGATCAGCCAAGCACTACAGTGGCCAAGCACGAAAGGTTTCTTGTTATCTCTTCAAGTATTTTTACCTTAGGTCTATAATCATAATGCAGGCCTAAATCCCGGGCCTAAATTAAGTGTACTGTTCAAGTAGGAGGATTTGTTTGATATTATTCTTGATTTTGAATAATATTATAGTACCTGTCTGTTTCCATATATCGGTTATTAAAATTACAATTCACCACATACACATTCCAGTTTGCGAGAGGTTTATAATGAATAAATGAATAGGTGTTATTATTTCGAATTATAATTATTTAGGGAGAGTGTTTTAGGATTTTGTTAGAAAAGGGATGATTGTTGATCATGTTTATTTTATTGTTGTATGTATTTTCCTGTCATTTCCTGCAAACCTAATAAAGATATTTTGATAATTGAAAATAGTCTGTATCATAAATCGTAGAGGTTGAAAGAGTCAACAAGCGTCAGAAATTATAATTTGCCATGGAACTTCGGTCATATTTTATTTGAAATATAACTGGATGTTAGGGTCTGCATGCATGGTATGCATAGTATGATGATATACAGACACTGGCCTTTCCCTAAAACTATTAAGCAGCAAGTTGTGTATCACACCCATCATGGGTTCGAACCCCTTTATTGTATTTTATTGTTAAACCGGAATAGCGTGATTACTTTTGAATGAGCGGCAGCCACATATTTTGTTTGAGGATAGCTGGATCTATCTCCTTTTCCTCACACCTTCTCTGTAGTACCGTAAACAAAGCTGTCTTTTTATCTAGTGTTTAGACAATGTTTACTCAACCATTGCTATCAATGGATGTTGCCATTTTTGACGACTTCTAACTTTTGAAATGCCCAAAATGAATCAATAAAACCGTGTATAAGATATTTGCGGGGATATTTGGGCGCGATTACAAAAAATTAGAAAATAAATGGGCACTTCTGGGTTGGGTATCTATAGAGGCCCTGCATGATATTATTGATTGGCTCCAAACAAAGAATTTGAACCGGTGTCCTTCACCGTAGTTATGGCGGAGTACAGTCCATTCAATCAAATGTTGTCATCAACCTATTTGATCGTAGTGCAGGGTTATGTGTGTGAGACGAACTGTCACGGTAGATTGCAATCATGCTTTTGTTGAATGTATTTGAGTAGTCTGCCATATTTACGGGATGGTACGTCACATGCAATGCCTCTATAGATTCTATAGAATTTAAGTATGATATATTTTCGATGGTAATATATTTTCACTTTCAAAGTTTGTAGTTTTCATAATTGCAATTTCTGAATATTATATAAAAAGCGGGAATAAGTCTATAAATGTAAGAGTATCGGATCATTTTGAATGTTAATAAATACGAAACGCCGCGCGGTAGACACCAGCGATATCAGGGATTGCCGCGATTCTTGCAGTAGCTTTTATGAATAGAATACAATAGTGGATACAATAGCGGATACAATAGCGGAACAATAGAGCTCTCTTACGGGTAAGACCGTTATTTCATTAAGTAACCGTTATTTTTAAAACTTGTCAAAACCTCGACGCGAGGTTTTTATTAAGGATATATTACCTCAGTCGTCCAGAACATTGCAAGAACTTTATGATCACCAAGAAGAAGAATGCTGGCTAAGTACTAAATAGATAAAGAGTGATTATATTTGATTCATAACCTCATTAATAAACGCGATGCGTGCGATCCAATCATATCTTATTATTTGCGAAAACGCGAACGCAAATCGAGGTCATTAATATCTCACAATTGACCGCAAAATGCGTAATTGTTCCAATGTCGCACACAATTGACTTCTGCGTGCGCAGTATTGTGCGTCCAACAAACTGCGCGAGCGCTGGCTGCCGTATTTGGATTGCGCGCTACCATATTTGCACAGATTCTGATACGCACTTTTGTTATTGGTCGTCTTGTTTTAGCCTGATCGATTTTGGGAAAGGGAAGATGTAAAAATAGTTTATTTTTACAAACTTTTGAGGAACATTTTGTGTTATTTTGTAAAGTTAAGAGATCAAAGTGACGGTTATGAATGAGGTTAATAACTTTGCATCGGTAATATGTCGGGCATTTTGAAAAATCTAAACATTTTGCTTTGGACCTCGGAATATCCTCGGGGCTACGCCCTCAGGATATTCCTCGGTTCCAAAGGCAAAATGTTTAGATTTTTCACAATGCCCTCCAAATAACCGATGCGCAGTTATTAACCTCTAATTTATTGTGTATGTGCATTTGTTATCATATATTATACCAATCATAACATGCTTTCAATTAAAGACTTAAAATTTGTTAGCTTAATCAAACAGTGTAGGCCTATTTGTGTTGTGCATTCGTGTGAGTTCGGGTAAAAGGTGATTTTGGCCTTGAGTCAAGTACGACTCGTAACAGTACCCTTAACCGAGTTGGTTAACCATCATGTTTGCAAACAGTATTATACTTATATCATTACTTTTCCGTGCTAATATAGATCGTCCTTATTAGTTCAGTGGTCGAGTTCTCGCCTGCGACCCGAGAGGTTCAGAGTTCGAGACTCGCTACTGCCATGCATTTTGTTATTTCCAACTATGTGGTTTTAAATCATATTAAGGGGGGTACTGCACTTTTGTGCCTATTTCTGCATTTTTTTCAAAAATTATAGCACATTGGTGACAAGTAAGATATGTATATTATAGGGGCAAGGACTACAACTACTGCACTGAAAATTCAGCAACTCAAGGCAAGTAGTTATTGATTTATTGATCAAATATTGGTTTTCCTCATTTTTGACTGTACCTCCACAACTGTTGTCTGTGCTGAAATAAAATTTCTATTGCAGTAGTTGTAGTCTTACTTGTCACCAATGCGCTATAATTTTTTTGGGGAAAAATGCAAAAATAGGCACAAAATTGGGCAGGGGTGTAGTACCCCCTTAAACTTAAAGAAATAAGGATTACATCAACAATGTTGTTTTTAATGTGATTTTCTTATCAATGTGTTTAAGCGTTCGAACAAGTAGGCTTAACTGTACTCTCCTATAAAGTAGATGTTTACCTTTTTTAAATTCAAATTGACATGTCTTTGTTTAATGAACATATCCTAAGATAAATGGTACATATTTTAAAATGTCATATATTAAATCTGGGGTATTTTATTATATGTATTTCTGGTTTTTTTATTATATATTTATTTGCCATGCCGCTTTACTGGGAAAAATCCGCAATATGAATGTTTCTTATGACCGATCCCTAAATATCGCTTGAATTGCAATGTCCATTATTTTACAATGGCGCTATAACATTAACATTATGTGGTGAAAATATGGGTTCAAATTCAATAGGGCTAATAACAAAAAGTTATGACAAAAAATGAAATTTATACGATTTTTTTCGACTTTGCATATACAATAATTATAGAAATATTGTGTTGGGACACGTGGTCAATTTTACTCCTTGTTTCCATACCCAGTCACGTAAATTTTGATGGACGTTTTTCAAATAATGTTCATGCGCGTATTTTTTTTTGGGGGGGGGGCTTTGTGGGCGCCAGCCCCCCCGGGGTAAAAGCAGGGGGCGACCAAAATGAAGGGGCGGCGGAAGAAGAAGGGCGGCAAAAACAGGGCGGCAAAAAGAATTAGTAAAATATAAAAAAAGGGCTTCAAACGACCGAGAAAAAATTGGGTAAACCTTTTCGGGCTTTTGATGAAGGGGCGGCAAAATTTAATTTTCTTCAGCCCCTCGGGGTTGGGGCGCCTACGGTACGCCACTGTGTAGCTTCAACCCTCCTGTAATCTATATCCCTCCCCTTACCCCACCCAGAGGATGATTTAAGGAAGCCCCATCATGCACTGTAAAAGTGTTATCACTAGAGTTTCAACTGCCACTTAAAATTCCAAATCCCATTGAACTCTGTGCAAAAGATGTTGTTTTAGAATTGCCCGTGTGTCATTATTACTTGGTCGATTTCAGATCTAAAGTGATGTATGCAAGAAGGATAATTCACACCTTCTGTAGATAACATAAAATGTGAAATCGACCAACTTTTTGAAGGTGTTTTTATTGTAAATATATCTGTCCAAATTCAAATTTAACCATGCACGTGTGTATGCAGTGGGCGGGCAGTGGTGTCATGTTCACTCACACAGCTGTGCTAACCGCAAGACTTGCTGGGAAGTGCTTAAATCATCCTCTGCCCCACCAATCAATGTTGCAGAGTCCAACACGGAGCCTGATGATAAGACCCCGATCAACATTGTTACGGGGGGAAGGGGGATCAATTTCAGTGCACGGTCCTAAACTGTCCCAAGACTAAATTCTATGATTGTAGCTCGGTTATCTACACTACAGTAAGCCAAAGAATTAAGGTACCAGTTGTGTTCACCCCTGTAATATATCCTAAATAAAGACACGTTTGTCAAAATTAAAACTACCTGTACTCTTTAGCTCTGATTTAAGGCCTTATTTGTTGAAATTGGTTGAGAATTAAAGAAACGGTGGTCTAAAACCTAATGAAGAAACGAAACTAAGTTGCACTTACGTGTTCTAATCAGTGAAAGCACGACGCTAGTTTTAACGTGCTAATCAATGGAAGCACGGCGCCAGTTCTCATGTTCGCGAACGCTTTGTGTACAAATCAATATAGGCATGCAATGGACCAAACTGCAACTTTTAAATTGGCATCTTCCTTGGGTTTTTGGATCGTCGTGTTTTTATTTCTAGAACAATTTCAACAAATGAGATCTTAAATCTGAGCTAAAGGATGCAGCTGTTGGCTGCTGGTTCCAATTATGACATATATGTCTTTGTTTAGGATATACAGGGCATGAACATAACTGGTATCTTATTTTTTGGGCTCACTGTAGTTTATAACTATAATATCATCCACAAATAAAACTAACATGTTTAATTGCATTCACATTGGCATTGTATTTCAATAGAATCTCACATGTTTGTTTGTTTATTTTATTTCTTCTTTAACCTGGGACACTATATCAGTTGAAAACACAATTGACCATCTGTTCTTCCTTGAAGCTTAGGTGTGGCCATAGCGAGCCGACATTTCGAGAGCAGTACATCCATACTGATGATAAAAGACCAATTAGTTAATTATTGCTGATTAAAAAGATATTTATAATCTTGCATCATAAATTCTAATGGTAGTACACGAAGGGAAGATAACAGATGGACTAAACGGCTTACAGAATGGCAACCAAGAACAGGGAAAAGATCTAGAGGAAGACAGAAGAGGAGGTGGCGTGATGACATTACTGCCTACATGGGACCTACATGGACAAGAAATGCAAGAGTGGAAGAATCACGAAGCGGGCTACGTCCAACAATGGTCGAACACAGCCTGGTGAGGTGAGGTGAGGTGAGGTAGTACTCAAGAACAAAGTTTACAACCGTCTGAGGTTGGTAAATTGTACTGGTATCTAAGTTTATGTAAATGTTTTATTTAGTAATGTGATTGGTGGTGTTAAGAGGAGACTGTCATTTAGAAGTTACGTCATAATCAGATATACACAACTATATATATATATATCTATATGCACGAATGGAAATACCCATCCGATCGTCTACCCAGGGTAAAGTTACCCAGGGTAACCTTACCCTGGGCAGACAATGTGATAGGGACTTTGATATAGAGTTACGATAGTAACTAGTACACCCTAGAGCTGTTATTATACATTTAATTCCCGTTAAATAAGGACATAGGGGAAGGCTTTTTACAGGCCTATTTGGCCTTCCAGCCTTCTCCTCCATAACATATCTTGTTAATTGTTGTAATTAAGTTATTTAACTAATTTTTGATGTATTTAGATAATCAAATTTTGTCTGATTTTACTGTATGTAATTATGTATTTATTTGATATGGAAATAAATGGAAATGATGAACATGTGTACAGTGTGCGCAGGCCTACATTTCATTCAAGTTTGTACATTTATAAATAACGAACATGTCAACTAGAACATCAATATTGGTCTCATACCGATATGCGGCGCTCATGTGCTATGATGGGACTGGGCATTCAAAGAACATACAGTATCATCATCATTGATGCATGCAGCGTGACACGCCCGTTGTTTGCAATGCCAGGGTCAAAGCATTAATGTTTTGTGTGTGAAACCCCCGACCAGCATGATCAGTTCATGAGTATGACATTATGCAGCGTTTCCAGTGTTTATACAGCACGGAACGTCCGTATCGTTTACATGGCCGTGGTACGTGTACCGGTAGTCCTAGTTGGTATTTACTAATCCATATTACCATGATAACACGTGTAAGTTCAGAATGAAGAGTGAGAAGAGATGGGTGCTTGGAATGTTATAAAGATAAAGAAACTAGAAAGATAAATAAAGAATAAAGTAAATATACCAGTACCGGGTAATAGAAAGTTGAATCATACATGTATACCTGTAACATTTTTGACAATATATATATTGAGCGCCGAAATTTCACATATCGAAATTTATCAACATGTAGCATTTCAACTCCCGGTTTGAACTATGTTCAATTATTCATCTTTCAAGTTCACTTAAATGTATGTGTACATCGGACTACCCCAGGTTGACCAGCACACTAAACTAACTACCTGAAGTTGACAATGTGTCTAAAACGGTCACCCTGGGTTGACACTGCAAAAGATGTATAATGTTCATAGGCGTATATTTGTTATAGACATTACACGTTGGCAAGAAGTCATACGTCATATACCCTGTCTGTGTTAGCATGGTTAGAAACAGCACACGGATATATCCAGATTTTTACAAAGTAATATAGAGTCTACCCAGGGTAAGGTTACCCTGGGTAACCTTACCCAGGGTAGACGATCGGATGGGTATTTCCATTCGTGCGTATAGCACATATCTATGACATACATGAATTTACACATTTTGTTTTATTTTATTTTATTTTATTTCTTATTTAACCTGGGGTGACCAATCAATGTACTGGCACTGTTCTCCCTTGATTCTCCTTTAATATCTATGCACAGTTGTTTAAACAACATGGCTTCCTAAACAGGGGCGGCGGAACGATTTTGAAAGTGGGGGCCAGTCAGGGTGATGTAAAAAAATCGAAAAAATGGCCGCAAAGCGACGCAGGGGGTGTTGGGGATATGCCCCCTCAGAAGTGAGAAACTTTTGCAAAATGAAGACCTAATTGAAACCATTTTATGGACTATTTTGGTACTATTATTGTGTATAAATTTGAGTTTGAAAAAGCCGAAAATTGGTGAAATGAAGCTATTAAAGCCATTCGTGGACAAGTTCTCACTATTATTAACTGTATGAATTATTACTGTAAATAAAAGTGTCGGGTGTCCAAAGCAGAAAAAAGAGGCGAAAACAAGGGGTGTCTGAGGGGGGATGCGCCCCCTCAGAAGTGAGAAACTTTTGCAAACTGAAGGCCCATGAAGCCATTTGGTGGACTATTCTGGCACTATTATTGTGAACAATTTTAGTTTGAAAAATCCGAAAATGGGTCGATCAAATGAAGGCCCAAATTGAAGCCATTCGTGGATAAGTTTTCACTATTATTGAATAAATTATTGCTTTTAGTGTTGGGTGTCCAAAGCAGAATCGAAAAGGGGAATTTGTTTATCCATAGGCCTACACACTGTGTATTAACACAGGGGAGTTGGAAATTTTTGCAAAATGAAGGTCCAATTGAAGCCATTTCGTGCATCATTTTTACACTTTCTTAAGCATGTTTTAAGGTTCTAGAATAGAAATTTGATTAAATATGTTCACCCAGACATGTTACACACAGCACACAATGGGTTAAAAGTGGGGGGGGGGGGCACTGCCCCCCTGGCCCCTCCGGTTCCGCCGTCTATGCTTCCTAATAACTTTTCAACTTATTTTTTATAAGTTATAATACAAGGAACTACCGAGGGCTTAAAATCGATCAGTCCCGTTGTTGATATGCGACTCCCGATTGGTTCAAATAGCGAGCACGCGTATCGCGTTCATGCACACGCACTGACCCGTGTGATATTGTGTCATATCACACGGGTAAGAACCAATGAGATTGCAACGTTCTCAAGTGTTTAAGAATATGTTGTAAAACTAAGATTCACGAATAAAACTAACCTTTTCAAGTGCATTAACATCGCCATTGTACTTCAATAGAATCTCACATGTACCAGTGTGGTCATTGCGAGCCGCCATGTGGAGAGCAGTCCATCCATTCTAATGATGGGAGAGAGGATTGGGAACCGTTACATTTAGTAATTAGTCATTGGTGATTGAAAAGACGGATTCATCTTGCATATCAATTCTAATAGTGATTCACAAGAACATAATGTATAGTTAGAGAATAAAGGTATTGTTTTACGCCAAAAATAATGATGTCGCCCGTGTTATATGAGACGATAGATGCACGACAGCGGCTAAAAACAATACCTCTATTCTCATTCTTAAAGGGCATTTCGTGATCCACAGCCTCATCCCCCCACTTTTCTCAAAAAAAGTTGAGATTTTTATATCACTGGAAACCTCCGGCTACATAATGTTTATGTACAAAATATTTCTTGCAGATTAATTCGTTTAGCAAAGATATCGTGAAATTTGATTTTCGTTCTGGTGCACCAGAACGAAATTACAACGCATTGTCTATGGAGCAGTGTAATACACATAATCATGCATAACTCGCGAACGCAAAATCGGAATCAACTCAAATTTTAGGAATAGGTTTTTTTCGTGGATATCTACTGAAAAATGTCATAAAAAGAGAATGCTAGTATCACGAAATACTCCTTTAAACACTTCAATTCAAATAAAAATATCATACAAATTTTAATCAAATTAAATCTACATTTTGCAAGGAATTACCTAGGGCTTAAAATCGATCAGTCTCGTTGTTGCTGTGCGCCTCCGATTGGTCCAAATAGCGAGTACCCGTATCGCGTTGACGCACACGCGCTGACCCGTGTGATATCGTGTCATATCACACGGGTAAAGCTGGGTAAGGACCAATAAGATTGCAGGAACGTTCTCAAGTGTTTAAGAATAGTTTGTAACAATAAAATCCACGAATAAACTAACCTGGTTAAGTGCATTCACATAGGCATTATACTTCAATAGAATCTCACATGTACAAGTGTGACCATACCGAGCCGCCAAGTGGAGAGCAGTCCAACCACCCTGATGATAGGAGAGATGAGAACCGCTACATTTCATGATTTAGTAATTAGTTTATAGATGAGTTGACCTATGATGTCACATGTTTACATTCAGACCGCCCTCTGTTGTTTAAAGTCAGGCAAAATAACATAGGAGTGTCTATGACAGACCACATAAATCTCTTTAAAACTCAATTTTTAAAAACCTTTGAAGTTTTGTGCGATATTATGAATATAGCTTGATGCATTTATAAACAAGATTGATAACATTTTTAGTATTATTTGCTTTGAAACCAAAGTTAATGAATAAAAATCAACTTCTTCCATGTAAACTATAGTGTTTTTGCCTGACAGTTTTGATCACAGACCAACAGAGGGCGTATCAAATGTAAACACATGTCACCTCATCTATAGTTATTGCTGAAAAGACAATTTATAATTTTGCATATCTGTAATAGTGATTCACAAGAACATATGTATATTAGTTTGTATACGATCCACGAATAAACTAACCTGTTTAAGTGCATTCACATTGGCATTGTACTGCAGTAGAATCTTACATGTACCACTGTGGTCATAGCGAGCCGCGAAGTGGAGAGCAGTCGAACCACCCTGATCATAGGAGAGATGAGAACCGTTTAATTTAGTAATTAGATACTGCTAATAGGTCTGTCACACTACGACGGACTGGATCAACGTACATCACCGAATACAAAAATATTTTATTCGGTGAAAAAATCACCAGTCCGGCAGAAGATTCGGTGGGATTTTGGGTCCGATTCACGTTCGTCTCTCTATGCGTTGTGGGCGCTAATAATCCTGCAGGCGTCTTATATTCGATCGTTCAACGTCCGACAAATGACCGGATTTGGGGGTCAACGTCCGACAAATGACCGGATTTGGGGGTCCGATTCCCGTTCGTCTCTCTATGCGTTGTGTCCGCTAATAATCCTGCAGGCGTTTTATATTCAATCGTTCAAATGACCGGCGAATCCGTCGCATGTGGCACCAACAGGGACGTCCACCCTATCAGAAAAGTGGGGGAAAAGAGGGTGTTTGAGAGGGTTTTTGACCCCTTAGAGGCAGTGACGTAGCAAGCACTTTTTCAGAGGGTGAACAAAGTGGGGAAAGACAACTTTTAAGGGGGAAAACTTTGACGAAAATGGTCAAATATTGGCTAATAAGTACAAAAGGGCTACAAATCTGATAAATCAGGGCAACCAGCGTCCGGGGGCAATAGAGGTGAGAACCTTTTGGACAATGAAGGCCCAATTGAAGCCATTTGTCATTTTTGGATCAATTTTAGCACTATTATTGGGTACTATTTTAGTTTGAAACAGCCGCAAATTGGTGAAACGAAAGCCTAATTGAAGCCATTGAAAAGTTTTCACCATTATTGTATAATATAAACAATTGTTTTAAAAATAACACGTGGATGTCCATAGCAGAAGCAAAAAGGAAGACTTGTCCATTTTTCAAAATGAAGGTCCAATGAAGCCATTTGCATGGGGACTGTAGGACCTATTTACATTATTAGGCCTAGGCCTATTGTGTAAAAATTTAGTTTTAAAAATGGAAAATTTTGAAAATTGTTTTTGGTGCATCATTTTTACACTATTATTGCCTTAAACAAAAAACAAAGAAGGCCCGAACTGAATTTGCAAAATTTAAAATGTCACACTGATCCACTGACACTTAGATATAAGACTTCAGACTCGTAATTTCAGGTAAAGCATGTATGGATTGATATGTTAAAGCCAGTAATAGACCTAAGTCCGTCTTAAAGACTGACTTTGGTGGCAAAATGTCACGGGCCCTACATATCGACGGGCCGGCAGTAATTTTCACAGGCTTTTGGGCCAAGGAACCACATTTAATCACAGGCCTATACTTTTTCTCTTCTCTTCTCTCTTCAATTTTTCTCACTTTTTTTTCTTTTTTTCTCTCCTTTCCCCCTTTTTTCTACTTGTCAGTCACTAAAGTACTGGGTGGAATATGATATTGCGTCACACACCATTCAAGAAGTCCCCCCCCCATAGGCCTACATCCGGCACAAGCGCCTGCGAAACCTTGCAAACACCTGCGGTATATAAACGAAAGAATAACTAGTGGCAAATGGTGGTCATAGACCACAAACCTAGCTGGGGCATGTTGGTGTTGTGGAGGTATCTGAACTCTGCAAAATGTTCCAAACATATTCCACTTGTCATGACGTTTGTTGACGCAGAGTTTGAGTCCCGTACTCCTTACAGATGTCCAGAAAATGCAATTTTAAAATTTGACCCCAGATGACCTTTGACCTGACCCCTGCAAAATGTTGAAAATGTTCATCAAGTCTGTTGTCTCTGAGTTTGAGCCCCGTACCCCTTACAGATGTCCAGAAAAGCTATTCTAAGATTTGACCTCTACATGACCTTTGACCTGACCCCTGCAAAATGTTCCCCTGGTCATGAGATTTGTTGTTACTGAATTTGAGCCCCATACCCCTTACAGGTATCCAGAAAGTGAAATTCTAAGATGTGACCCCAGATAACCCTTGACCTGACCCCGGCAAAATGTTCCCCAGATCATTAAGTTTGTTGTCAACAGGTTTGAGCCCAGTACTCCTCACAGATGTACAGGAAATGCATTTCTTAAATTTGACCTCTGCAAAATGTTCCCCTGGCCATGAGATTTGTTGTTACCAAGTTTGAGCCCCATACCCCTTACAGATGTCCAGATAATACAATTGTAAGATTTTGCCCCCTTAATGACCTTTGACCCCAATTCTATATGCAAGTTATAAGCGTGTGGTATAGCCGATGCATATATGCAAATGACATCATTGTACTGTATAATATGTGGCAGAAAAAGCATTTTGAAGATATTTGGTTAAATACAGGAAATGCCCCTTTAATGACCTTTGACCCCAATTCTGTTTAGACACTATGGGCACTGGATATAGCCAATACATATGTGCAAGTTACGTAATTGTAAGGTGTAACATGTAGGAGTAGAAGCATTTTGAATTTATTGCCAGAAAGAAAGAAAGAAAAAGTTTGACCTCTGCATGACCTTTGACCTGACCCCCGCAAAATGTTCTCCTGGTCATGAGATTTATTGTAACCGAGTTTGAGCCCCATACCCCTTACAGATGTCCAGATAATGCAATTGTAAGACTTTACCCCCTTAATGACCTTTGACCCCAATTCTGTGTACAAGTTATAGGCGTGTGGTATAGCCGATGCATATATGCAAATTACTTAGTACGTCATTGTGCTATTTAATATGTGGCAGAAGAAGCATTTTGAGTTAAATATTTGGTTAAATACCAGAAATGCCCCTTTAATGATCTTTGACCCCAATTCTGTTTAGACCCTATGGGCACTGGACATAGTCGATACATATGTGCAAATTACGTAATTGTAGGGTGTATTTTAATTGAAATTTATTGCCAGAAAGAAGAAGAAGAAAGATCGGATAGCAAAACAGTACCTAGCTCGGGGGGTTGAAAACCCCCCAGCTAGGTAACGAACAAACCCAGGGTATATATACAGAACAGTACGAACACACATCGGACAACTTCCGAACATGTGTATTCGGCACACTCCGTTTCAAGTTTTGTGCATGCACAAAACTTGAAACGTATTGTCGACGGACTAAACAAACATCACCTAACACGAAACGCATTTGGCGGATAATAGCAGGACATATGAAGAACATAAAACGAACATTGACGAACACTAACGGATTTGCTAAAATACCATCCGTTTCTTATACGGAAGACCGATCCGGTGTAGTGTGACACTAACACGGTCTGGGTCAACGTACATCACCGAATGCATAAATATGCTATCCGGTGGTGAAGGCCTCACAGGAACGTATTTGCAACGAACACGGGCCGAGTGCAACGAACAAAGAACGAACATGAACGAAAGAAGAGCGGACAAACTCCGGCAATATGCAGCACTATACGAACACACATCGGATAAATACCGAACATGTGTATTCGGTACACTCCCTTTCAAGTTTTGTGCATGCACAAAACTTGCCGACGGACTTAACGAACATCACCTAACCCGAAACGCATTTGGCGGATGATAGCAGGACATAAAAAGAACATAAAACGATCATTGACGAACAACAACGGATTTACTAAAATACCATCCGTTTCTTGTACGGAAGACCTATTCGGTGTAGTGTGACAGGCGCATAATAAAAAGACGATTCATAAACTTGCAAGAGCATATAGCTAGGTTATCCAAACTAGTTTGTAACAATAAGATCCAACACAATCAAACTAACCTGTTCAAGTGCATTCACATTGGCATTGTACTTCAATATAATCTCACATGTACTAGTGTGGCCCTCGTCAGCTGCCAAGTGGAGAACAGTCCAAAATTCCAGTTGATCCCAGTTGAACTGGTTTCTTTGAAAACCAGTTCAAACAGTTCAACTGGTTATTTCAACTGGCCGAAGAATTTCCGTCACGGAAAATGGGCACCTCCAACTGTGATGGGAACTCAACTGGGAGTGATGAAAAATTGACACTTCCAGTTGAATCCAGTTCAACTGGTCCAACTGGGATTGGAACTCAACTTTGAACAACTCCGGATGGACCAGTTACCTGTTAATTGGTCATTATGGGATTAATTGTGTTTATACCAGATCAATTGGCAATTGAGATGGAACCAGTTCAACTGGGATCAATTGGAATTCCTAATTACTAGTTTGTTTGTTTTGTGTTTTTTTTTCTTCAAAGTCGTATTTAGTTCTCCAACTGGAATTTTCATGGATGGTTTAATTTCAACTGGACAACTTAGCTTCCACATTATACATTAGTATGTATTATTAGCATTCATATATATATATGCTTCTTTTTTCGACTATATAAATTCTGTGGTGTCACATTTGGTAAATCTGATATAATATTTCTGCGATGTTTTCTAAATTTTTGAAATTAATGTATTTGATTTACAAGTATGTATTATTTCTCTTTATGTGAGATTATATATATATAATATTGTAGTAGTTGAAATTGTAAGGATCACCCCGGGGATCACCCCACCTAATTTAAATCGTAACTGGGAATATATGAAACACAGTTAAACATAAATTGCTTCCCGGTTCAACCAAGTTGGACCTAGTACATCCCAGTTTTTCAACTGGAATTTGGAACTAGGTTTGAAAGTCGCAAGTGGAAAACAAATGGTCGTAACTAGGATTCAAAACCATTTGAAACAAGGATCCGTCACTGGTTTGAGTTGGTAACTGGTGTCTTGTTGAAATTGGTTTACAAATCCACAAGTGCAGATTGGGATTCAAAACATATCTGTGAAATCTGCTTTGTGGTGAATTTTAAAATAGGTTTAAAAATCCAACTGGAATGTTTCAAATAACAACTTGTATTAACTTGGATTAAAACCGGGATTCAAAACGACTTGAAGCACAACTGATTTAAATGGTAACTGGTGTATTTTGAACTCCAACTGGAAAGTACAACTGGTCTTAACTAAGATTCAAAACCAGATGAAATACAATTGCTGATTTGAAGTTGGTTACTGGTGCATTTTTGAACTAGGTTTATAAATCCAACTGGAAAATACAACTGGTATTAACTAGGATTCAAAACCAGTTGGCTTGCAGTTTGCAACTGGTGTATTTTTGAACTAAGTTTATAAATTCAACTGGTAAGTACAACTGGTGTCAACTAGGATTCAAAACCAGTTGGCAACAAAGTTGAATGACAACTGGTGTTTTAACTGGGTTCAACTAGGATTTTTTTTAATGGGGCCTAGTTGGAAACTTAGTTCAATTCAGTTGAACATAGTTAAACAGGGAGCTCAACACAGTTGATAATTTCAACTGGTCTTAACTGGAATTTTTTGATATAGGAGATCATATGCGAACCGTTACATTTAGTAAATAGTTAGTCATTGCTGATTGAAAAGACTATTCATAATCTTGCTTATCAATTCTAATAGTGATTCACATGAACATAACTAAACTATCAATACTAGTTTGTAAAAATAAGATCCAACCTTTTCAACAGCATTCACATCACTGTCGTATTTCAATAGAATCTCACATGTACCACTGTGATCATTGTCAGCCGCCATGTGGAGAGCAGTCCTTCCATCCTGATAATAGCAGCGATAAGAACCGTTACATTTAGTAATTTGTTTATAGTTATTGCTGATTGAAGAGACAATTTATAAAGACTTTATAATTTGCATATCAGTAATAATGATTCACAAGAACATATGTTATCCATATACGATACACAATAAAACTAACCTGTTCAAGTGCGTTCACATTGGCATTATACTTCAATAAAATCTCACATGTACCAGTGTGGCCCTCGTCAGCTGCTATGTGGAGAGCAGTCCACCCATCCTGATGATAGGAGAGATGAGAACCGTTACATTAGTAATTAGTTGTTAGTCATTGCTGATTGAAAAGACGATTCATAATCTTACATTAGGCCAAAAAAAAAGGTTTGTCTCAAATTGATGGGGGCCCCAAGAAAATGGGGGTCATTATGTGTGGGAACACTAAAAATTGGATGTCATTACCGTGAAAAATAACTCAAGGATTTAACTTCCTTTGCATTTCACTATCATGTTTGAAGCAATATCTTTTAAATTTCAACACCAATCGATGCAACCCAAGCCGGCAAATCCACGGCCACGTGGGTGTCTATTTCCCGGGGTCTAGTTCGCCCAAACATTTGCTAATCTCTACGTATAGGATAATGGCCAAGGATTAGAACACCAATCGATGCAACCCAAGCCGGCAAATCCACGGCCACGTGGGTGTCTATTTCCCGGGGTCTAGTTCGCCCAAACATTTGCTAATCTCTACGTATAGGATAATGGCTAATCCGCGGCCATTAACCGACTTAATACACACCTATGACGTCGCGCTATTGTTTTACCGCTCCATTATTTTTCACGAATGGAGTGTTATTGAAATAGGTTGCTCTTTACCAATTGATCAATTGATCAATTACTCATTGATGCCGGACAATGCACTATCAAATACACTAATAATGATCGTACTAAATTTTAGGTGCGAGTGCAAAAATAGTCCGACTCAGCTTTATGTAAAATTTCTATAGAAATACCCATCATATCACGATCCAGGTGTTTAGTTCAAATCATCCGGAACAATATGGATAAATATTATGCTGCCTAAGACTAAACCAATTTTAACTGGGATATGTTACCGTACCGAAGAGCAGCGCAATTTTTTCAGTGTTTTGGAAGAAGTGTGTTCACAAAATGAATGTTTCAACCAAAATGAAACTATCATTCTAGGCGATTTCAATGCTGATGTTCTATCGAAAAAGAAACCAAAAGACAGCATTATTAATGCTTTGGAACGTTTTTGCCTCATGCAAGACTTCATTCAGTTGATACGGGATTATACCAGGGTTACTCCAACAAGTAAAACCGCCATTGACTTGATTTTTGTCTCTGACCCTCAAAAAGTGTGTCAATCGGGGGTAGTCACATTTGGGATAAGTGACCACTACTTAATATACTGTAGTAGAAAACAAACTAAGGTGCAATATAATAGACACAAAACTGTAAATATCAGATCAATGAAAAGGTACTCTACTGAATGTTTCATAACAAAGTTAAACCATGTTGATTGGAAGAATGTTTTAATATGTGTCGATGTAGAAAAAGCATGGGAAATATTCAAAGGTTCCTTGTTGTCGGTCATAAATGAAATTGCTCCACAGAAAAAATTCAGGTTGAAACAAAGAACTGAGCCATGGTTTAGTGCAGAGATAAAAGAATTGATTCATGATCGTGACACAGCACTGCACACTTTCAACAGAACTAAAAACACAAGTGATTTTTCTGAATTCAAGAGTCTTCGAAACAAGGTTCAATATGAAATAAAAAAAGCCAAATCACAGTATTATAAGGACAAGATAGAAGAAAATGTAAACAATCCAAAAAATCTTTGGAGTATTTTGAAAGGCATGGGGCTAGTGATAAAGGTTCCACAAAATCAGGCAGTATCGGCCTTGAGATAGAGGGAGAGGTCTGCTTTGACAAAGCAACTGTGGCTGAGAAGTTTAATGATTTCTTTGTTACAGTGGCCTCCACACTGGTCAGCAAACTCCCCACTGGCTCTGGCAGATATGGCCTGGATTCTGTTTTTGAATTTTACAAAAAGAGAAATGTCAAACAAAATAATTTTGATCTTTCCCAGGTAAATGAGGATAGTGTTTTAAAATTACTGATGAAAATAAATACTAGCAAATCAACTGGTCTTGACAATCTACCTGCAAAATTCATCAAGAAAGGAATGGGATAAAGGTAATCTTACTGGTATGGTGGTTCTTGATTTACAAAAGGCGTTCGACACGGTGAATCATGCAATTCTTCTTGGAAAATTGGGGCCCTTGGCGTGGCTGAAAGTTCAATTAAATGGTTTGACTCGTACCTTACAGGTCGGAAACAGGTCGTTGACATAGGCGGAGTGAAATCACAGCCCAAGGATATTACGTGCGGAGTTCCGCAGGGCTCAATATTGGGGCCTCTTTTGTTCTTAGTCTATGTCAACGACATGGCTTCTGCAGTGGGGTGTAAATTACTTTTGTATGCAGATGACTCAGCTCTGATGGTCTCGCATAGTGACGTCAATGTCATTCAGGAACAGCTCAGTTTGGAGCTCAAGGCTGTGAACGAGTGGTTGATTGATAATAAATTATCCCTTCACTTAGGGAAGACTGAGTCGGTCCTGTTTGGCACTGCACGTAAACTTGCGAGACAATCAGAGCTCAGCATCAAATGTGGTAACACACTAATTACTCCCAAATCTGAAGTAAAGTATTTAGGCCTCAATATTCATCAAACTCTAAGTGGGCAAAATACAGCAGATAAAGTTCTAAAAAGGCTAATTCCAGACTCAAATTTATTCAAAGAAAAGGAAGGTTTTTGAATGTATACACTAAAAAACTTCTTGTTTCGGCTCTCATCCAGTGTCATTATGACTATGCTTGTAGTTCCTGGTATCCTGCTTTAACCAAACAAACAAAACAAAAACTCCAAATTGCCCAAAATAAAATCATCAGAAATGTGCTAAATCTGTCCCCTAGGTCTCACATTGGTGCTAGTGAATTCCAGGAGATAAACTGGCTCCCGACCCAGTACAGGGTTTTCCAGATTATGACAAATCACATGTTTAGGATCCTGAATGGCAAAAGTCCTACTTATTTTCTTGAAGGTATTTCTAAGTCTAAAAACGTACACAAACATTCAACCAGGTCAGGAACATATGCTTTATTCAAGCCTCGTATGGGCACCCATGGGCAAAAAACCTTTGTTTATAATGCAATAAATGTGTGGAACTCGCTTCCAAATTCTGTGCAATCCCAGCTATGTCAAGACATTTTCAGGAAAGAGGTCAAACATCACTTTTTTAAGGAAATTTCAAAAAATGAACGTGCAATTTATCTTTTTAACTAAGGCTGGACCTGATGCATGTTTTTTCAACATTAATATATTGTGTGTTTTTAATATTATTTTATTTTTTGTTTTCAAAATTAGTAGGTAATGATAACAGTATTTGTAATATTTTATGTCTTATGCTTGCTGAACAGTTTAAATTTAGGGTGGTACTACACCCCTTGATGGGTGTGTGACTATTTTTGTAGTTTTCTCGGGGGATAGTCGTGCATGGGTGGGAGGAGTCGTGTGTGTTGTGGGGGCGGGGAGTCCGGTTGCTGCGCTGGAATTTTCGGTGGCTCAGGAGGGGCGGTGCATTTGTTTTGTTTTGGGAAGGGAGGTACCACTAGAATGTACCTCTTTTTCTAGACATATGAAATGGGCCGCTGGTCTTGAGTCGCTGGGTTTTCGGTGGGGAGATTGGGCTCCTTGCCCTTGTAGTGTGCATGGCTTTTTGTTGCCGGTGTGTGGTTGTTTCTTGGGAGGAGTGCGAAACTGGTCACAGGATTTGTCAGGGGGTGTGGTACCACCTTGATGTGTGTAATATCATATGTAAAGTGCAATCCAAATATTTCTTTACTTTTGTACCTTTAAGTCTTAGGCTCATCAAGGACCACAGTGGAAATAAGTGTGCTTTTAAATGTATTCTTTTCTGTGTTTTTTATCCTTGGTTTGAATCCTAAATAAAATGAAATGAAATGAAAAACCACCTTCTTGAATTATAAAGATTTAAAATGTTTGTTACACAAATTGAATAAACGTAGATTCGTAAAATCATCCAAGTGATTAGACAATCAATAGTTCTTTATGCCCACTTCTAATGCGTAAAACTATTGAAGTAGTTGCGTTTAGGTCTCTATTTTGCATAATAAAGAAAATTGGCAAAAAGGTCATATAGGTTCATATGAAATGGTCATTACAGTTGTGTACCTCAAGAATGCTACACCTATCGCTATACCTGAGCAATGATACTCTTCTCTGTGAATCGAGTGTTCGATTTTGGAACAACCATGCAATTATGGACACTATTTTTTATCTTGGATACTTTTGTGATGGAATCATTCCGAGGATATATATCGTTGATTCGCAGCAGAAGGACCAAAATAAGGTACGAAAAGGTACGAAAATTTTAAATGTATTACAACACATTTTACCAGAGAAGATGTACTTTATTACATCTTCTCTGATTTTACCTAGGCCTATTATGTCCCTGAACTTCGTCGGCAAAAAACAAAACAAACTTCGCCGCGTTCGACGCGAAATAAAAGCCACCTCAACTTCCAGTCCCCCTTCCGAAATCAAATGGAGCGTCCCTAACATTGTAATATTTGATTACCGTAAAATGGGGGTAACTTCGGTCAGCGGGATAACTTTGGTCGTTCAAATATATTTTTTTAAATGGTCATATTTCCGTACAGCAATATTGTTTTTAGTCATATTTGGTCTCAATTTGTTAAGAAATATATTTGAAAGAAATAAAAGTCGCTCATGTCCAATTTTCTTTGAAAGTTACGAAAATATTGGCATTTTTGACCAAAAATTTGCATTTTTTTACATTTTTTTCAGACAAAATAAAAATCGATATTTGTGAGCAAGGATGCGTGTTTGCTTAATTTTGCAAGGGGTCAAATGTCACAAAAAACAAAACCTTGCCCATATACAGCGAAGATCAATTTTTTATATTTTTTTTCTTCATGGAATTTAATACTCTGACCAAAGTTGCCCCAAATGCGGGGTAATTTTGGTCAGGCTATTTTCAACCCCTAGTGCACCCTTTCAAAATTATTCAAAAATCTTTTTCAACTTCAAGGTGTAGAAGGGAACCCTAATGTCATAAAAAAAGAGATAATTAGAAATATATTTGGTTTTGTTTGGAAGCAGTGGTTTAAAAACTCTGAAAAGTGCCCAAAGTTACCCCATTTTACGGTATCGGATAGGCCTACTGATCGATGTAAGTAAATATTCAAGCATGCCAAAATACCATCAGATGAAACATCAGATATACTAATGACAAATAAAAAATTATACAGAAAATAGACCTACTGTGGCTTTTATCATAAACATGCCCGAAGAGAACGATTTAAAAATAAACAGATTCATAGGCCTAAATACATTGATACAGAATGTGTATTATGTATATGTAGCAATGTTGCCCAAAATATTATTTGTAGGGCCTAAGCCACTGAAAACGTATAAAATATAAAGAAGAAAAAAAAATGTTATAAAAAACAGTAAGCGTACATGTAGAAAGAAAGGTCCAAATAAATATAAGTAAGGGCCTACTAAGTAAAGCCTAAATAAGCATTTTCCAAAGTGAGGGTAAAAACACATCTTGCATAATAAGTACAACTTGGCCAACAATTTAACCTGCCCGTTTTGATCTTGCCTTGCTTTTCACAGATTGCATTGTAAGGGCTCGGATAGCGACGTTTTTACGTATTTTTTTTGGTGGCACCTGAGAGCAAATCAGACACATCCTTCTGATATCAAATAATTTAGATTTTTATTAAATTCGTGATACAATACACATTTTATGACAAATTATTAAAAATTGATATTTTTGAAATTTAACAGTCCTCAAAGTAAATTGTATAAATCTAACGATATGCAGTAAAGAGTATGAAGTTGGGTTGAACAGCTGTCAATCATATGGAAATTTTGACCTTCATTATTAAAGATATAGATTTTTTCCTCAAAACACTAAAAAATGAAGGTCTTTTTGGAAAAAAATGTTTAAGTTCAATATGAAAGGTCAAATTTTCAATTGAGTCGGCTTTTCATCCCAGCTAAATAGGCCTATAGTTTAATTACATATCATAGATTTATAAAGTTTACTTCGAGGACTGTTAAATTTGGAAAAATATAAAATGTAAAATCAAAATTATTATAATTATTGGATATAGGGACAATCCTCGTATTCAGCATGCAATTCGATATGTCTGATGTGCTCTCAGGTCCCATAACAATACTGTGCAAATGTTGCTATCCGCTTCCTCAATTTATTGTATTAATGAAAATCATTTTCTTCTTGTTTTTCGTATCATTGTTTTGCATGAATGAAGTGATGATAACAATACTGCACTTTTCGCAAATACTTGCTTTTCAAAAGTGCAATTGATATTAACACTACATTCGTAAATGCCAGTACTTTTTCCCTGAAAAGTATTTGCTTTTCAGAGAAAAGAGAAAGGCATTTACGAATGGCGTGTTATTGTAATCATCGCTCCATTCGTGGAAAATAATGGAGCGGTAAAACAATAGCGCGACGTCATAGGTGTGTATTAAATAAACAGAATTGCATGTGCACACAACACTTTGGATGACATTACCATTTCATAGGGCATGTATGCATTAATGTGTGCATAAATGGGTGTGCATTCGAGCCAAACATGCCAAAATGGCGTTGATTCTGTTGAACTTAAAGCTCCTTGCTATGATGACCATCATTATAGTAGTATACAGAAAGTTTCACACATGAGCAGGTAAAATACTAGTAACGGATGAATCGATTTAATTAGCTTCCATTTTGGTTGTGATGGCAATGATCAATTGAAAACCGGCTATTTTTGCAAGCGCCCGACTGCTGAATTCGGTTCCACAGCATTACGTTTCACTACCTGGATCAAACATTGAATTCCCTCCTGAGATTCGTATCTGTCAATGAGTTGACCAGATCACAAGGATATCATTATAGGTAGAGGCAGTATATAACACAATGGGTCAATGAGTTACATAAAAATGACCTTGTGTGGTATTTGGTTCCCAGTAAGTGAGTTTTGCCTCAGGCAGTTTGTGGTTAAATGTTGATCCCTCACTACAAGAGTTATTACCGTCGATGTGGTTGAAAAAGGAGGTGAGACATGATCAAATTTCTCCAGGTAACAAAACGTAATGGCAAAACCAAATTCAGGTGGTAAATGATTAAAATGAACGAAAATAAAAGACCTAAAAAGACCCAATTTTGCCCTACTCGAAAAGGACTCGAGGAGGACTCGGAGCCGAGTCCCGAGTCCTTGGGGTCCGAGTCCGAGTCCGAGTCCTTGAAAAAAGGACTCGAGTCCTCCAACACTGCTTGTTTGTAACAATAAGATCCAACACAATCAAACTAACCTGTTCAAGTGCATTCACATTGGCATTGTACTTCAATAGAATCTCACATGTACCAGTGTGACCCTTGTCAGCCGCTAAGTGGAGAGCAGTCCACCCATGCTGATGATAGGAGATCATATGAAAACCGTTACATTTAGTAATTAATTAGTCATTGCTGATTGAAAAGACGATTCATAATCTTACATATCAATTATAATAGTGGTTCACATGAATATAACTAAATTATCAATACTAGTTTGTAAAAATAAGATCCAACCTTTTCAACAGCATTCACATCACTGTCGTATTTCAATAGAATCTCACATGTATCACTGTGATCATTGCGAGCCGCAATGTGGAGAGCAGTCCACCCATCCTGATAATAGCAGAGATAAGAACCGTTACATTTAGTAATTTGTTTATAGTTATTGCTGATTGAAGAGACAATTTATAAAGACTTTATAATTTGCATATCAGTAATAATGATTCACAAGAACATAATGTTATCTATATTAGTTTGTAACTATACGATACACAATAAAACTAACCTGTTCAAGTGCGTTCACATTATACTTCAATAGAATCTCACATGTACCAGTGTGATCATAACGAGCCGCCATGTGGAGAGCAGTCCATCCATCCTGGTGATAGGAGATAATTATGAAAACCGTTACATTTTGTAATTAGTTAGTCGTTTCTGATTGAAAAGACGATTCATAATCTTACATTATCAATTCTTATAGTGATTTACACGAACATAACTAAGTTATAAATGCTAGTTTGTAACAATAAGATCCAATCTTCTCAGCAGCATTCAGGAGATATGAGAACCGTTACATTTATTGCTGATTGAAAAGCCGAGTCAGATTGGTGTTCAGAGTGATTGAAGCGATACAGTTCTTGGAGTGTTTGTTTATATTTGATATTTTGTCTGAAAAAGCAAGGAAATACTAATTTATTTATTACGGTCGAATCTGTTGCGCACACGGGACCCCTGCCCTGAACATCCCATAAAAGCTACTTCATCATGCAGGAATGGTATTTTACAACATTTCTTTTATAACTTCAGTTTGTAGACGAAAAGCTCATGACTTTTTTTGGGAAATTGCGAGTTTAAAGTGTCAATTGACCAGTGTTAACATTTCAAATTAATGATTATAATCTAAAAATTGATGCACCAAATGGCTTCAATTGTACCTTCATTGTGCAAATTGTTTCAACTTCTGATGGGGGAATATCACCCTCATATATCTCCTATTCAAAGAGTGGCCGTTCTCACTTCCGTTTTGGATACCCGTACAATTTACGTTTTAAGCAACAACCAATGCACAAATGGCTTTAATTGGGCCTTCATTTTCACATCACACATATTTTCAATCGTTTTGTAGCTATAATAATAGTGTCAAAATCGTCTGTCCGCCAAATTGGACCTTCATTTTGCAAGATTGTCCAACTTCTCAGCCCCCCCGCTCACACCGCTACATCCGGATAGGCCTATCAGAACAACGTTGAAGTTCAATGTACACATTTTTTATGTAGTTGAAATTGATGAAAACTTTATTGTCATCCTATCATGTTTAATGGTACGTAAACAAATATCACGGACATTGTTACATGTTTGGGTTATTGGAATACGCATATATAGGCCTATGCCAATAAGCTCCAATAGAGTACCGTACCGGTACCTGCTGAAATGAGACAGAGATATAATAAACAACATAAAACGAACTCTACTTACATGGTTTCTTAAATTAGCGTTTGCACCGGTAACCAAAAGCTGTTCACATTCACTCGAAAGGCCTGCGTTTGCTGCGTCCAGTAGTTCCATTCTGATGATTTATATTATGCAATGGGATTGCTGTGACTTTATTTCCGCAACTGATGCAGACAAAATATATACCCATTCTTTTATAGCTAAATTTGTTGACGGGCTTTGCAGTCGCCCTTAAATATTTATGAAATCAAAATCGTTCCGACATTTATCTTCTTCTGTCTGAAATAATACAATGAAAGTAGTGAAAGTAGTGAAAGTATAAAACAACATGACAACCGATAAACTGTGAAGTGAAACATAAAGCGCAACCTGTATTACCAGTATACTATTTGTGTCATGAACTTGTCGACTGAAAGTAACTGAACCGGTAAGATGACCTCTACAGAACAATTAATAATTATTAATGATCGATTTAACTGACTGTTGCGGCTCACAAACCGCCGAATATCAGTGTATGTGATTGTCGGAAATGTACTTAGCGGGTGAATTGGAACAGTTTCAGTTGTGATTGATTGGAAAGAGGGGAATTGTAAAAGGGTGCTCTCCCTAAGAACAGGGCTGTCAACTTTTTGGAATTGCTTGGCGTGAGACAGAGACGTACCGGGATTTGCCGGGGGGGGGGAGCAACAAATTATTCATGACGATGCGTGAGATTTTACACATTTTACAGCTTTTTGCGTGAGCTTTACTACCTTGGCGTGAGACCGTGAGAAAGTGACCCAATGCGTGAGACTCACGGCCAATGCGTGAGAGTGGACAGCCCTGCTAAGAAGAGATAAACTTTTTAAAAATGAAGACCTATAATTGAAGCCATTTGGTGTACCATTGTGGCACTATTTATTGTGAAATGGTCCGGGTAAACGGTCCAATTTAAACCATTCATGGACAAGTTTATTGTGTAAATTATTCCAGTGCTTTAACAGTCGGGTGTCCAACGCAGAAGCGAACACGGGAACTTCTTTATAATGCATACGTAGGGGATTCACTGAAATGTTAATTTTAATGCTTAATTGCAGGTTTTGTATCATGAAATTTGATTTACATCACTCGCAAATCGAAATTTATTCGATATGCGTTAGAGTCTACATCGTCAGCGCCATAAGAATCATAATCATTGGCACGAGCACCAACCGAATAACCACCTCCAATCGAAATGTACTTCTGCATCCTCAAAGAGTCAGGATGCGACGTTCCCTAACGGCAAGTGATTGGATGCTAATCCAATGACACCAGCAAACCAATGCATCACGACGGCATTGCCACCATGTTCATTACTATTCACACAGGTGTTGAAGTGATCTTTTAAAACAGTCTACGATTGTCCTGGAGACGACTCCCAATTGGAAGCAAACTGACACTAATCAAAGAGTCTACCCACTTGACTCCTTCAAGAGTCCAATAAAGGGAACTCTCTTTTAGAGTTGTCTCCAGGACAAACTCCTGACATCTAAGAAAGCATTTACGAGTCGTATACCCGGGGGGGGTCACTCTCACTCAAAAGTGCTACCCACCCGCGTCCGACCACCTCTGAAACGGATTCCTGAAACGCACCCTTTAAAATGGCGAATTTTCACATAAGCAAATCGCACCCCTTAATGGCGAAACACATGCAAAATCCTACCCTAAATGGCGTAGCACATGCAAAAACCATACCCTAAATGGCGTCAACTGAGAAATATCTAATTTATACCCTAAGTGGCGTAAACAGGAAAATGAGCTTTTTGATGTTGCAGACCTATAAATACTAAAGAAAACATGCGCAAAGGTAACAAGAATCAATTAAAAATGGGTGATTTTTATCAAATTAGTGCATAATCTACCTACCTACCTACCAGTCAGCTTCATGCATTTCTGCACATGCTGCCTGGCTCAAGAGATGCTTCCAAGTCCTACGGTCCAAAGCTGCAACCTCAGCCTCCTTTACAGTCCACCCTAGGTCCAGCCTTGAGATGTCTCTGTGGATGACGTCTCTCCATGATGTCTTAGGACGACCAGGTTTGCGTTTCCCATGGGTTGGCTTCCAATGATAGAGCCTCTTGGGGTGCGGTCTCCATCCATTCGTTGCAGATGGCCAAACCACTGTAGGCGGCGCTTTCTGATAACTGATGTGAGTTGGGGCTGTTTGGTCTTGGATCGAATACAGCTATTTGATATATGTTGTGACCATATCACTCGAAGAATTTTGCGTTGGCAGCGCATGTCAAAGGCATCAAGTCTAGCCTCGTCCCTCTCTGTGAGTGTCCAGCACTCAGCGGCATAAAGTAGTGTGGAGATTACACAAGCATTGTAGAACTTCAGCTTGGTCTCCATGTTGATGTTACGATCCTTCCACACCTTGTCCAGCTCTCTGAAGGCTCCTGTGGCTTTACCGATTCTGTTATTCAATTCTTTGACATTGGACCCGTCAGCACTGCAGTAGGCACCAAGGTACTTGAAATGGTCAACTACTTTGATGAGACCTTCATTGCCTAGGTGGACAGCTGGTTTTGCAACATTGGATCGGCTAATGGACATGATCTCTGTCTTCTTATAGCTCATCTGGAGTCCTAGTTTACCGGCAGTAACACGGATGGCTTCTGTTGTCTCTGCCATCTTGACATCAGTCTCTTCAAGGAGAGCTATATCATCAGCATAATCCAGATCAGCTAACTTTTCTTCTGGATATCTTGAACTCCTCCTTGGCAATAGGATTAATCCTCTGTTGTTTTCATCAACAGCCCTCTTCATGATGAAGTCAATGGCTAAGCCAAAGAGTAATGGAGACCAGATGTCACCCTGTCTGACTCCAGTGATGATCTTAAACCAGCTAGAAAGGGTCCCTTCTGCTTTTACTGCACATATTGTGTCCCGATATGAACTCCTTATGATGTTAATTATCTTGGGAGGTATTCCATAGATGTGGAGAATTTCCCACAGGGAGGGCCTGTGCACTGAGTCAAAAGCAGCCTTGAAGTCAATGAAATTAATGAGGCAGGGTAGCTGTTGGTCTAAACACTTCTCAATGATCTGGTTTAGGCTGAAAATTTGGTCTTGACAAGAACGGCCCTTTCTGAAGCCTGCTTGGTTGTCTCTCATTTTCAGGTCCACTTCATCTTTTACTCTCTGGAGTAGAATGGTTGAAAACACTTTTCCGGCGATGTCAATGAGGGTGATGCCTCGGTTGTTACTACAGTAGGAGAGGTCTCCCTTCTTTGGCAAGGGTAGTATTATGCCTTTTCCCCACTCTGCTGGTGTAACCTCGTTCTTCCATACATGCTGGCAAATACGGAGCAACCATTCTCTGATGACATCTCCGCCATCCTTTAGGATTTCGGGAGTGATATTGTCTACTCCTGGAGCTTTGTTTCGTTTTAAAAGACCAAGGGCTTTATCAACCTCCTCCCTAACTGGTGGATCCATATTGATGTTTAGTTCTTCTGCTTGGGTGAAGACAGAGAAATCTATGGTTTCCGCAGGTTCATCAGCATTGAGAAGACCTTTGAAGTACTCGGACCATCTCTGAAGTCGTGCAGCTTCATCCTTGATGATGTTGCCATTGACATCTCTTATCTGAGATGCTCTCCTGGAGGTTTTTCCAATTAAGATGTTCTTCATTTGGTATACTTCTCTCATGTTGTTACTTCTGGCAGCAGACTCAAGATCATCAGCAATCTTACTGTACCATGCTTTCTTATCATTCCTTAGACTTGCTCTTGTCTGCCTATTGAGCTCCTGATAGTCACTGCCAAGTGATGGTTTGGCTCTCTTTCTCCTTGATATCAAATCCCTAGATTCAGAGGAAATCCATTCTTCTTGCTTCCCTTTCCTGTATCCGAGATGTTCTCTTGCTGCTGAGTTCACAGTATCAGTGAAGTTGGCCCACTCTTCGTTAATATCGGAGGTATCGTCCAATTCAGTTAGGATGTTGAATTTGCCGCCAATTGTAGCATTGAAGCTTGCAAGTATGTCTCTGTTTGACAGGTTTGAGGAGTTGAACTTCAACTGCTTCTTCTGTTGTTTCAGGACTGCCAGAGATAAGCGGACGGTTGTGATAGCAAGGTTGTGATCACCTCCAACATCAGCCCCTCTGTATACTTTAACATCTTTCAAAGAGTTTCTCCATTTTCTGTTAACCAAGGTGTGGTCAATCTGGTTCACTGTTTTACCATCTGGAGAGTTCCATGTCAGCTTGTGGATGTTCTTGTGCGGAAAAAGTGAGGAGCCAACAACAAGGTCATGTGCGAGGCAGAAAGTCAGAAGTCTGATGCCATTGTCGTTTAGGGCCCCTACAGCATGGCAGCCAAGTGCAGGTTTCCATGTATTCACATCATCTCCCAGTTGAGCATTCATGTCCCCAACTACAAGTTGTATGTCATGTTTAGGGATGTTTGATACCACATCATCCAGTTGGTTGTAGAAGGCATCCTTATTTGCATTATCACCAGGACGGGTTTCACTGTTGGTAGGAGCATAGCATACTACTATGGTGAGTTTCACATGCTTGCAGTTGAATCTTGCTATGAGCAGCCTGTCAGAAATGCATTCATATGACAGCAGGGATTTTGCAGCTGTGTGGGATAACAAAAGGCCGACGGTTTTCTCTCTTCTGCTGGTGTCTGGACCGGAGTGTATGATCTCCCAATTCTTGTGTCTACTCCTTCCTTGGCCTGGCCAGTGCAGTTCTGTCAGAGCGACTAAGTCCAACTTATATCTATCACATTCATCAATCAGCACATCGATCTTTCCTGGGGCATTGAGGCCCTGAACGTTCCAGTTTCCTATCTTGAGTTTGGTTTTTGTGATGTTCATTGAAGTTGTTTCTTTTGGGTTATACCTAGTCTTCCTCCCTCTCATCGAGTTAGTGGCTTCCCTGGAGGGGCTTTCACCACTACCCTTCATATGGACTGGTTTAGTCTGAGGTGGCTTTTCGGTACGAGTTTTGGTAGTTTCTCTTTTGTCAGGTTTCGTAGTGAATAGGTTTTTTACACTGGATGGGACACTAGCCTGTCGCAATAACCTATGCCTGGATGATGTATTTCAAGAATACACCTTGGTTAGGGGAATCCAGATAGGCTGCTCCCCCTTTGGACACTGTGGTAGTTAGAAACGAGCTGTTATCAATGTGTCCTTACTCACATAATCACGAAAACAAGGGGGAACCCTTGTTGGTTTAAATTAGGGTTTTCCTTCCCATACCCAGAGCCCCGTCTGTTTCCTCAGGCCGCAAAGCCTGAGTTATCCGCCTGGTACCAGCTAGGAGGTGGGGTTGAGTTGCAAGCAGAGTGGCGATTATGGACAAGTGGGCTGATGGAATTGCCACCTGTACATACAGCTGGGAGAGTTAAAGTGAAATTAGAATGAAGAAGAGTATAAAGGGGGAAGGCATGCAAGGAGAAATGCAGGGGTGAAATAAAACAGAGGTGAAAAATAAAGAGGAAAGCAAGCTGGAATTGCGCTTCTACAAGCCATATACCAGGCATAATCACTCAAACAATAATATTACTAACCTTAAACGTCTAAGGATTTGGCTGAAAAGGGACCCCTAAATGGCGATATCTTCTGAAAAAGTACCCCTTTTTCAAAAAGACGTCGACGACGCTGTGTGGTGAAAAACATACCCTTTTAGACGTTTTTTCTTTGTTGCGGCTGCGTAGCAAGTCAAGTAGTGAGTGACCCCCGGGGTCGTATATGACTCCTTATTAGATTCCACTTATCTAAAACTTTGAGGGGTCCACCACCATCCAGGACTCTCCGTCAGAGTCGTCTCCAGGACAAACTTTTGACATCAATGAAAGCATCATTTACATGACTCCTTATTAGATTCAACCCATCTGACGCTTTGAGGGGTCCACCATCATGACCATCAGACTCTTTGCGAGAGTCGTCTCCAGGACAAGCTCTTGACTTGACACACAAAGCAGCATTTAAATAACTCCTTAATCACGAAAAAAATAGTAATTAGTACTGTGTACAAATCACTTACCTTAATTTACTTACTGGGATTCGAACCAGGGACCTTAAGAATAGAAGTCTGATGATCTACGGATTGAGCTAACGGGATTTATACATTTGATGAAGTCTTTGACGTTAATATATATATCGACTTTAGGAGTCCAGTTTTCCCAAAGGCGACACTACAAAAGAGTCTCGCATGGAGTCCTTAGAGAGTCGGATAGGTATAGAGCCTAATAAGGTGTCATTTAAACCATTCTTTAGGAGTCCAGTTTTCCCCAATGGCGACACTGCCAGAGAGTCCTGTATGATGAACTCCTTAAATAGTCATACAGATAGTCTAATAAGGTGTCATTTAAAGCCCATTTTTTCAGGAGGTGACTCTCAAAGAGAGCCCCGTATGGTTGACCCCTTAACGAGTCAGATCAGGTTAATCTAATAAAGAGTCATGCAAACCTTCACTTTGGTGTCCAAAATTTATCCTGGAGATGACTCTCAAAGAGAGTCCTGGATAGTGGACCCCTCAAAGGGTCGGATAAGTGGAATCTAATAAGGAGTCATTTAAATGCTTTCTTAGGTGTCAAGAAGTTTGTCCTGGTAACGACTCTCGCAGAGTCCTGGATGGTGGTGATGGACCACTCAAAGCGTCAGATAAGTTGAATCTAATATTAAAGGAGTCGTATAAATGCTTTCTGAAGTGTCAGGAGTTTGTCCTTGAGATTCGAGATAAGAGAGTTCCCTATATTGGACTCTTTCAAAACGTAAATTGTACGAGTGTCCAAAACAGAAGTGAATACGGCCACTTGTTTGGGAAGGAGGTATATGAGGGGGGATGTTCCCCTATCAGAAGTTGAACAATTTCGCAAAATGAAGGTCCAATTGAAGCCATTTGGTGCATCAATTTTTGGACTATAATCATTTGTTTAAACAACAAAAAATGGCCCCGAACTCAATTTGCAAAATTTTAAATGTTAGACCTACATTTGTCCACCACTGATACTTTAAACTCGCAATTATTGTGATGTTTAAAGCAGAGTTGTTTGCAGATTCACTGAAATGTTAATTTCAGTGCCTAAGGTTAGCAACTATTTTAAACTGTTGCTATTTGGTAGTTTTAACAGCAAAAATAACCAAGTAAAACCGAACAAAATATGCTCGCCCCTGACGCCTCTAAACTTAAATGCTTCCGCTGCCACTGTTTGGGGCAGACCTCTAATTTTGTCACGCCGATGCACACATCGTTAACTGTGCACTTCAAGGCTTTCAAATACTCGGTAACAATGTTCTCTAAACGATGTGTACATCAGCGTGACATCAAATGACAACATCTCAGGTCTACCCGCAAAGGCTTATGGGATTTACCGAAAAGGTGAATTAACCTGGGCCATGTCAAAAACCTGTTAGAGTAAAAATGTTATAAATGACCGTAAAAAACACAACATTTACAATGAAATAGTCACCTGTATGCATTTTAATGTTTCCAAGTGAGTGATAACAAATAATTATTAATTTATCTAAATTTGTTTAATATTAAAGTTTACTAGATAGAAAATAATGACTATTAAATACCCACTTTCCAATTTATTAGCCATTTTTATAAGTTAAAGGAAACAATATATTCTGTGACTTCTTGAAATATAATTCAAATCTACAGCAGCATTTCATAATACAATATAATTAGCAAAATAAGTAACCCATATTCAGCCTCAGCTTGTGCTATTCCATTTAAAATCCCCACACCTTATGGAAGATTTTGAAAATATTTTTCACATGGGAGTATGAATTTCAAATCTAATGAACACATTAAGCATTTCCATTTGATCTTCATACACCCTCTAACATTCAACCTGAATCCTCCAGAGGGAGGGTGAGTTTGAAATAGAGTTGGTTAATGTGCCAATTCCATTTGAAATTCATACTCCCACTGTGAAAAATACTGCCAAAATCTTTCGCAAGGGAATGTGGACTTAGATGGAACAGTCCCTTAAAAATATTCTTAAAAAACTTTGATAAATGAAAGGTTCATCAAATTTCATTTTAGCAGTACTTGTGCTGTCAACATTTCAGGCTTTGTAGGTGAAGTATACACTGCTCTCCTGAGAGGGATATTAAGAAGAGCTATCACTGTCAGGAGAGTCATTCAAATCAAACATTTCATTTGTATGTGAGCAACACATTGTTCTCCTGAGGAAGTATAGGAGAGTGATTGATCTTGCTCACCTCAAAGTCAAAGCCAACCAACAGTAAGGTTGGTCTTGACCCTGGAATTATTATTATTTTTTATTTTGACTATCTTTGAGAAATTTCAAAAAAAATTGTTGAGAAAAAAATCACAAAAAACATGAATTTTGGTGAGGTTGGTCAAGACTTTTTTAAATAAATAAATAAATAGAAGTGGTTACCATTCTAAATATGTATCTTTTACAAGATCAACAATTCAGCAGTTGAGGCCCAAAAGTTTCTTATAATTCCAGGGTTAAGACCAACCTTAAACAATTATTGCCAGATGTTACCAAGTAATTAGTGGCACTGTGTCATTATGTGCAACATGCTCAAAATATACACATTTGGAACAGAATTCTGATAAACATTTGAACTTTACTTCACAAGAAATATTAAATGGGATGAAGTATGGTAATTATTGTGCTCATAATATAACTGGATGTAATCATACTGACACCTATTTTAATCCAAGTTCCCACCCCTTTCATGTTTATCACCCAATACCTTTCACTAACATAATTATTACATATATTTTGAGGGCTCACCACAACACTGCCCCATTTCTATTTTGGTGGAAAAGAGATTTGGTAACCGGTACCAAACACTTCCAGTTGCAACAAGACTTGTGTCCATTTCTCACACTAATTCACACACTCTTAGATATAGAGAACCATTCAGAGCAAATATATATTAGAAAAATGCTAACTATGCATTGATTGTGCATAATGCACAGGTCAGGCAATCCAAGTACTATGTGCAGTACTTTTAGATGCATTCAGTTTTCTTGCGGGTTGATGCATTTATATTTTATTTTATTTTCCAACAGTTTTAGTCACGTTTTTTTAAATAAAAATAGCAAAAATCATAATTTTTTCTCCTGTATGAAATAGGTTAATAAATGTGTTAAAAGCACTCCTCCTTGCAGGGCTCGTACATTATGATGCATCAACATCTTTCAGTATGCATGCATTATTTTGTACACTTTCACTCCAAACAAGTGATATGCATTTATTAACCTATAATTAAGTCACAGACCAATGAAACATAGCTCAATATATACTACGAAGGCCTATGAGGCCAGAAATATTGAAACACAGTCTTCTCAAAATAGCCCAAATGAAGATGCGGCAGTGCTGCACAGTGAGAGTCCTCGTTTCATCAGTTAATTAATTTCCAATAAATCCCAAGAAGAACTTCTTTCACATCCAAGTTTTGTGCCTACTGGATGATAGATCATGATACTGGCCTTATTTCATAAATAATATTTGCAATGGATGTTATACCCAGAGACATTCTGAGATTTGTAACCATGGAACCACCATTTTTATTTTATCCTCCTGGTTGTTAACCCCCTGGACAACACTGGTCATCTAACAGCATTTCTGATTGGTTGATAACTTGAAATACTCATTTCAATTGCCAATTATGACTAGGCTTTAAACTATTTTATGGTCAAACTTGCATTTGCAGGTGATCTTATTAATACCCTCCTTGATTGGCTCAAAATTGTACACAATATTCATTTTGTCCAATTGGCAGGTAGTTCTCATGGGGTTAATCCAAGCAGGCACAGATTGCGCTCACAGTGTCTTGCCTCTGTAGTGAATTGGCTATACCAGTTGAAACCCATACACCCTCTATGGAAGACATGATCTTGCTTCCATAGAGGGTGTATGGATTTCATCTGGAATAGCCCAACATACACAAGTGATAATCTATAGGCCTAAATATAATTCATCAGTATTGTCCATAAAACATGTTATTCCAAAGTTACTATATACAAATCTAAATTGGATGTTCTGTACTTCAATTACAGTTTTGTGCCCAACACTTATCACTTTCTCAACAGAATGACCATTGACCAATTCTTGAACGTTGGTGACAGGTTCTTCATTGAGGTACAGAGCATCAAATTTGGGAATATACACTTGCAATTATCATTTTGTTTTAAAATAAAATGCACAAACCTCATAACTTGTTGAATGAACTTCCCATCATGTCTACTTGATCAAGGTAGTTCAATGTGATCAATGCACAGAATATTGAGGCAGTTTTTAGGCTGATTTTGCATTATTTTACAAACATCCAGGGGGCGCCAGTCACACAAGTCATCCCTCTGTGCATGTTTTCCACAGCACTTGGATATCAAATGGAAGTTCCAATTAATATAGTGAATGTGCAGTAAAATAATACAGGTTTCTTTGTACATTTACTGTTTTATACATTAAATACTAGTGCTACAATATAAAAATAGTTCATATATCCACCATAAATACAATATACTAGCTGGATCACAGAATTAAAAAAACCAGAGAACCCGGACTCCCTATTACGCCATGTACAATAGCGCCATCAGCTATATATGGAGGGAAATTGGTGGCATTTGGGTCCTTGCCGACAATGCGTGGGAACAAATGCTTCTCATTTGAAGCATTTAGGTGTAATGTGCAAGTCCCATCATGATCAAGTGTGTCTCTCATATGAGTCTAGTACCGTAAAACCGTGTTTTTGATGAAAGCTCAATTAATATGAAACAAGCGTGAATGTGAAGATTGGTCTTACAACAATACTTGTTTGTATATGCTTGGATCTGTAATTTATTTGCTCAAACTCCATAATGGTGCCTGGATTAATTTAGCTTTCATCAGAAGCACTCTATATGCTTGTAGACGAGGTTTTACGGTATGTTATGTCACACTCACACCACAACAGACAATGATTGCCTTGAGCACATTCGGATGGACACCGAATATCCCCAATTGTTGCTCCATGCGTGTATCAAGATTACCGGGTTCTCTGGTTTTAATTCTGTGAGCTGGATAGATAATAAACCTTTACACACAGAAATTATAACAATAACAATTCCATATGAAATCCTTACATCCCCTTTGGAAGACACAACTTTAATCTCCAACACAGAAGGGTGCAGATTTCAAATGGAGTCACCCAATTAGGTAACCCTATTTGAAATTCACACTCCCTGTGAGGAAGATTAAGGTCATTTTTTCCATAGGGTGTATGGATTTCAACTGGAATACCCCTTTTGTTCACTTTTGTGAGCATTTGCCACAAAAAAAAAAAGACAAAATTCCACAGAAGGCAGGTTCCATAAATGGAACATACATAACGCTTGTTTCATAGTGTCATGCCGTTGATGTGTGGTGACAGTGCTATGACACTTTGAAACATATTCATCCCTTGATAAACCTTGATTGTGCAGGTTTTTATGCAATGCATGAGAGTGAGATTCGCATAGCGACAAGGGCATGACACTCTGAAAGGGGCATAAACATGAAAATGGCTGCGTTGAATACCTCAGCATTTGGGCCATTCCATTTCAAATACATACACCCACCTATGGAAGTCATGACCTTAATCTCACACACCGCAACATATATTATCCATTGCCCAATCACTTACTTTTATCTTCCAAATTTGTGAATTTCAAATGGGGCTACCTGAATGGGTGAAATCTACACCCCCTTTGTGGGAGATTATGAAGGTCATGTCTTCCATAAAGGTTTTGACTTCAAATGGTATATAGCCCAATGAGTTCAAATGCCAACAAAAAAAGTTACTTGTGAACATAGTTAACATCAAATTTCATTTCTTTTTTAATTTTCTCAGCCAGCTATAAATATATGGAAATCTTTAAACCTCAAAACTACAATTTTCACAATAAGTTGGAATATAAAATACATCAGAATTTAAAAACATAGTGTCAAAAATATGAACTTTTTGGCAAAAATCTATTATATTTTATACCTTGTTTGTGGGATCTTTGATTATTCTCAAGAACAAAACAAACTGTTATAAAACATTTAAAAGTAACTGAAAATGTTGCCCACACAAATAAGTCTTTCAATAGCCGTCTCCCCTATATATAAAATGGTCCCTAAACCGTATTAAGAATGATTAAAAAAAAGACTAAGCAGAATTGACAGGGAAGCAAGTCATCCCTGAAACCACAACTGCATAAAGTATTTTTTTAATTTTATTATTCAGTAGACATAATTTCACTGTGCAAATAACCTGCTAAAATAATTTCCTACTCTTTATCTGCCACAATATTATTAGTGTATAATTATGGAGTCCTAAACAGCTCGTACAAAAGTGCCTGAAATCAGTGATCATATGCCACTGTATTGTCAAGTAGGCCGCTTGTGAGTGCGGAATTCAAAGAGGTGGCAGTTATGCACTGCTTCGCCTTTTATAATTTGACACTGATGAGCGACAACACGCTAGCATCACATGCTCACAATAGCACTCATTTGGCCATGGCGATGATTATTTAGCACAGCAGTTTCACCTGCACATGATGACAGAAAAAGCACTGAAGATTTAGTTTTTGGGATTGTATTGATTTGTCATTGGAATCCATGTCTACTGAATGATAAAATCATTATCCCCCTGCTTGCTCACATGCAACACCAAAATGATCACATTTTAAGGTCCTATCATATGGCCATGATCACCGCACTCTGACAAACGGCATCCAAGTTTAAACTGTCCACACCCCTTCGTATATTTGACTACTATTGTACAGCGGGCGACATTATAAACTTTTTTACTGTGAAAAACCAATTTTGTCTTGGGCTCTACTTGCGCATCACCTAAGGCACTCCACAGTCTATATGTGACCGTACAGCCACGAATGAGCCGTAAATGTCCTCAATTGTATTCTGAGTTACAGTGTAAAATGGGCATGAAGGTCATATTCATAGGTATTTCAATTTGGTGCTACGTGTATCTCATTAAATGAGGTACACGTAGCACCCAATTGAGGTACCTATGAATACGACCTTCATGCCCATTTTACACTGTAACTCAGAATACAATTGAGGACATTTACGGCTCATTCGTGTTGTACGGTCACATATAGGGACGGTTTATGATAAACTGGTATTCAGCATTATGCAAAAATATCAACAACATCTTATGTGGGCTCATGTGATACAACTTCAAACATATGACTGATTACTTTTAAACTGCATGAACAAACAGGGGATAACTAATAATGCATTTAATATGATATCCGAAATCCATACAAATAGCAAGATAGAAAAAAAGCCCAGGAAAAACCCCAAGTAGCTTGGTGAATGGTATGATGATATTAAATTCAACGAATTAGACCAGAAGAACTTGTCTCTGCCATGCTTGTATGTCGCTCATGGAGGCTATAATGATTTAAATATTTGCACTTACAAGTATCTCCGCAATATTTATTGTTTTTTCAAGTGCCAAGCAAACTTTGTGAGTGTGTTTGTGTTTATGTGTGCAATGTGCTGAGTAGAATACAAGTGGAAAGTGCGACATGGCCAAAGTTTTGTAACACACAGGCTTTAAGATGCCAGTTACCTGCATGCAAAGTATTTGGCAGGTAAAATAGTTTGGTCCACATGAGTGACAATACAATATGGTTAATAAGGAGCCCAAGAACTTTTTGTCCAATTTCTTTGAATAAATTACAATGGAATTCAGCATATTGCCATGGATACAATGGTATACATGCTGTAGTAAAGATGAGAGAAGTCTGCTGTAGTCATAGGATGCTGGTGTATAGTTTGGTGTATGCAGTGGGGGATCTATTTTCCAAAACTCCTGTAAATGGGAAGCAAGCATGCAAAGATATGAAAGGTTGACAATGAATCATGAAAGTCATATGGTACAGTGTTAACACAAAACAACATAAAATGTTTGTTTGAAGGTGAAAGCTCCCCCCCCCCCATGAAAAGTCGAATGTTATAAATAAATAAATTGTTACGGTTTTTGCACAATTTAGCCCTCTGAATGGAAAACCTGAGGCATAGAATGCAAACGGTAGTCTTAAACCCTTAAGGTGATATTGAGTTTTTGTGGGGTTATCCATTTTCAGGAAGTTATTTTTCACAAAAATTATATTTATTACAGTCGACTCTACAGTGGTTCCTATGTGTTATTCCGAAGGGAAGGGAGTTATTCAGAATTAAGCAGAGGAGGTGTTATTCAGAAATGAACAAAACCCTAAGCATAACCCTAACCTGTACCCTAACCCATACCCAGCCTAATTTTTGGAATAATGCCCCTTCGAAATAACATCCGTTTTAATCAATTTGGAATAAGAACCCATCAGAATAACAGGCCATCTTCCAGTACATTCACTACAATGTAGTGCAAATTAAAACTTGTCGCACAAAAGTAATATTTGTAGGATTCTTACACTTCTTCCATTTCTAAATCAGCTTCTTCCATACCATCTTCTGATGTGAGTGGGTCATAAAAAGCAGCATGTATCATGATGAAGAAGAATGAAGCACCTGTAATTGAATACAAAAGAAGCAAATGACAATATTTATACCGAATTACCGACTCAAATTGCACCATACGTAACGTTACAACCACACACTTTGAATGCAAATTTACCGGTTGCATAGCGAAATAATCTGAATACCGTATTCCGTCAAACAAACGCTCCAAACGGGGGCGTTTATTCAAGGTCAATTTTAGAACGATAATTCCCGTTAAAATCATTAGGTAAACTAAAAACACATGCTAAAATGACGAACTACGAACTAGAAACACTGACTTCTGGCTCACTTCCGGGTTTCTGATCCAGATTTTCACCAATTATTGACGCTATTATGGACCATGTACGCAACTTGGTAAGCTTACTACACAAGATAGCATGGAAATATCGGCATTTTTGAAACATCTTGGTTGAAAAAAGTTGTGGGGGCGTTTATTTGAGGAGGGGGGCGACTATTTGACGAAATACGGTACTTAAAGTTGCCTTCATGAGCGACATGCAAACATGGCGGAGTTGGTACTTTTTGATTCTACCCCTCATTCAAATGCAGCATTTTTATATCGTCCTTAGAACATGTATTGCTACATGTTTGTACTGTTTTTTAGTAAAATGTTTTGGCTTTGTTTTTTTTGGTAGTATTTTTGTAAGGTAGTATTTTTCTCAGTTTTGTATAGGGGGTCAATATTTTGCAGGCTTATTGCCTTTCGTTGTACTTCCTCCAATGAATCCAGTAACTACACTGGAATTACAGTGACTCAAGACAAGCGGTACATTATTTATGATAAGAAAAGAGGCCCCGCTAGAATGTACCTCATTTCTTAACATACCGTATTTCGTCAAATAGTCGCCCCCCTCAAATAAACGCCCCCACCACTTTTTTCAACCAAGATGTTTCAAAAATGCCGATATGTGTACATCCATATCAAAACGATGCACTTGTCGGCTGCTACATGTGTCTCATTTCACATAATAACTAGGAATAAAAACCAAACTCATATCAAGTGTAGGTCACTTTATATCATCTCCAAATAAAATTGTATAAGGAATGTTCTCTGTATTCCTAAACCATGTGACTTGGGATGATTTGAAGTGACCTCCACTTCGGAGATGAGTCTGGCATTTATTCCTAGTTATTATGTGAAATGAGACACATGTAGCAGCCGACAAGTGCATCGTTTTGATATGGATGTACACATATTTCCATGCTATCTTGTGTAGTAAGCTTACCAAGTTGCGCACATGGTCCATAATAGCGTCAATAATTGGCGAAAATCTGGATCAGAAACCCGGAAGTGAGCCTAGAAGTGTTTCTAGTTCATAGTTCGTCAATTTAGCGTGTGTTTTTAGTTTACCTAATGATTTTAATGGGAATTATCGTTCTAAAATTGACCTTGAATAAACGCCCCTTGGGAAAATGTAACGCCACCGGGCGTTTATTTGATTTAAATACGGTATATAATGAACCACTTGTCCTGAAGTTATTGGATTCCTTGCCGCTATAATATACATAACTTTTGTTACCAGTGAGTTATTATTTTTTGAGAAAAATGCCAAAATAGTCACATTATCAAAGGGTGCAGTACTACCTTAAATTGCATCATTTGTAACGCTACATCCACTATCTTCAAAATGTATCAAAATGCTTTATATTTATTTCCCTACCATTAGGATATATCTCATCACTTGTCTGCCTATGAATGATAACAGCACACAGTATGACTTTATATAATGACTATATTACATGTATGTTCCCCATTTTACACCTGGGTGGATTGGTACAAGAAAGATAAAGTGTATTTCCCAAAAACACAACATATTGACCCTGCCAGGTTTTAAACGCACAACCTTATGATGATAAGTCACAACATATTCAATAGGCTACCACTTCTTTTAATAGGCTACCATTTCTTTGAACTGAAAAACAAAAAATGCCAAAATGTGCACTTTTGGTCAAATTTAGGCCAAATTGATATACCTGGTAGATTTGATTTTAAAAACATGTTACAGTCATAACTATAAATATCTGTGACATTGTCCAAGGCTCTGTAATTACCATAACCACCCGGGTATAAGCCCACCTTCATGTATAAGCCCACCCCTTATTTTTCAAAACATTCTGGGAATAAGGGTGCACTCGGCTATAAGCCCAGTACTAAATTTTGACAAATAAAAAAAATATCAGTTGATAATTAACATTCCACACTTAGAATTTTAAGAAATAGATGATAGAAATTACTGGTACATTGGGCATATACATATGGGGATGGTTTTTCTTATTTCTAAATTCAAGTACTAGCCCCTCCCCGGTTATAAGCCCACCCCCATTTTTGAAGTGAAATCTGCCATCTAGGGGGGTGGGCTTATACCCGAGTGGTTATGGTAACATGTTGATTGCTGGAGTACTACATGCAGTTTTTGGCAACCCAGACGGAAGCCTCGGCATGCGTCCCGTCGAGATGAGCTCTCACTCAGTCAAATTTACGGTTGACCTAGCAAAAACCGATAACTTAGGTGGTCTATTTTATACTGATAATAAATTATATTGATAAGCTTTTATAGGTTGACCTGGCACTTTTTTCTACCAGGTCATCCCATAATGCTAAATTTAGCTATATGGTTTACCGAAAATAACTAAAACAACATCAAATTCTACTTACCATGGATTTAAGGTGGTACTAATAACACCCCTTGATAAATTTGTGACCATTTAATAATAACACACTGGTAACAAAAGTTATGTACATGTATATTATAGGGGCAATGAATCCAGTAACTACACTGGAATTACAGTGACTCAAGACAAGCGGTATGTTATTTATGATAAGAAAAGAGGTACCGCTAGAATGTACCTCATTTCTTAACATATATAATGAACCACTTGTCTTGAAGTTATTGGATTCCTTGCCCTATAATATTCATAACTTTTGTTACTAGTGTGTAGTTATTTTTTGAGACAAATTCATAATTAGTCACAAAATTGATCAGAGGGTGTAATACCTAATACCCCCTTACCATGGAGAAAGTACATGCATATTGTGTACCACGATGGCTCCACTTACCTAGAACCCAGAATACAGCTGATGTGGCCCCAGCAATGAAAAATAGAGGCAGAGATATGCATGCAACAGCCATGTACTGTTGGGCTAGTGTCAATTCATAGCCTGCAAAATCAGGATTACAAAAAAAATATGTAAAATGATAAGAACATCAAGCTGTAAACACATACCAAAAAGACATGTAGCCTACTATACCAGGCTAACTCAAATAGATTTGGTGCAACATTTTGTACTATTTTAGCCTGTCTTTACAAGGATAACATGGGAATCGCATTGTTTAATGTTGAAATGTAGAATATTGGAGATATTCCTGATGGATGAAGTTTGATCAAAGGGTTTCATTTTAATTAATTAAAAAAAAAAAATCTAAACGGGCGCCACTTGAGAAGCCGTGATGCAAGTAGCTATTTGCGGACCCCTGTACTATACTCATGCCCTCGTCCTACTTTCACAGCACAACGTTTCAACCAATCACAATAAGCCAATGCGTGTGCATCACGTCGCTCTGCGGCAAGCGGCATTAAAGTATGAAACTACATTGTAGCAATAGCATTACGGGGAACAGACCATTTGGCCAAGCCGGCAACCCTATATCATCAGAATCATTTTAAAAGCCAAAATAACAAGATAAAATGACAGAAACCTCATTTCCTTATCTTAGCTGCTAAACTGTGATATTCTATGGGGGATTTACATATATATTGCTCTGCTATCCTACAAACACAATATAGTTTAGCTGGATCCAATTAACAGGTAGGTGGAAGCTGGGACATTATGTAAACATTACAAATATACATGCCAAAAAATCAGTTTTGAAACAAATTAATCAAATTCGTTTAGCCTTAGGCTAGAGTCCGAAGTTGAACATTTTCTAAAATCCATTTTCTGTGTTGTCAAATTTGTGAATCCATGTTTTATGAATAAAGCTTAAAATGTATTGATTATAAATGATCAATATGCTCTGATTGGAATATTCTTACAATAAAAGGCCGACTGTTACGATGTTTGGATGGATAGGGGCTTCATGCCTTGGTAATATACCTTGATTTTGGTATTATTAACAGTATTTTATCATAAAAATGGACACATTTAACATTTATTTCTCTTATCTTAAAAAAAATTTGTCACGTCATACAAAAATTTCATTTTCTGAGTTGTACCTCCGATTCCGTGATTTTTTTGTTTTCCGTAAACGGAAAACTTCCGACTCTACCTTAGGCCTTTAAAAGGTTATCCAGGTCTAACTCCAGACTAACTTTGGTTTTTAACTAGACCAAGTTGAGGTCTTACTCTACACTAACTAGGTTTAACTAAACCAAGTCTAGAGTTAGACCTGGGTTACAGTTTTCTTACCTCCAACTTTTAATTTTCTGCTTTCATTTTTCACACTAATAAAGTAACAAGCACCAAAAGCAACAGCTAATCCTATAATCAACAAGGGTGAGGTTAGTCTGCAACAAAACAATACATTTGCTCATTAATTTTAAGGTTAGCAACTCTTTTAACCTGTTGCGATTTGGTAGTTCACAGCATCTTGCGAATGGTAGTGAGCTTTGGCAAAAATTGCATTTATCATTTCATAGCGAGCGTGTAAAAGAATTCAAATATCACAGATATACTTTTGTAGGTCCTGTGGTTCTCGAGTTATGTTGTAAAGAGGGCTGAAACAACAACACTTTAGTAACGTACATAACTCATTTAAAACAACAATAAATCAAGCCAAGTTTTCAAAGAATATTATTTGTAGAATGAACTTTTGCAAAACATCAATTAAAGTGTTATTTTTCAATAATATATTGATTTAGATTTATAATGAAAATCAATTTTTTGGCTGCTTCCACCAACAATACCTAGTCTACCCTTAAATAATTTGAAGCAATTCCTTTGCATTGCCATTGTTTGTTTTCATTGGGTTTTTTTCACCTGTTTTTGTGTCACTGTGATTTGCCCTTAGGTTGGCTTGTATCCGAGAATTCAGTGGCATCAATCCGTCTTGAAAAAGTTTGAGACATTTGCCCCAAATTGTTAATATATATTCGCTCATTTTGCCAAAAAGCGGAGGGATGTGTACGCCTGGCAAAAAACAAGATCTCGCTTTTCACGCCGTGTTTCTCGCTATTAAACAACTATCTCGCTTTTTAACAAAGTTCTGAGCAGTGTACATACTTTATAAAAATGTTGGTTTATGCCACATATTTCACAGAATTCCATAAAATGCAGTTCTATGTCGGTAAAATGCAAAATTCACAGCCATTACTACCACATGACTAGTACAAAAGCCATACTTTACTTAATAAAAAATGACATTTCATTGCAAATGAGTTCAAGTTTAGGCCAAATATCATTGTAATTGATTGAATTATTGGAGTATTTTGACTATTTAATAAAATATAATTCAAGGGCAAATTTTTGTCATTTTTTCTTCGACAGACGCCAGCAAATTTTGTTGACAATCAATTTTTAAATGCCAAATTTGGTTAAAATTTGGCGAAGTATTCGGGGTAGAATACCTTGATTGGGCAAACCAAAAATCTGGACCTCATGAGTCAAACTTTCTTGATTATTATGTTTTGATGAATCCAAGTGTGTGAAAATATTGGATCCAAAACATAATAATGATAAACTTGGATACTTTACAGTCGATATATATTGCTCTCGCTATGAGTTTTAAAATATTGGCTCGACTGAAATCTTGTCGAATATGGCTTGACCAATAATACAGGCTCAATCAACCTTATTTTATATAACAATTGGTCCATTTTCAGATTCTCTTTCAGCGTTTTTCTATTGAACATACGGTATAATAAAGAATCATTCCGGTTAGATATTAAACCAGAATATTCCCGCTCAACATGATTTTCCACTGCGCTAAATACCGGGTAAATACCCAATGCCGCGGATGTCATTTGCATATTTGCCGGTTATCATCCCCCCACATCGCGATTAAACCTTTCAAAGCTTCAGTACTCCACTGTGGCGAAGCGGAATACGGAGGCTGTGGTTTGACGAAAGCCGGCTCTCCTCTCTTTCCTACTTTTAGAAGGATAAATGCCGGCGAAATAGCGGAAAAAATTTAGCCGGCATTTGCTGCCAAATACCGGAGGACGGCATTTTCTGGTACCGGTAATCTTTAGTCTGTCCCCCTTTTTTCTGTGGAATACTTACAAACAATAAACTGCAAGTCCAAGGAAAACAAACACATAATTTGTCTGGAAATGTTCAACATTTTTCACTATTCTCTTGCCAACAGTTGCCACTGAGCTTGGTTTTGTGAATCGTGCCGTGCTGACAAATTCTCGCCATGGCCGGATATTATCTCTTCTTTTCTGTATCCAGCTACGGATGCCGGGGTTGGAAACCTGGATACTGTTCAGAGACATCCTGTGGAAAAGTAACAAAATTAAAAAAAATTGGTGTTCAAAAATATGGTGTACCATAGAATGGGGTGAATAGGGACGTACGGGTGAATAGGGACAAAAATGAGAAAAGTTTTTGAAATCTCATTTTTTTACATTTGGTTTCAAACACTTATTTTTTTTTATTTCCACAGATTGAAAGAGCAATCAAATAGTGTTTAGAAAATGGTTCAGCAGATGTTACAGAATAAATTTAGGATACAGGGTGTCCAAAATAAAATTATCTAAAAAAAGGGGTGGTCAAAACTTTCCTGCTCCCACGGCCACTATTTTAGAAAATGAGCTGGAAATTCACCAGGAACTAGCCTGTTAGGTCCTATGACTGTCTCTAAAAGATTATTTATTAACTCTGACAGGAATTTTTATAACAATTTTAAAATATTTTTCAGGTAAATGTCACCTAATACAAGGTGAATAGGGACACCCTTGCCACAACCACCCTTACCCCACCACACCCTACCCTACCACGCTCCACCCCTACCCCACTACCCTCATGAACCTACCTTAGCCTGAATCCTTCCAGGCCCAGAATTGCGGCGTCTTTTATTACCCACAATCCTTTACGTTGCCTTACAACCCGACACCGCTGTTCGTGCGTACGTTAAAGTGGGCACTTAGTTCAGTTCGCTTAGTCTCAATTGCACGTCGTTTACGCGTGCGCGCGGTTGTTTATAGAAATGGCGACGTGCACAGCGAAATTTCGTGAAGTAAACAAGCACGGAAAATGAGTATAACGGCTCTATTTGAACGAATACATACATAATTCATCAAGAAATCAAAAATAGGGTAATAAATGCACCATACAATATATCTGGATTTATTGAAGCCGTAATATTTTTCTTAAAAAACACCAGCGAACTTCGCAGTATTTCTGGATGACTTTCTGAGTAAAAATGGAACTCTTGCCAAATTAGTAACTAAAATAATAGGTTTAAAAAAAAAATAGCGGAATTTAAGAAATTTCGTCAATATACAATTAATATATAGGGTCAAATTTAATTTATTCCGAAGAAAAATTTTACATATCAATTCCATGACCCGAGTAAAGCCATCCTCAATGCAGTCCAAAAATGGACACAAATTCAACATGCAAAAGAGCGTCTAGCGTGGTGATGGTTGAAAGGCACTCAGCGGGGGAATTGCGGCGCGATTGTAGGCCTATACATGCCTAATAAAAATAACAAAATAATGTTCATAAAAAAATAGAAATGTAAAAATAGGAACAGCTTCATGTTTCTGCATAATATATACCAACATCGGCCTAGCCCGTAGCCTATTATAGGCCTAGGCCACAGAATTCTGTGGCCTAGGCCTAAATAGTATAAATTTTCTTTTTTTCCCCGTTTTTTTTAAAAATGATGAGTGTATAATGGTTTATTGTCACATCACTATTAGCAATTTTTTTGATTACTATCAATCATTATTTTTTTTAATGATCGCGTCTAGGCCAGGCTGAGCTGGCCAATGGCGGTACCAGGAATTTTTCCAGGGGGGGGGCATGAGTGGGGGGGGGGGACAAAGTGAATTCAGGCAAAATCGACAAATGTTGCGCAAAATTGCCGCAAAAAGTGGAAATTTGCGTAATTTTGGGTTTTTTCCTCAAAAGTGTGGGGAGAGGAACGGGGGGGCAAGAAAATATTTGGGCTGCATTGCCCCCCCACCCCCGTAGCGCCGCCGCCGAAGCCAACGGCAGGGTGGTGCCGCTACCGTCGGGGTGCGATGGTCCTGCTGATCCTCTGGCTGACTCGTAGTACTCTTATATGTCAACTGCCGCAAAAATGTTCAATTTCAGTAATAAAATTGGCCAAAAGGTGGTTAATTAATTGTGGCCTAACCTCTGCCCCCTCCCCCCCCCCCCCACACACACACACGGCAGGCTTCTCTCGTCTCCTCTCTGACCACCCAGCAACATACACAAAACGTTTTAAATAAAAACGGCTTTGGGTTTTGGTTTGGGTAAAAACGTTGTAAATGTCGGGAAAGGTTATGAAAACACACAAAAATAACATTTTTAAAATGTTGTCAAAATGTGTTTACAAACTATTTTTACAAACATATTTGCCAACTATTTTGTCAACACTTAAAGGGGGTAACCCTATTGGTTTTGGATATGGATTGTCTTTAAAATTACATAATAATATCAAATATCTCCCCCTTTATGCTGCTTTGTGAAAAAACGAGAGCATTTTCAGCGTAAATGTGAATAAATAGCCAAATTTGCAATCCAATACCTTGTATACGTGAATTGCATTCTGGGTAGGCATGCAACAACAACAATTACCGTTAGTATGACGAATGCTGACATGCTGCAATGCCCGGCCCGTATTGAACGGAAAATATTTGTTTGTTTTTTTTTTTGTACTGTTTCAAAAAAGAAAAAAAGGAAACAAAATATATTTCCCCTTGCAATATGTACATTTCAAATTAATATAAAAAGTTTGGGTTAAAATGGAGAGGAAAAAAACCTTCCGATACGGGTTTTGAACCGGGTACCTCTTGGGTAAAAGAACGGTAGCGCTAGCCAATTGAGCTATTTCACCAACTGAAATAATCAAGGAATTGTTTTAATTATATACGGCGGACCGTCTCCTCAGCACTTAGCGTAGTTCGCTTTTTCTCTTCCCATGATCCAAGTAATTTTTATTGTTTACAAACTGGTATACCTGTAAAACCGCTGTGATTCATGATTTCTCGAAATACATCGACTTGGAGCGTCAAATTTCAGGATAGTAATGAGAAAAATAGTATCTATTATGTGATACCAAAACCTCATCAACAATGAAAAAAATCGGGGATGATGCTGTCGATCGGGTCACGGACCTTTAAATAACAGTATGTAAGAATATTTGTAGTTATCAAAAATATTTTTAAATGTTATAAAACGTAATATACCCTTAGTATAACCTTTATACCCGATATTTAAACGTTTTCTATAAAGCCATGATTTCTCATTCCGTGTTACACAATTTAAAATCCGTGTTACAAACTGGACGATTTAATTCCGTGATTTTCCGTTTTCCACAATAAAGAATTGAAGATTTAAAACAAACATGTTTTAAAAGTGTATTTTGTCTTAGATTTTACTGTAGTATGGCCAGAATCTGGCATCGAAGGCCTAGAATTAATGCTAGAATGGATCGTTTTTATGGTTGATTACTGCTAAATAATCACTTTTCTTTGTTCTATTTTGCAAACCAACACAAAAAGGGTATGGGTAGACATTTTGCACAGTTTTTCACTTCTTTGTTGCATTTCCAAATTTCCGTGAGCAACCCCGAATTCCGTGAATTTTTCCGTTTTTCCGTATCACAGAGAAATCATGGCTTTAGTTTTTTAGCAACCTTTGCTAACCTTTTGCGACCAATGTCTAAAACGTTTTGTGTTTGCTGGGTATATATGCATGTGTCGTGTAGGCCCTATGTTTTTGTTTAAGTTCAGGATTTTCAATACAAATGAATAGGCCTAGGCCTATGAATTGTTTTACAATTACAATAAAGATGCATGAAATTTTCCTCTTTTTTTTTTTTTTAAAGATGACCTCATTCGAAATAGTTTATGTTTATATAGCCCATGCACACAATTTTGTACATCAGATTTCCGACGCGGCGTTTTGTGGATAATTGAGACGAGTTCTAAATTTGAGAAGTTTTGTGCACAAAATGCCTATAATTCATGATGAAATCGGTAAATCATATATATATAAAGCAATCTTAAAGTTTCCTTTCTCACCTAGGCCTATCCTCTATGTGAAAATAAATATATGTGATTTCAGACTTAAAATTTTATTTAAATAATATTAATGATTTAAACAAATATAATTTAATGGCCAACAAAGGTCATTAAAAAATGTACGAGTCTTACTAAACTCCGATCCTTCAGCAACTTTTCAGATATTGATGGATGGTCAACGTAAAAGAGGGGTGGGTGATGGAATTTTATCCCCAGGGGTTATAACTGCTAGGCCTACGCAATTACATGATATTCAAAAATCAAAGTAGTATCCGCAACATCATCATAGTCATCATCATTACCATTATAGGCCTAATTATGATCATCGTTCATGACCAAGTTCATCATGATCATGCATGACATGACATCATGATGGTCATCATGATCATGATGAGAGTTACCATCATGGTCATCATTATCATCATCATCATCATCATCATCATCATCATCATCGTCATCATCATCATCATCATTACAAAATCATAATCATCACCTACAACATCATCATACATCATCATTTACAACATCATCATTATCAGCATATGATGATTATCATCATCATCTTTTCTTAACCATTGTTAACACTGGCGTTCTACCAGGATCCCAAATTGTTTTTCAATTTTATCACTTTTTCTCTATTACAAATAGCGTATAAGCGGCGTACATTGTGTATAATGCTTATCAAAAAACTTGTATAGACAGAAGCCTATAGGTATAGGCCTATATTTACCAGTAATTTGTAAATCTACCATGGAACTCTTTGTTTCATTATTGGGATTATCACAGTCTTGCTTTGTCATATTAAACTTACACATAGATATGGCTTTACATGGTAGTGAATTAATGTAGGCCTATATTAGGGCTAGGCTAAGGTTTAATGGGCCTGTTGCCTAATGTGAAGAGGCCTAGGCGTGTTTTGCTTGTCTCAACTAAAGCAATATTGTAAGTGTATACAAGATTCCAGATAATAATGCTTATTATATAAATATAATCAACATATATACCTGGTATGCTTAAAACTTGATCATGTTGATCATTGGACAAAAATACTGTAAGCTAGGCCTACCGCGGCTACGCGCAACGGCTACGATACGGTGATTCCTTCACAAGTATAATTCTGCATGCCGCGGCATCAAGTTAGTTGATAAGATAAATCCTGCATAAAACCACCTTCGGTCACGTACATGATAACCACAAAGACTGATGATATAGTATATCCATGAACTAATATATAAGACATAATTATATTTATTATTTTATAATACGACGGCATTGACGCAGTTGCATGTTCGCTGGGTGTGGAAAAGCTATGAAATAATGTGTAACCGTTTAGGCCTGCAGTCATTTACATTTTGGCCCATTTCATTTGTGCTGCTAAGCTTGTTTCATCGTATACAACTACACTTCAAAGTCCTCTTGATCTATTTTTTGGATCATTTTGTGACTTGCTGCTGGTATCGTGCTTTGTAGAATCGATGTCCTTCAATTCATCAGAGATGTTGATTTTATATCATGCATATATTGACCATGTATGCATGGATTAATACCGGTACGCGGCGCTAGGCCTTCATGCGTTATGTCGAATGCGATATGTACAGCAAGATCAGCTGATGGGATCAGCTGTTCAATGTTTGTAAACAAAATAGACGGATACATAGTAAACAAGAATAGGGGGGTTATCAATTGATTTAATTTAAAAAATCGTAACATATCATGATATAAATGCAAAATACAGGGACATCTTCTGGAAGGTATATTTAAATTTTCAACGCAAAAAAGGAATAAAAAATAGTCCAAAATTAGAAGACATATATTTTAAAAAATAGAATTGATAAGTAAAATTTGAAAGCATGAGTGAATATCGACATTGATAGTTATTAATAAAAACTATGTGGTATATCTGGATTTGCGCTGAAAAATATTTGGAACTGGCTTTTAATTTATATATTTGGCAATTTCTGAAAAATAGTTCAAATCTGTATTTTAGGGACATCTGAATAAAAACAATGTTTTGAAGACATTGTTTTGACTTTTGAAAAAAATGAGCAATATTATATGAAAGAGAACATTTTATTTATAAAAGTAGGCCTACATCAATATTTATGCCTACAATGGGAACTAAAAGGCGGTATAGTCACGAAATACAATGCGACTGTATTTACGCATGGCGCTAAATTAAGCGCAAGTTGAATTTCAAATTTCGCGGGAAAACTGCCTAAGCGACGCGCATTCAGACTAGGAGTTAAAACTAAGTGCCCACGACGAACAGCGGTGCCGATGACCGTGCGTAGATGTTGAAAGGACTGGAGGATTTAGTCTAAACCTACCCCACCACCTTAACCCTACAACCACCACCCTTAAATCACTATACCGCATCCTGACTCCACTAGCATCATTAAACCTACCATCCCCACCATCCTACAGTTCCTACCCCACTACCACACCACCCTACCCAGGCTACCACCCTCATCCACCTCTAATACTGCCAGAACTACCCCACACTCTATACTCCAGTTATACTTTCCTTATCAAGACCAGTGCTGTCCCTATTGACCCCAAAGTCGGGGTCAATAGGGACACCAACATTTTATAAAAAAATATATACCCCCCCACATATATTCAATTTTTTATAACATTTGGTGAAATTGGTAGATTAAAGGCCATCATGGGTGGACATAATATGCCCTCAAATGTTTGGCTCATGGGGCTACAGGAAAAAAACTACAATCTAGAGAGTGCCAAAATTGTCCCTATTCACCCCATTCTATGGTACCGTATTTAAGGGTGTACTACACCCCTGGCCAATTTTGTGCCTATTTTTGCATTTTTCTCAAAATTTATAGCGCATTGACAAGTAAGATATGTGTAGGGGCAAGGACTACAACTACTGCACTGAAAATTCAGCAACTCAAGGCAAGTAGTTATTGATTTATTGATCAAATATTGGTTTTCCCTCATTTTTGACTGTAACTCCACAACCGTTGTCTGTGTTGAAATAAAATTTCCAGTGCAGTAGTTGTAGTCCTTGCCCCTATAAAATACATATCTTACTTGTCACCAATGCGCTATCATTTTTGAGGAAAAATGCAAACATAGGCACAAATTTGGGCAGGGGTGTAGTACCCCCTTAAGATGTTAACCCTAACCCTACCCGTGGTTTTTGTGCTACCGGAAGGGAAAGAAGGAACGAAAAAGGAGAGAAAATGAAGAAGAAAGTCACTTGGCTTTGGATTGAACCTCGGACCCCTCGCATGCCACGCAGAAGATCCCCAGCATGTAGCTACACAGGTGGCGTTGGCGCCAACGATTCCCTGGGTATATATGACTTGGTCTGATTGCGTCATGAAGTCCCGTGGAATGCATGCACGCAGAGTGGTTTTAATAGTGAGCTTTAGTGAGTCCTAGTTGGGTTAGGGTTAAGGAGGCATATAGGAAAAACATGCATATAGCTTAACCCTAACCCTACCCGTGGTTTTTGTGCTATCGGAAGGGAAAGAAGGAATGAAAAAGGAGAGAAGATGAAGAAGAAAGTCACTTGGCACCCCCGGGATTCGAACCTCGGACCCCTCACATGCCACGCAGAAGATCCCCAGCATGTAGCTACACAGGTGACGTTGGCCCGGCCAACGATTCCCTGGGTATATGACTTGGTCTGATTGCGTCATCAAGTCCCGTGGAATGCATGCACGCAGAGTGGTTTTAATAGTGAGCTTTAGTGAGTCCTAGTTGGGTTAGGGTTAATGTGTTAGATTCCACTGAGGAATCAATCAATCAAACAAGCCTGCAGAATACAGCTGTATGATCCTTAGTACAGTTTTCCTACAGATTTCTGTGCAGTACACAAGGGATAAACCAAACATATTAGTGACAATGTAAAGTTGCTCTTTTATTAGTACAAGGAACTTAAATACGTTGTCCTCATTCACAAACTGATACTATCTGTCCAACGTATAAGACTAATGCTGGTTTCATACTACCCTGCCGCTTGCCGCTGAGCGGCGTGGCGCACGCGCATTGCAGACAAACGGACACAATAAAGGCTTGTCATTGGTTGAACCGCCCTGCCGCTTGCCGCAGCGGCAAGCGGCAGGAAAGTATGCTGGAGGCTTAAGACCGTACGGCAGCATGTTGAAGGAATATTACACAGTCAAGAATAGGCTCCGTCCCCCGTTGTTTGGGATCCCTCACAGTCTCCCAAAACATCAAAATCGATGCACGTATACTTACTTAAGGGATGAGCCTATAGGAATAACGACCAAACAAAGAAATTCTTGTTTATGCCGTAATATTGTAGTCTTTCAACCCTTTCACAACTTCAGCTGTGTAACTTACAAAATTCCCGCTAAAAAGTGGTTCTTTTAATTTTAGAAAATACATTAATAATCGCATTGGACTTTTCGTACTGATCGTACTATAAGTGACCACCAGCCTATAATGTTCTAATCACACTATAGACTGGGATTACATGTGACGTCATTGCCAGGCAATTGGTCTCTATTGTTCCTTGCCGGAAATATGCCCACGCAGTCGGGGACCGTGCTTTTAAAAGCGCCCGCCAGATCACAATAAGGCCATTGAGCTGTGTAGTGGCCATACGTACTCGTTGAAATATAACGGTAGCACGTTCCCTTACCGACTCATTATTAATGTGTGGAAAGGGGTCAGGGACGGTATTCTGATCATATACATTCTAATCCTTTCTTTTGAGGTCAATAGATAAAAGAAAGGCCTTGAACACAGGTGCGGAGTTGTAGATAATATTTAATCATCAAAGCTGCTGGCATAAGACATTTCGAGGAGGCAGCGCTTATTATTTCTTGTAAACACAATCTAATGTGGTACTCACTACATGTAGAAGGCCGGGCGGGTCTGCAAATTAGTGCATGAAGCTAGTAAAGATATAGCTTCATGTTTAGTTTAATCAATTAAAATACTATGGCAGGATATAAAAAAAAATCGCGAGGCATTCTTTCTTGTTATGGACGACAAGTATTAATTTTTATATTATTATGACAAAATCCAGTCCCTTCTCAATTGAATAGGCTCCGAGATTAGACTTTCCTTTCCAAAAATAAATTATATGGCCTAGAGGACATGATATAGGCCTAATCTAAACCCATATTCGGTATCCAGAAACCTTCACAGTCCGAAGCGGCGTTTGCACTCGCATCGCATTAAACTAGACAAAGTTCGCTAAACTGAGGCCTGCTTCAATTGCCAACCTTTATCGAGGCGAGTTTGAGGTTTCATAGTCATCTATTACCTATACCATTTTTCACCCCGATAGTGATGTCAACGCGTTGTGAACAGCTGTTTCGCTCTCGCATCTATGCGGTGTCTTTAAGCGCGTGCGTATGTACACCAGCGCCATCGAACTCCAGCGAGTGATGCTGCGCCTAATAAAATTCGTATAATGCCCCCCAGCATACTTTCCTGCCGCTTGCCGCAGCGCGGCAAGCGGCAGAGCGTTCAACCAATGACAAGCCTTGATTGTCTGCAATGCGCGTGCGCCGCGCCGCTTATTGCAAGCGGTAGGGTAGTATGAAACCAGCTTTATACTGACGTGACCCCGGATGTGACGTCACTGTCACATCAGGGTGAAATGGTATTGAACAACACAAACCAGCCAAATTTGTCCTAAGTTTGAACAGCCATTAGAAAAACCGTGAATATAGTGTCAGAAAGTCTTACACATCTTAGTATAACCTTGTCGTTAGTGTGATATTGAATGCAGCGCAATATTTGGAATATATTCGTACACGGTGTGGGCAAATAGTTGATCAAATGTAGGCTAAGTAGGCCTAAATCATGAAAATCGCTTAATCTGAATAATACCAACCAGTAACAGACATTGAGACAACGCTACTTGAGAAGTTTGAGGTAAGTAAAGCTTTTCCTTGTTATAAAAAACAAGGAAAAGGCAGTCATTTTTATCACAACGCGATATTTAAAAAAAGTACATTTTGAGAGGGCCTACGCTGGTTCTTTTGATTCTAGTTTAAAATCTGTTCATCACATGCAGTCCGATTTGGTATCTATGGTTTCATCAAAGTCTTGAGAACTAATTTGGATGGTATATTGTGTAGTGTTGTGCGCCCGTAAGTCAATTAGGCGATTAACCAATCACGTACCAGTAGTTAAACACAGCTTGTATGAAATCATAACCTTTGACCTAAATCAGCACTCGATATATAAACACGATATTAGAAACATATTACCGAGTCATTTGACCGTCATTATATCTGGCGTTTCATCTTATTATGAGGTCCCCAACGATCTTTCACTGGCGACGAGGATAAATTAAAACATTTGCCACCACTCTGAACTGACATATGTACAGACTTTTCAAGGATTGGGTAAGATTGAATCAGATTACGTCTCATCATATGAACACTAGTGATCATGGCAAACTTCAACATCCCATCACCTTTACCACTGTCTATGTCAGATCATAATCTATCGCAAAACTGGATTAAATTTCATCAATGTTTCAAGAACTTTGAGATAGCCACAGGGATTAAGGAAAAGGCGATGAAACTCGTGATAGCAACCCTGTTGTCAGTCATTGGTCAGGAAGCATGGGACACATTTAATACATTCCAATTCACTACAGATGGGGATGAAAAGAAATTTGATAAAGTCATCGAAAAATTTGAAACATACTGCAAAGGGAAGAAGAACACAACCTACGAGCGATACGTATTTAATTGTCGCACACAAAATGAGGGAGAAAACGTTGATGTTTTCATTGTTGCACTGAAAAACTAGCCGAAACGTGCGAATTTGGTGATCTGAAAGAATCCCTAATCCTAGACCGGGTCATCATCGGCATCCGGGATAGTAATACCAAACGTAGACTTCTAAGAGAAGAAAACCTGACATTAGACAAGGCTATGTCCCTAATTATAGCCACAGCAGCTGCATCGGTGCAGCTTAAGCACATGACTAATACACAACAGGCGCAGGCTGCCCCAATTAACGCGATTGGCACAGTACGCAAATTCAAAGCGCCAGGTCAAACCAGGGCCAACCCACCTACAAACCCTCGAGCTCGAAAGCGGACTGTCGCAACTGTGGTGGGCAATTCCCACACCCTAATGGCAATGACTGTCCAGCGAAAGGTAAAACCTGCAACTACTGCAAGAAAAAAAACCATTTCGAGAAGAAATGTAGGGGAAAATCGTATGCACGCGCGAATATGGTGACCGAAGAAGGCGATATTGATCCAGACAGTGAATCTGAGGAAGAATATGCATACATTCTCAGCAACAGATCTGAAGACGAGACAGACGAAGAAAAACAGCCGCGAGTACCAATAACCATTAATGGCCAACAGACTATAGTAATAGTAGACTCTGGCGCGACTGTCAATGTCATGACCAAGAAACAATACGATGCTTTGAGCATCAAACCCAAATTGCAGCGGTCAACCAAGAAAATTTTTGCGTATGGCGCTAAGAAACAACTATACACATATGGCAAAATACCTGTTGTCATCTTCTGTAATAACACCCGCATAGACACAGAATTTCATGTTGTCCGAGCAATAGGAGTCAGTGACCCGCTTTTGTGCTACAGCAGCGCAAAGAAACTGAAAATCATTGAGATACACGTCTTGCACTCTGTCGACACTTCAAGTTCAGAGATGTCCATAGATGAACTTGTGCAAAGCTATGATGATCGGTTCACAGGCCTTGGCAAGTTGGCTGATACCAAGTGTAAACTCCATGTAAATGATGATATTCAGCCGATCACACAACCACACCGCCGCATACCCTTTCCAGTGAGAAAGCAAGTGGAGGCTGAGCTAGAAAGACTGAAAAGCCTGGATGTCATTGAGGCTGGGTCGGATACGCCAACACCATGGATCTCACCCATTCGGGTTGTAAAGAAACCTAAAAGCCCTGATGAGATACGCCTATGCATAGACATGCGCGCCCCAACAAAGCAATACAACGCTTGAGCGTCATGTCACCAACGGTTGGCGACATCATCATAAACTTGAATGGTGCCACCGTCTTCTCTAAGCTGGACTTAAAGAATGGATACCATCAGATAGAACTTGATAAAGAATCACGGTATCTCACAGTCTTCTCAACACATGTTGGACTATTTCAGTTTAAAAGACTGAATTTTGGTGTCAACAGTGCAGCTGAACAGTTCCAGAATCTGATCCAATCAGCTTTGGCAGGATTACCAGGCGTCATCAACATCAGCGATGATATCCTTGTGTACGCGAAAGATCCGCAGGAACACAAGCAACGCCTCGCAAACTGTCTACAACGACTGCGCTTGTGAAAGAAACTTGACATTAAACAAGAACAAGTGTGCCTTCAACAAAGAAAAGATTGAATTCTTTGGTCATGTTTTCAGTGCCGCGGAATCTCTCCATCGCCAGATAAAGTTGAGAGCTTGCAAAACGCAGCGCCACCAACCAGCAAGGAAGAGGTCCGCAGCTTCTTAGGACTCGCTACATACTGCTCGCGATTCATCCCGCGACTAGCCATGATCTCTGAACCACTGCGGTTGTTGATAAAGGATGCGACACCATGGACCTGGGGACAGAAACAAGAAAGCGCCCTCAAGCAGATCAAAGAGTCCATAACCGAACATTGCAATATGGCCTACTTTAATCCACACGCACGCACAGAGGTGGTTGTTGGCGCTTGAGCCCAGTGGGACTTTGCGCAATGCTCGTGCAACTTGACGACACTAATAACGCATCAACTCTAGTCTCCCTAGCCAGCCGGTCGCTGACCGAGGTTGAACAACGTTATTCGCAAACGGAACGCGAAGCCTTAGCAGCAGCATGGGGCTGTCGGCATTTCCACTTGTACTTATACGGTAGTGAATTTACCATTGTGACTGACCACAAACCACTGGTACCGCTATTTAACAATGTACACTCTAAACCACCTTGCCGCGTTGAGAAGCTTATCTTGAAACTACAGCAATACACTTATGAAGTTGTATACCGCCCTGGCAAGAATAATCCAGCAGATTACCTATCTCGCCATCCACTCTCCAGCACCGCACCAGAAATGGACACAGATGAACATGTTAACTTTATTCTTAATAGTGCCATTCCCGAGTCTGTGAGTTTGAAAGACATTCAAGAAGCTATTGAAACAGACGAAACTCTACAGCGATGTAAGCAGGCACACCGCTCTAACTCATGGCAGAAAGAAATCGCTGATGCAACAGGGGATGTCAAGACAGAGCTGACACTTCTAAACCGCGTAAAAGATGAGATCACAGAAACCTCATCTGATGTCTTACTTCGCAATGATAGGATCATAATACCTCAATCGCTGCGCCAAAAGGTCATTGACCTAGCACACGAAGGCCATTTGGGAGTGGTCAAAACAAAGCAGCTACTTCGACAGAAAGTATGATTTCCGGGGATAGACAAGAAAGTTGAGGAAACTATTGCAAAATGCATACCGTGTCAAGCAACGCACGTAGACAACAGTCATGAAGAAGTACACATGTCTGAATTACCAGCTGCTCCATGGACGCACCTAAGCGCAGAAATAGGACAGAACAAAGGCTACCTGCTTAGTCATTGATGACTACAGTCGCTTTCCTGTAGTCGAACCAGTGAGCTCAACATCAGCAAAGGCAGTGATCCCTAAACTAGATAGGATTTTCGCAATGTTTGGCATCCCAGAAGTCTTGCGCACCGACAATGGCCCGCCTTATAACAGTGATGACTTTGCCAAGTTTTGCGCAACACATGGGATTTCAACACCGCAAGATAATGCCTAGATGGCCACAAGCTAATGGTATCGCTGAAAGACTGATGAGATCACTCAAGAAAGTACACCAGACAGCGCACACAGAGCAGAAAAGCAGCCAACAAGCACTCAATGAGTTCCTTCGCAACTACAGAGCAACCCCCATCCTACAACTGGCGATCGCCATCGTCATTGCTCCTCGACACACAGCAAGAACACGCTTACCAGAATTTCCAGCACAGCCTAAAGCTAGCGATGACACTACTGGCGTCAGCATGACAAACACCAGAAAGAGCGCATGAAGCAATACGAGGACTCAAAGAGACGCACTAAACCTGTACTAATCGGTATCAGTGACATGGTCCTCCTGAGGCGAGAAGGACATATTGGCAATGAAACCTCGCCTTATGATCCAGACCCGTATCAAGTCACTGAAATCAAAGGTAGCATGGTCACCGCTGAACGAAAGGATAAGAAAGTAACCAGAAACGCAACTTTCTTCAAAGTCCTGAAACATTACATGTCACCTGATGATGAAGACATCGACGACATTGAAATACCAGCTGATCCTCCAAATGCACCGCTTGATCCGCAACACCGATTGAGCAGCGCAGTCAGCGCATCCGTCATCCACCCAAGCATTTGCAAGATTTTGTGAGGGAAAAGTGACATAGTGACATTTGTTGCCACAAATATAAATGGACTACCTAGAACAACTCAAAGGAAAAAATCAATAGTCCAAAAAGATTGTGTAAAAATGTGTATGTGTACATACAAAGTCAAACAGTTGAGTACCAGTAAAGTAGGTTATTGTATCAATAATCTAAATTGACTCAAGAACTTTTTACACTGAGCAAACTTGGGTACGTATACTGCTAAACCAAGGAAAGACTATTAAGCTGACTTTATACAAGAAATAGACTTAAGAACTTTTATACTAAGTTGACTAATGAACCTTTTTGTGCTAAGCCAGCATAAAGAATTTGGTCACTTCAAAAGGTTGAAAGTCAGTATGAAAATTTCAGTTCAAGTTTTGAAGTTTAATGACTGAGCAGTTTTGTTGAACATTATGAACTCCAGGAGATAGTTCAGAACCAATGTCTCATTGAAAGAGGCTCAATTAGTTGTTGCAAGTTTCCAGTTATAAAAAAAAATGTTTGAAGTATGATCAGAAAACTTTTAGCGCAAAGCTATTTTCGTAATTGATCCAAATCACTTGGCATGTGTAACTGGTCCAGCTGATATGAACTACATGTGAATCAGAGAATTGACACTTTTAAGAAACACACATTTTAGTAGACTTGCTAAGAGGTTGAACACTGCATTTTTTAGAACAAAGGTCCCACTTGGCATGGATGTTCCTTGGGGCAAGAGAAAAAGATTCATCCAAAGAGACACTCTGTCTCTATGCATAAAAACCCCTAATTAGCATAAATTATGCTAATTAGTACCCAAAATATAGTATTTTCTAACTTTTGGACCATTTCACCTAAAAAAACTATAAATAGTTGAATTTGGTTTACTTTAGGGTGAGAATTAATTTTGGGGGTGTTTTGGGAATCCGTGCCCATTTTGACCCTCAAATTCAAGATGGCTGCTGGCCGCCATCTTTAAAATAAGCGTTTTACAACTTTTGAACCATTTGAGCTACAAACTTGTGTGACATATCAATTTGTACTAATTTGGGGTTGGAAAACTCATTTCTGGCACTGTTTATGTGATATGAGGTATTTTGAAAAGGGTACCAGGGTTTTTAAATGTGAATTCCGAGGTACCTGTCATTGGCTATATGGTAGAAGGATGAACATCAAATTTACTTATGAATATGTATACCTTAATTTTAAGCACCTTTGAAGACACACTTTATAATGCATATTTTTACACAGTTTTACTATTATTTTCAAGTCATTCTATTGATAGCAACAAGCGTTATTTGATTTAAAATGATCAGTATGGATACATGAGACTGAAATTTGTGTTTTATATGTCAGTTTGTCAGCGATGAACCAATCACAGATCCCGCATCGGTAAAATTATGTGGCCGACCTAAAAAATAGAAGCTTGTTACACAAAACGGCAGAAAAATATCTCAAATCTCAGTGAGTATGGCGATTTGCCAAGCTTGGTAGTAGTAGATGGTATCTCTGGTTGTGGCGGTGGTGCGAGTAGTGTAGTAGTAGTAGCGCCATTGCAGATGCGCTGTCAACCAACAGAAGGTGGGTCAGACAAAGCTGATAAAGGCTGAGAGGAGTACATACCGAAACAGCCTGGTGAAAACAAAGTGAATGAGCTGTGGCATGGTTTATGAATCCCACATTGCATACCTTTAGCAGTCTCTATAGAAAGGCAGATATAGTTTGTGAAACCCACACTGCCAAAATTATAAAAGCCTAAGGTTTCAAGAAACTTGAACCTGATCATCTGGCACTGCTTTGATCACAGGTAAATTCCTCTTCGACAGGATATGGTCAATTTGATCCCTGACATCAAGGAAGTACAAAGGTCATCTGGTTGTTGGGATCTGGTGTTTCATGAAGATCTCAGTTAAGCAGATGTTTTCAGGCTCTTTCTCGAATACCTCAGAAGCAGACTCTCTTGTTTCAACATTGAGATCTTTACTATTATGTTGTTAGATGGCCCTTGCATCGATGTCAATATACATCCTGCTTCAGATAAGCTTGTGTTATCACTGGCTTAAACTACCCGCTGTTCAGCGGTGTATACAAAAGATCAGCAAATGCCCAGAGTGTGCCACACTATCTGCGTGAAATAGAGGCCACATTATCCCTTATGATGGTAATAAAGGTATATTATGATGACGGTTATAAAGGAGAGTCTTGTTGGCATGCCGGCAGAATAAGGCTGAGCATTGATATTGCCAACTCATTACTCATTGGAAATGGGAAGGTGTTGTAGTTCTTGAAGCCACCAAAGGAGTCTTCACGACTGGCGGAATTGACAGCATTGATTATAATCCCTCATCAACAACTGCGTCATTTCAGTTTGTTTTCCATTGGACTGGCATCAGCATGTACCAAAAGACTGCGATCACTCCCAGTGGATGTATCTTTGCCTAAGGATGACATTTTTCATGTTCCATCACTGCATGACATTAACAGCCATCCAGTACCTGCATCCATTTCACTGCAGCAGGTCCTCCAAGATGGCTATCAGTGGTTGAATTATGTAGATGATCACTAGGAAACGCAGCTGACTAGTGACGACTAGGGTTCTTGGGCTCCCTACCACGTAGAGCGTTCATCCAGGTCCCCCCTTATTCATTTCAAAGCCCTCTATGCTCCCACTGCTGACAGAGGCAGCAAACAGTCCTATTACGATATGCTTCATGGTATGAGTACCTCAATCCAGGACAGACACTCGTTGTGGTAGCTGATCAGCTACTGTACACACTTGCAAAGCGTTTGCAGTGAAAGTTTTCAGATACAGACATTACTGAAGTTAATTAGCTTGTCTTGTTTGAGGCCATGCACACTTTAAAAGATGTTGTGGTAAGTTTTAGGTGACAGGTTGGAGAGCAGTGAGGGAACCACATCTATGAATAAACAGTAGGAGAGCATTGTCCTTCCTTAGTTCATCTCACATTTGCAGGACTAGATATGTGCACCAAGTATCAGGCACAGCTGTTCATTCTGATGAAGAAAACCTATACCCAATATGTTGAGTTGAGGCAAACTACTGCTACAGGCCTTGCTCCTGATTTGCCATTTGCTGCCGCTCATCAACCCTTGAAAGAGTGGGGTCAATCCTTTCCCATCCCGAAGCAAACTTCTGGTTTAAGTCTTCGTTCTGCCAGCATGTCAACAAGATTCTCCTTTATAACCGTTTTCATATGCACCTTCATAACCATTATAAGAGATAATGGAGCCTGTCCTTGACGCAGATGACGTGGCACACTCTGGGATTCGATGATTTTTTGCATACGGAGGTGTACATATTGGTTTGTGCCAGTGATAACACAATCTTCTGTGAAGAAGCAGGACGTATAGCGACATCGATGCAAGTTCCATCTAACAGCATATGTAGGAAAGATTTCAATGTTGGAACAACAAAGTCTGCTTCTGAGGAATTTGAGAAAGAGTCTGAAAACATCTGTTTTTATCAAGAATATCCCTTCACAGAATCTTGACTGCTTGTGCCAAATAAGAAGATTTTCTAAAGTCCTTCTTGTCTCCAGACTCCCATCAATAGAAGCACCTTGTTTCAGAAGAGTCCTTATTTGCAGTTGTTGTCCCTTGGGATTCACAAACCATACCAGAGCTCATTCGCCTGATATCACTGTGTATGCTCATTTGGTTGGTAGATAAACAAGCAAAGTAGATTTAAACTGTCATTCAACACAAATGTATTGAGATATTTACCTCAATATTTCGATGTGTACAATACACATCTTCATTAGGAGGGATCTGATGATGAACTGATGGAGTTTAATGTCCTGCTCTCGACCTTTGATGTCCTTTCTGTTGATCGGATTAGGGCATTATATAATGAAGGAAGCTCATTCAGCTATGCTATTGGTATGTAGGCCTTTCTCCTTGCTTGTCCGATTCACCTTCTGTTGGTTGACAGCGCTTCTGCAGTTTTTTTTATGTCATACGGTATGCTTAGTTTTCCTTGGCTCTATCTACTACTGCACTACTCGGGCTCGCACCACCACCACCACAACCACGGATATCATCTACTAGTACAAAGCTGGGCAAAAGTCATACTCACAGATATCCGATATATATTTCAGCAGTTCTGTGTAACAAGCTTCTATTTTTGTTAGGTTGCCCACATAATTTTACAGATGATGTTGGATCCTTAATTGTGACTCCTCGCCACAACTGAGCCCGGATGTCGCCAGTGCCACTATTGAGATATGCTCCATCGAACTTAACAATAAACAATAGGAAAGAAAGGATTTATTGACTGTTTTATTGATTTTCACTACTTAAATGTCAAGTACTATAGACATGATATACATCATTTTAAAGCTAATTTCAAGCAGAATATTTTGGTTGAATATCTCAAAAATGATGATTGGCGACATCCGGGCTCAGTTGTGGCGAGGAGTCACAATTGGTTCATCTCTGACCAACTGAGAATTAAAACAAGTTCCAGTCGTATCCATACTGGTCATTTTAAATCAAATAACGCTTGCTACTATCAATAGAGTGGATTGAAAATTCAAAAACCAAACATGCATTATAAAGTGTGTCCCCAATGGTGCTAAACATTAAGGTATATTTTAAAAACATAAGTTTAATGTCCATCCTTCTACAATGACAGGTACCATGGAATTCACATTTAAAACCCTTGTACCTTTTTTCAAATTACCTCCTATCACATAAACAGTGCCAGAAGTGAGATACCCAGCCAAAATTAGTACAAATTGATATGTCACTTAAGTTTGTAGCTCAAATGGTTCAAAAGTTGTAAAAACGCCAATTTTAAAGATGGCGGACAGCGGCCATCTTGGATTTGAGGGTCAGAATGGCTACGGATTCCCAAAACAATCCCAAAAATGAATTTCTTACCCTAAATTAAGCCAATTTCATATGTTTACACATGTCTATAGGTGAAATGGTCCAAAAGGTAGAGAATACCATATTTTGGGTACTAATTAGCATAATTTATGCTAATTAGGGGGTTTTATGCATAGATACAGAGTGTCTCTTTGGATGAATCTTTTCCTCTTACCCCAAGGAACATCCATACCAAGTGGGACCTTTGTTCTCAAAAATGCAGCGTTCACCCTATTTTCACCCCTTAACAAGTCTACTATTTCACTATGTTGTAAGCTGTTGTATGCAAACAATTTTATTGTGAATTACCAGTTATCTTAAAGGCCCTTTCAGTGATTTCACAGGAACATTAAAAAAAATGGAAATTTGTCAGAGTTGCTTAGAAATAAAGAATAAGTCTACAGAATTTCATTAAACCACTTTTCCCCTGAATGCATCGACAAATTAGTCAAAAAACAGAAGCTTTAGAAAGGTTTTGTACTTCAACTCAGATCGACTCGAGAAAATCGAGATTTTCGTACAGTCTTCCACCAATCGACTGGAAAAACTTCCTAGTCCAGTGTTTCTAACACGGGGAAGTAGAGTCTAAATTGATTTAAAACAGCGCTTAATTTTTGTAGTAGAAAACAAAATAAGCAATTAAAGGTCACCGAGGCAAACTAACGGTCAATTCAAATATGAAAAACAGTTAAAATTGTGTATTTTGTTTAAAATAGTAGCTACTGATGTAATAAGTAGTAGAAACAATACGCATAGCGCGATAGTGCGGTGGAGAGTGAGCTTCTTTCAATCTCGAGTCGGACTTTTTGTACTGTCAGTATCAAAAGTCCAGAATCATGCAAATGCTTTATTTTGTCTAAAATACACGACTTTCGACCGAACCACTAGCAGGCTATGTTAGCACATCTATGCCAATTACAAAGGTACCAAAATCTGAATTTTGATGATTTTTACGATCGTCCGGATGAGCAAATCACTGAATGGGCCTTTAATTATGTACATGTCATTCTCATATTCATTCATTAGGCCGTGTAAAATTAATATTTTGGTTCTCGTCCCCTCCCTCCTCAATTTCTGGGATTTGTCAGATTTTTTTTTTTTTTAGATTTTTCAATTTTTTAGACTTTGGAATGATTTATGAAATCTTCATACATATAAATAAGTTTATTAGAGAACAAGCATCACTTCCAAGTCTTTTTGTGGTACTCTAGGGGTTTATCCTCAGAATCTCACATTTGAAAAAAAAAAAAAGGGCCTCATCGTTACCTCGAGCAAAGTTGGAGAAAACAGAAAACTACTGACAAAGATAATTTTACATTGAAAAAAAAAACAAAAACAAAAAAACACCTCCCTCCCTCATCAATTCATGAAAATCCTCTGGACGAGAACCAAAACATTAATTTTATACGGCCTTATGCATTACTTCATACATGTCATGCTTTTTACACATTCATATCATTCACTCATACAGATCATCGTCATATCATCTACATGATAAGTAAATCAATTTGTATGATATTTGTGTGTACTGGTAAACATTATCATCATATTGTGCATCTCCAAAAGATGAGAGGGATGTAGTGTTGTGCGCCCGTAAGTCAATTAGGCGATTAACCAATCACGTACCAGTAGTTAAACACAGCTTGTATGAAATCATAACCTTTGACCTAAATCAGCACTCGATATAAACACAATATTAGAAACATATTACCGAGTCATTTGACCGTCATTATATCTGGCGTTTCATCTTATTATGAGGTCCCCAACGATCTTTCATGTTGGTTTTAACAAAAACGATACTGTTAAAAATAGCGGTATTTATGCAAGTGACGTATCTATTGTGTAAAATGCATTGAAAATTGTCGGCTAAAGAGGGCATAAATTAAAATCGTGAAGAGTAATAGCAACAATAACTATCTACATTCCAAGCGGAAACGCTTTTCAAAAACACACCACCTTTTTCGGGCAATCGCTGAAACCGAAATATGAAATTCCAGGCCATCTGTAAAAAAGTGCGTGAGCAGAAATGACCATGAACTTTGGTCACCGAAACAAGTGTTTATATTGGTGTCAGGCCTTTCATAGTGATACAACAATTAGCCCCCAATAATGGCCTTCATTTGAACCGTTATTTGTTAAACTGCGATTTTTACTTTTTGAGAAATCAATGAATGTATCAAAAAACTTTTCGAAAGTCGATTTAAAATGGCCTAACCCGTTAAGGGGTACTACACCCCTCGATAAATTTGTGTATATTTTTTCATTTTTCTCAAAAACTAATAACACAATGATAACAAAAGTTACGTATATTATAGGGGCAAGGAATCCAATTACTACACTGGAATTTCAGTGACCCAAGACAAGCGGTTCGTTATTTATGATAAGAAAAGAGGTACCGCTAGAATGTACCACATTTCCTATCATATATACTGAACCGCTTGTCTTGAGTCACTGAAATTTCAGTGTAATAATTGGATTCCTTGCCCCAATAATATACGTAACTCTTGTTACCAGTGTGTTATTATTTTTTGAGAAAAATGCAAAAATAGTCACGAATTTACCACATGGGTGTAATACCCCCTTAAGACTGTCTTTTATCATATTATGCACACAAAGTTTTGTCAACTTGCCGAAAAAGGTCAAATTTTGCCAAATTTAACCTCTGTGCAATCCTATGCAAGTCCCACATCACATCAGACATTGATATCGGCGATCATGTTTTTTGGACCAGGAATCGGGGATCATTAAAACGTCAAACGTTTCAAAATACGTAGGCTAATGACAGTAAACTTATTGGCGAGCGGTCCGAATTTTGAGCCATACAAGTTTATGTGGTGAACTTTTTATCATGTTTATTAAATACACTAAGTCTTTTCTTCTCTCAATATTATAGACAAATAAAAGCTAATAATAGAGTTGGGCGACTAAGTCGCCAATAGTCGTTAGTTGCGACTATTACTGATAGTCGCGACTACGACTATTGAAAACCAAAAGTCGACTAATGCAAGTATTTTTGTGTTAAAAAATTACTTTAAAAGTGCCAGTTATTCGCACCAAAACCAACCAAATACTAACATATAAACTGCGAAAAATGTGAAAAAATGTTAGTCATTGTCTTACCAATAGTAACACTAACCAACAAGTAATCATAAAGTCCATAAATCTTCATTAAATTGGTGTTATTGACTTGTTGTCGAACTACTTTCCCACAAAATAAAAGCCGTCAAAAAACTCAAATTACTTGGAACTGTCGAACATCTCATTATGATTATAATTTATGCAGCGATAACAGGTGTAGCAGCATCATAGCGGGCATGTACAGACCCAGGTTGGGTGTTTGTACCAACTACTGAAGTGTTTTCCAAAAGGGAAAATTTAGGAAAATATTATTAGATTAGAAGTACTTTTCACGTAATTTCAAAAAGCTATGCTTATTGTGGTAACAGAATATTATTTTAGAAAGCAACAGGAAAATAAACAAATTAGCTGATAAACAGTCGTAATGTTGCAATGCCACCCCTGTAGCTACAAATGCACTAGTCTAGATGAGGTCAGGTGACGTAGGTCAGAGGTGAAAGTTAATCGTACATGCATGATGCAACACGTTCATGAGCATACCATGGAAAATATGCACTGCCATACCGGCATGTTTACATATTTTCATGCACAGCAAAACATGGAAACGAACGAAGATCGCTATTGGAATATTGAAGGTTTGAGAAATTATATGAAGTTTCTTGTGCTGTTGCTGGAAAGTGGCAAGTGAATTTAATTGAACAGAAAAGTTAGGCCTATATTACAGCATTTTACAGTCAAATATTTGCGCGCATAAGCGTGCGATACAGTGTAGCAATTTGTATCGCAACAGTGCTGGTTTGTGTAGCAAACTGTGATGCGATGCCGGCAATCACGGGTCCTGAAATCATGCATTATAAAACCTAAATTGCCACCAATCTTTCACCCGATTTTTCAGTCCAATTTTAACCACAGATAGTCGCGACTATAGTCGTAGTCGCGACTATTTGCTGCCGATTAGTCGACTAGGAAAAAAGTGATAGTCGCCCAACTCTAGCTAATAATACTAGACCGGACCTTTTCATATTGAAGTTTTCCCAAGTGATCATCATACGCAGTTCTTGGGCGCGCACTAACGCCAATTATGCGTTGCGTCAATGCGCACACGCAGTTGAGGAGCGTTTATGTCATGTATGCGTATTTAGTTTACGCGGGCATGTAAAGACACTCGCGTCCATGTGATTATTTTGTGAACATTGTTTCTGTTTTTAATGGTTTCATTTGATAGAACTGTTCCCTCACCCATAATTAAATCATCAGAAGCCTAGTATGATCACGAATCATCGATGTCATGAATTGAATGCGATTCATTGATTGTGAAAGTGAACGCATATTTTCAATTTTTATATTTTTAAGCTTACTTGTCCAAAGGTATCTCGATGTTGCCTGTAATGTTATCTGCCATGGATCAACTCGATCGGAAAGTGAGGGTAGCTGTTTGGAAGCTCCCTCGGTTTCAAGTTGTCTTAAAAAATGGTGTTAAATCTGTCAAAATAAAAAATACCGACGCCCAAAATAAATCGCAAGTTCGTCCGTTGTTGACATAAATCGCATTGGTGATGTGGAACACGTCGCTGGTCAAAGAGGGCTTTTCTACACACGAAAGCGAATTAGTGAATAATGGAGCTCTATTAATACGAGAACCAAAGTAGGAAGTGGCTTCAAGTATTTACTTCCGGGTATTGAACAGAACTTTGAAGCGAAAAAAAAATGTTTGTCTGTTTGTTTGTTTACCCAAGTTGCCACCCGGGGTTGCCATAAATTATGTTTGTGCAGTTCCCGGTGCAGTTGGTTTGAGCATGATTTCTTTGATTTATAGCCCGGTAGATTTATAGAAGTTAGATTACATTTTCATATAGGCCTAGGCCTAATTTTCATTTTCATTTCATTTCATTTCATTTCATTTCATTTCATTTCATTTCATTTCATTTCATTTCATTTCATTTCATTTCATTTCATTTCATTTCATTTCATTTCATTTCGGGAATTTCATCGTTCATTTCATTTTAGTTTAGTTTATTTTCATTTCATTTCATTTCATTTCATTTCATTTCATTTCATTTCATTTCATTTCAATCTCATTTCATTTCATTTCATTTCATTTCATTTCATTTCATTTCATTTCATTTCATTTCATTTCATTTCATTTCATTTCATTTCATTTCATTTCATTTCATTTCATTTCATTTCAGTTAAGGGGGCCCTGAAAAAAATGACCAAAAATTTTCCTGGAAAAATTGAGTTTAAGCCTATATGCTTTGGGTTGACCCATAATTTTCATGTCAAAAAAAGGGGGGGGGGGCTGAAATTTTTGAGGTCTGTAAAGGGGGGGGAAACATTTTTGCGATGAATTTTTTTTGCATCAGGCCTCCCTGGGGTGAACGGTCCCTAATTCATTTTTTATTATTAGGGGCCTATACTTGGAAGAAAAAAAGCAAGGTAGGGCCTACACCAACTTGATGTGGGGAAACAAGTAAAATGCAGAATGATTTAATTTAATTTTTCGTCTCGTAATTGTTATTTTGATCACATTTTCATTCATTTTAGGCCTATTTATTATTATTATTCATTAACTTAATTTGAATTTTGACAAAAAGAAGAAATATTAAAATTAGAAATTTAATAAGATGGGAGCAACAAATTATTCATGACGATGCGTAAGATTTTACTCGATTTCCAGCTTTTTGCGTGAGCTTTACTACCTTGTCGTGAGATTATACTACCTTGGCGTGAGACCGTGAGAAAGTGACCCAATGCGTGAGACTCACGGCCAATGCGTGAGAGTTGACAGCCCTGATAGATCATGAAATCATCGATTTGGCGGCCTCTTCACCACAGAAGTGCACCACTCAGAAGTGCACTGGGCATCATGCTATTTATATAATACAGGGTGTATCAAAATAAGTATTTTGAAAAATACGTCACTAGATTAAAAAGTACTAGGTATTTCGTCAATATAAGGGATCTAAAATGAGCGTTTATTGCGTTTCGACAGTAGTTTTTGTGGGACATGCATGAGAGCACCTCAGACCTATCGAATTGCATTCTGAATACGAAGCATGTCTTTCTGATATCAAATAATTATCATTTTTTGAAATTCACGATATAATACACATTTTATGACAAATTATAAAAATTTGATATTTTTCAAATTTTTGATATATGACAGTCCTCGAAGTAAATTATATAAATCTAATGATATATTCTTAAAGTGTATGTAGCTGGGAGGAAAAGCCGACGGTCAATTGAAAATGTTGACATTTCATATTGAAGATATAGATTTTTTCCCAAAAAGACCTAATTTTTTTTGGTGTTTTGGGGAAAAATTCCATATCTTCAATACGAAAATCAAAATTTTCAATTGATCGTCGGCTTTTCATCCCACCTACATACACTTTAAGTATAAATCATCAGATTTATAAAGTTTACTTCAAGTACTGTTAAATATCAAAAATATCAACTTTTAATGATTTGCCATAAAATGTGTATTACGCTCGTAAATTGCGAATTTCAAAAAATCAAAATTATTTGATATCAGAATGACATTCTTCGTATTCAAAATGCAATTCGATATGTCTGATGTGCTCTAATGTCCCAAAATAAATACTGTCCAAACGTTCATACCCCAGCCCTTAAGTTCAAATATCTATAAAAAAAAAAAAAAAGATAAAGAAAAGAAAAATCCAAGGAATTGAGGAGGGAGGGACGAGAACCAAAACATTAACTTTAGTACGCGGCCTAAAGAAAGTGGTGAAACTGTGTTTATTTTAAAAGTGATCCCGCGGTGACAGACCGAGACTAGTATACTAGTCTAAAGTCCACAGCCTCATCCCCCACTTTTCTCAAAAAAAGTTGAGATTTGTATACCACTGGAAACCTCTGTCTACACAATGGGCTATTCCAGAAAATAGGTGCACACCCCCTATAGAGGAGTAAATTTTCAATCAGAAAAATGTCCGGATTTCCAAGACTGCTTTCTGAAAACGACTGGATTTCCAGTTGCCAATATTACTGGAAAAGCTTGGAAATCCAATCAAAAGAAGGAAAAATCACGGAAATGTTGAAAATGAGCTCTCAAATTGAGGATTTCTGATTTTAAACTATTTTTTTGCCGGATTTTTTTTTTGCCTTTGGGCACTTTAAAATTCTGGATTTCCAACAGTCACGACTGGACAAAAAGTCCGGATATCCGAATTCCGAACTCCTCTATAGGGGGTGTGCATCTATTTTCTGGAATAGCCCAATGTTTATGTACCAAAAATTTCTTATATCAAGAACGAAATTACAACTAACAGTGGCCTATGGAGCCTTGAGCCCGAAACATCATGGCCCTAGTATAAAGCCAAGAATTTTCCGCATTGCGGAAATTCCGCGAAAATCGCGGAATTCGGAGGTAAAGCGGAAAACGCATTTCTGAGAAAAAAAAATAAAAAAATAAGCAAAAATGACCTAGAAAAAGGAAAAAAATACAATTGACGCGATTCCAAATACAGCGCGCCACCTACGATCACGCCTGGCTGATCTACTTCGCGCAGAGCATCATGGGTAAAAGTCGACATCCATGACGCGTCGACGATGAACCATCGACCAAGGAAACGGAAACGAGTGTTGCTATCGATTACTCATTACTCAACCACTTTTGTTTATTTACGTTGATGATGATCAGCTGTTTTTCATTTCTGCCTCCTTTTTAAAGTTAATTTCGACAGTCATGGTTTAGGCCTACCTCTGTGAATGTTCAGAGTGTTAGGCTTATTCCCACATAAAATAATGGGCATCAATTAAACCCTTATTTTCAAACTTTTCCGAACTTTCCGAGGCGCTTGGGAAAATACTTTAGGCCAGTCTCGTTTACAAGAAAAGAAAAAACTTTCAGGTCTTTAAGCTTTGTTGTAAGTAGGGCTATAATAGACTTGATTAAAAAAATATGATTGGGGATAGGCCTACTTAGACCCTCATGCATATATCATTAAAAAATCACAATTTTAAAACCTTGTTTGTTTTTAGTAAAGTAGGCATAATTCTCAATATTTAGAATAACGAAATATTCAATACATATTTTAACAGCATGGACAGCGTAAAGCATTTTTTTTAATGTGTTTTTTTTTTCTGCCTCCTTTTTAAAGTTAATTTCGACAGTCATGGTTTAGGCCTAGCTCCATGAATGTTCAGAGTGTTAGGCTTATTCCCACATAAAATAATGGGCATCAAGTAAACCCTTATTCTCAAACTTTTCCGAGCCCGATCCGAGGCGCTCGGGAAAATACTTCAGGCTCTCGTTTACAAGAAAAGAAAACACTGAAAAATATGATTGGGGATAGGCCTACTTTATATATATCCTTAAAAAAAACCCAATGTTTAAACCTTGTTCGTTTTAAGTAAAGTAGGCCTAATTCTCAATATTTAGAATAACGAAATATTCAATACATATTTTAACAGCATGGACAGCGTAAAGCATTTTTTAGTACGATTAAAACGTTTTCGAATTTCAAATGTACTCTATTCTCAACCATCTACGGTTAAAACTCTATGTCAAAAATGTTGATGTCTCTGATCGACAATCTAGGCCTATAAACCCGATGTCAAAATGTCAATTTTCGAGTTGATAATAGCAAATGCTTTTGATGCAAGACAATTTCAAACAGGTAATTTAATCTAAAACTGAAATTCGTGCCTTTTTTATTTCTTGATTGGATAACTTTTCCCGTAATTATTACCATACATATGATTAAGATAAAAGCGTTTGGTTTTCATAAATGTTTTGAACGCTTGTCTTATTTTTATTTTTATTATTTTTTCTTGCTAACCTAGGCCTATCGAGATGTTTTACATTTATAACCTTTTTAACAAACTTGAATAGATATTATAAGCATTTTCGTGTGACGTTTTGAAACGCTCTTTGTAGCATGATGTAGGCCTACTGTATGATCATGAAAGATCGTAAATTTAGAAGCCATTTCCTTCTATATAGGCCTAGCCCTATAAACAAAACACTTTGGCCCCAATGTATAATGTCGGGAGAAAATACTTGCACTAAACAAATAAACCTGTTAATTTTTAAAATAAACTCTCGTGGTGCAATTCTGTCAACAAAATTACATAGGCTTATGAACCGGGGCTGGGGACTCAGCCCCCTCAATAAATTTGGTGCGGGAGCTCGAATAGGCCTACCCTTCTGTATGAATAGGCACGTTTTCATTTTCAAAGTCCACAATGCCGTAAAGGTTGGACTACACTACAGTTCAGTTCTTTTCACAGTGTTGACTTATAATTTCATGAGAAAGAAAAAGAAAATCGGAAAGATTTTAATCGTTCCCATTTTCTTTTTCTTTTTAAAAAAGCATGTATAGGCCTAGGCCTAGGTGTTTAAAATTGTCCAATTGAATATTTAGTCGAAAAAGTTTTTGATTTTTCAATGTTGTGCCGACCGATAATATGACTAAAAAGAAACTCATTTCAACCAACGTGTGCTATTTGGGAGTAGGCCTAGGCCTACATTATGATTAAATTTCCTTGGGTTATGAATTATTAAAGGGGAAAGATGAAATAAAGATAGTAGGCCTATGACATGCAAGAAAGCGGAAGTAAAAATAAAATATGAAAAAGAAACATGAATTAGGCCTAATATTAAAATCGGGCATGACAATTGTCAAATTTAAACCTTAATTGTGACACGATCTGGTTCATGGGGGCCAAAGGAGGCATTTTTGAAAATTGTGTTACTGTAATTCAGGCTATCATTTTAAATTGAAAACACCAAAGGTCTAGCATACTTGGTTCTAAAGTTCTAAAGTTTTTTCATGCAGATTTTCTTGATATGCCTTAAAATAATGATCTTTTAAAATTCATGTACTCTTTTGCAGTTTGAAACTTTCTTCATCTTTATTATAATGCTAGAACTCTATGAGGTATTGTTGAACTTATGCATTAAAGTCTCAAAATGAAATATTAACAAAAAATAAATGCTATTTTTATCCCGGATTTTTATGCGGTAAGCTATGCCTACAAAGTGTTTTTATTGCGATCGTAATTTTTTTAATGTTTGATAGTAATATAATTAAAAATACAAATTTAGGCTAAACATAAAATAAGGACAAATCAAACAATTACAATAATAACAAAAACGGCAAACCAATGTGATGCATGTTTATAAGTAATGAGTATTAAGAATCTTTTTAAAATTTACTTGAATTTCTTTGCTATGCTGTAGGCCTATCCCGCGCGGCGGGCCGCTATAAGCGCCTTCGTGCAAAAAAACCCCACATTTTTAGTAAATGTAGGCCGATTACAAAAACGCAACACCTATAGGTGTTATATTATTATCGTATTGAACAAACAATAAATTCAGAAAGAATTAAAACAATTTATTCTAATAACCAAAATAAAACCTATGCGTTTTCCATTTAAAAAAAAGGACAGGCCTAGGGCTACTTCGCATTGACTAGGCTCGCGCGTATCGGGCTGAAAAGTATCGTAAAGTTTAAAAACAAAAAAGGGCGGTTTTAGAAAATGGGATAACAAAAAGTTAACACCTAGTATCAACATCAAGTTTGCGGGTTTTAGAAAAGGACATCTATGAATATCAAACTGCAATATTTCACTTCAACACAGAAAGTCTCAAAAAATTTCAAAACGTACTACAAAACATTGTGTTTTTAGAGTAAGGGACAAACATCAGCTATGGTTGATGAAAAAGGATGTCGACCCCAGACACGGGAAATGCCAATTTTCACTGCCGTCGTTGGTGGCGCGCTGTATTTGGAATCGCGAGAATTGAAAAGAAATAAAATACTAAATGAAATGGGTCTTCAAAATTCATCAAAATAAAGTAAAATCCGTCATAGATTTACCGTACAACGCCCCATTGCAGCTATGATACCCAATTACCCATCCCAACTTTGCAAATCTCAATGATCGTCACAAGATTCTTGTGAAATTTTATTATGTCAGAAATGTGCTAAAATTACAAAGCGGAGAAAAGCGGAATTTAGCATTTGTAAAGCAGAAAATTCTTGGCTTTACCCTAGTATTAGTAAGTTGTTCCTTCCTCTTCTTACGGAGGACAGTGGAAATCGTAGTGACGCAGAGAGGTGTGAGTACCTCGGGCTAATGGAGCCTGATGTATAAAATCATGCATAACTCATCGCAAACGCAAAATCGGAATCAACTGAAATTTTGGGAGTAAGCTTTTTTTCGTGGGTAGGGCCTACGGTATCTACTGAAAAATGTTGCATATTTGAATATAATTTATTCCTAACATTTTCCTACACCTTTTTAGGGCGTAATATAGAAATGGTGCCCAAAATATATGTGCCAAAATCACTTGCCCCCCCCTTTCGACCTGCCAAAATCGCTTGCCACAAAATGCTTGCCCCCCCTTTTGGCCTGCCAAAAAACTCTTTGCCCCCCCCCCCCTATAATTTACCACCCAGGGGTACACATAATTATTGCACCATCCCTTAAAGGAGTATTTCGTGATCCTAGCATCCTCTTTTTATGACATTTTTCAGTACATATCCACGAAAAAAGCATATTCCCAAAATTTCAGTTGATTCCGATATTGCGTTAGGCCAATTACAATTGATCCTTAGTTTCCTGTTCCCTCGCGCGTCCAAAATCAAGAATGGAAAAATATTTAATTATTTAATTTTTATTTAGGTATTTTCATCTTTTAATTGACTTTGTTATTACTTTTATTTGCTAATATCTGTTTTTGATCATCTCAACTTTGATTATGAATATAAAACAAGAACATAGTAGGGTCCCCTACTAATATTAATGTAAAAATCAATTATAAAGGTAAAATAATTAAATCCGTAGTCTTAGTCAAAATGACCAAATGGATGTTGATAATAGTCACGACCACAATTTCAAAATAAAGAAAGTAATAGATAATTAATAATTAATAATTAAAAGTCGCCTCGTCCTTTATTTTCAAACTTGAAACAGGAAACTAAGAATTAATTGTGAAGGGCCTTAGCGAGTTATGCATGATTATGTGTATTACACTGCTCCATAGACAATACGTTGTAATTTCGTTCTGGTGCACCAGAATTCAAATTTCACGATATCTTTGCTAAACGAATTAATCTGCAAGATTATTTTGTACATAAACATTATGTAGCCAGAGGTTTCCAGTGATATAAAAATCTCAACTTTTTTTGAGAAAAGTGGGGGGATGAGGCTATGGATCACGAAATGCCCCTTTAATATTAGCCTGGTCACTGAGTCCGTCACACGCCAGTGATTTTACAGTTATGGGAGGACAAGATGTTGATTCAGCTCCATTCAGCTATCAACTATTTTTCCCTATTTTGACCAAATACCAGTTAGTACTAGTTGCATTTTTTAAATGTAAACTTTTTTTTTTTTATCTTTCACAAGTATACGTAATTTTGATACACCCTGTACCATAATACCTCTCTGCTAGAACGCACGCAGCTATTTCGGGAAATGACCTTTTCCATTGTAAACATTGGAGCTGTGCGCTTTGTTTACATGGGTGTTGCCACATTATAAGTGAAGATATTCCTTTAGACATTGCGTTGTTATAGAGGTTATCCGTGTTCTATAAGCTGCATATCCTACCAGCGACTCCTATACCTTGTTTAGGACTTTCAAAAGAAGTACCTGCATGTGCAACCATGACTATTTCAAAATAGCCCGCCAAAGCCATGCAGGTAACTCCGAGGTCGTGCATTGAATTAGTTTGAATGAGGAATACTACGGGAACCAGTGCCTTTTGTTAGAAGTCACGCATGAGTAAAGTGGATAACCTCTATTGCTTTTGTAAAATATATTCTCTTGATCAGTTTATGACATAAAAACGGCCAGTTATTCATGGAAAAATATGATGATTGATAATCAACATTATTTTGGTACAATTATATTTAAATTTCCTGTACTACATGAAAAAAAAAACGTTTGAAGACCACATCAAATTAAAAATTCGTTTCACGTCCCCACTTTTTGAAAAGTGAGGAGGGTCGAGGAAGTTTTTTTTTTTTGTTGTTGCTAAATTGACCAAATACAGCAGTTTTTCATGTAAAATTAATATTGCTAGAATATCCTAGCAGTTTTCAGCATCTGCCAGGAAAACTTAAAACCGTTCCCTTAGACCGGTATGCACAAATTTTAATTTAAGGTTTAACTTTAGACTGAGTTTTATTAAGGCCAATTTCAATTGATCCTGTTTCACTCGCGCGTCCAAAATCAAGAATGGAAAAATATTTAATTATTTTATTTTTATTTAGGTATTTTCATCTTTTAATTGGCTTTGTAATTATTTTTATTTGCTAATATCTGTTTTTGATCATCTCAACTTGATCATGAATATAAAACAAGAACATTGTAGGGTCCCTATACTAATATTAATGTTAAAAATCAATTATAAATTTAGGTAAAATAATTGAATCCGTAGTCTTAGTCAAAATGACCAAATGGACTGTTGATAATAGCCACGACCACATTTTCAAAATAAAGAAAGTAATAGATAATTAATAATTAATAATTAAAAGTCGACTCGTCCTTTATTTTCAAACTTGAAACAGGAAACTAAGAATTAATTGTGAAGGGCCTAATAGTTAGATCAAGTCTAGAATTAGACCTGGTCTAACATGGAACACTTTGGTGCCTTGGAGTTCCACTTGTGAGTGATCCATGCTGACTAAAAAACTTGTTTATCAGCATTAACAATCTACTAAAACTAAAATTTATTAATTATGAAAATAAAAAAATAAAAAATGGACTGATCCCAGAAAGTGAAGGAGGCGGAACACAGTTTTTTAATGTCTGCTTTTTGGTCATATGAGTTCAAAAACGTTGCACATGTGAGCTCATGTGAATACTACCTTATAATTTGTGGCACTCATTTTTGAGAATACTGCGATTTGAGAGTCCCAGAACTGATCCCCCTCAAATTCTATGACCTCGAGAAATAAAAGAAATTAACCTTTCAATTTTTTTTTATTCCTCTGCAAATGCAATTTCAAAATATATCATGAGATTGACACCGTTCATACGACTTTCTTGATACATAAGGCCGTGGTGGTGGTCCAATCTGGCAGTTCCGATACTGATTTGTGCAAACTGCAGAAATGAATTTACTCTTATTTGTTAAAATAGTATTAAACACTCGACTCAGGATTATGTTAGAACGTTTGGCAGCAATTTTTCAAAAATATATTTTTTGAATGTTTATTAAAACATTATGTATCAACTGGCTGTGGGTTTTAGTCAAATTGGAAAATGGATTTTATTCACACTTGTATAGGTCACTAAACCAACAAACAACAAAGGAACTGGCAACTTATTTAAAGGGCCAGCAAAACACAGCTGATGTGGAGCTCGGCTGTTTTGTGTTGCAGCAAAAATTGCTATTTTCTGCAGAATTTGCCGAAGGATCCAGATGTGAATACTCTCCTTATGTAGAGGAAGATCTACTGGTGACTTCTTATCAAAACTTTTGCGTGTTAGGGTGAGTATTTTATACGTATTTTGATGTGACGTGGCTGTATCTCCGCTCGCAATCGCTCAAGCAATGAAGCTTGGCGTTCATTCATTCACAAAGGCATTGATGCATATCGGCGTTGGGGGATGGGCCGCGTCGTCTGCCCTGGACTTGCGATCCTTTCCTGCTGTTTATGCAGCTGAAGGCAATATGCAGGAAGTATGTTATATCATGATACCTATGTTATCTTTTGATCAGTGTAAAGCAGTAGGATAACTATTGCAAATATCTCGGGGAAACATAACCATGCAGTGCAAGTTTTACGCAGCTTCGTACTTTAGTCAATAATTATATAGGCATATAATTGTGCAAAACATACATGTCATGCATGACTGAAAAGGGGAGGGTCTCTTTCACTTTCAAGTAGATATCATTTGCAATTTACTGTACCCACTTTAAAATATTTGCTTCTCAAGTCTGACGCTGTACTCTCCAGTCTTCAGCTGCGCAAAACGTAAGTGCGTAAATCCCATTGACACACAAAATGGTGTTACCAGCCAGTCCTTAGTAGAGGCACGGCGTATATATAGGACTGGCAAGCGAGTCTAGTCTTAAATATCAATTGAAAAACAGATAATCAATTGAAAAAATTGATACTATTTTCATGTTATTGATTGCAACTATGGATTGGGGTATAGCTCTGTCCACACTGGCATTTATGTTTATTGTACTTCTAGACTTTAATGATGTTGTTGTAATGATTATAACTTAATATTACCAAGTGGATAGAGCTATGAGGAAGAGCTAAAAAAGACAAGACTAGCATAAATACAGTGTAATTTTTGTCTTCAAAATTTGCTGATTCAAATTACAATTCCTTCACCCGCTATCAAATTCTCAGAACTCCTAAAAGGGGTACTACACTTGCATTTTTCTCAAAAATTATAGCGCATTGGGGACAAGTAAGACAAGTACGATATGTATATTATACTGGTAAGAACTATAACTACTGCACTGGAAATTTTATTTCAGCACAGACAACAGTTGTGGAGTTACAGTCAAAAATGAGGGAAACCCAATATTTGATAAATAAATCAATAACTACTTGCTTTGAGTTGCTGAATTTTCAGTACAGTTGTTGTAGTCCATGCCCCTATAATATACATATCTTACTTGTCACCAATGTTCTATATTTTTTCAGAAAAATGTAAAAATAGGCATAAAATTGGCCAGGGGTGTAGTACCCCCTTAATTTGTTCGAAATGTTCTAACTTTCGTATGAACAACCGATAGCTTGTGATACTGAAAGTTAGAACTTGCAAGGATGTTATCGTATGTAACGTACTTGTTTACATGTACGTGTGATACATGTACGCAGTTGCCATACAGAGTACAATTTCATGCATATGAATAAAAACTTCTTCCTCAAGTTGGTTGTTGTCTCCAAAATATCATGAAATAGTTCGTGACATATTACCGACACACTGTACTATAATATTTTCTTAAATTTTCATACATGTACTTACGAAAAACGTCAATATTCGTTCTCCGAACGGCTTCGATCAACGCCGTGTTTCTGCTGTATATGCACCCACTGACCTCCAGCAGTGTTGCCAAAAATGTTAGCCCAAATCGCGAGTCAAATAAATTAAAAGTCGATCGATTGTTTTTAAAATTCATACATTGGTATCTATGGGATAGCAAAATACCATAAATTGCCTACGCCAGATTTGAAAAGTTGCTCAATTACTTTCTTAACCATCAATTGGTGTCTATTGGACAGGAAACTGTAGTGTGGAAAATCTTCAAAAGTCATCCTTTTGGGCTACTAAGTCGCTGCTTTGCCAATCCTGAACTCCGCGTGCTTATTCCACCAGCCGTCTACACTGCGCATGTACTGTGACCACTGATCAGTGACTGTGACTGATTATGACCCGGATGTACCCAATTGAAAAAGGTCGTCTCTAGCGTGTACATCGGTGACAGTAAATCGGCCATGATCATTGCTCGGAGCATCGCACTGCTGTGACCTAAAACATCTCCAGAATGTACTTCAAAGATGTATTTTTCTCTAAAAGTAAGCAACCTTGAATCGAAGATACATTATGTTAGTCCAGGAAAATTGTAGCCAAAAGTGACATTCGGAAGAATGTTTTTTACTTACGTTATAAAAAGTATCAACGCTATGCAGACGCGTTTTCAAATAGCCGTAAGTTCTATCTTATGCACACATAACTCTCGTGTCGTCGTGCATAAAAGATAGATTTTTCGATCAACCCTTAATATGTGTTTTCAGACAAAATTCAGACATTTTGTAATTTTAATTGTAGTGGTACTTAGGTGCGTATATGGCTGGCCGTAACCGCCACAACGTGGAGCTGCTACGCGTAGCTTACTTTTCGCTTCGCGGAGCTAAATTGACCAATCATGTTAGATCTTTTCATTACGCGGAGCCAGTTGATGCATCATCGTTCCAGAGAGAAAACTCTTGCCAAAATTAATGTTTACTATGTGGATTTTAAATGAATCGAATGTAAATAAACCACAAACAGTTGTACAGGATCAATACCATTGTTTGATTAGTGTATAGTCAATGTTACCTTGCATGCATGTGCCATGTGTGTGGCGTGTTTGTTTGTTTGTCTACTGTGTCAGGCCAGGATCACTGACACCCACGGTACTGATACTGTCATACTATCACGGTGATCATATTGTTGAATGTTGTTGACTTTAAAATAATCATGATGCAGTCATGTCTACAGTAGAATTCACCACGACCTTTGAAGGACTTAAACCCCATTAAAAGCTATTAAACCAAGATAACACTCAATGAAAACAGCTCAACTATGTTACATCAGATCTTCTCTGGTTAAATACACACTGCACTTGTGTCTGTTTTACCTGTGCAATGAACAATGAGCTGGTATTATAGTTTCAGTTGGGTGAATGATTATAAATCGAACGCAAGGTAACAATACTGTCTGGGCTTTTGTTTACGAAATGAGACAATAGTCTGCTTATTGTTAACCAGCGTTCTTGAAAATGAGAAGCATAATGGTTTGCAGACTTAACACGGCCCGGTTTAGAAATAATTTGTTCATATTTTTTGGTGTTATCTGTCGTTTACATATCCTTGCTAAAACACAAAAGTACCAATATTTCCAAACACCTAAATTAGCTAAAAATTTAGGAAATGTTACAAAACTATATTTTCTAGAATTTCAGAGAATACTTTAAATATTGACTGGTTATTTTTTACACAGTGACGTCATATAGGCAATGGCATAATACTTCTAACATACACTAGGTCACGCGTCAATGGTGAGCGCACTGATTGTGTATAGGAAAAGCGGGCAGTACCGTAACTACAGTATGTATGGCCTACTACTAGTATATTAAGTAAATCCGAACTGGTTTGCTGAAGGTCGAATTCCATGAGGCCACGCCCGCAAGATGTACAAATCAGCTCCCGGCGTACACTGCAGATCGCAGAATTGTGTGCATGGTTTACCACCACTCTGCCTAGCTATATAGTTGTGTACAATACTGTATGAGTTTCTTGTGAGTGCATGTCCATCTTAATAATAAGTCGGTTCGTACTTTTCATAAATTACTTTTTGAATCATAACTATCGTGACCGAGGATATCTTGCAACCACGTGAAGCTCGTCTGGCAAATTCTTAATGACTAAATTCGCTTCACGTAATGAGTAAGTCGTACTTGATTGGTCAGTTTTACCTCCGAGTAATGAAAAACTCTAACATGATTGGTCAATTTGGCTCCACGGAACAAAAAGTCAGCTACGCGTAGCAGCTCCACGTTGTGGCGGTTGCGGCCTACCATATGCGTACTACTGGTATAAAATTCAAGTAAACAATAATTGAGGGTCTCTCTATGTTTTGCATGTGTCCATAGGTCATACAGCTTGGAGCTACTAGCTGACCTTAACATGCATATCCAATCCTACAGTACGGACTACCTGCTGATTGTGCTCGTGTTTGGCCAACTACTGGTATCTAAATGACCAGTCATGTACTTTTGTGAAGTAAACTTGGTCATTGAGTAGGCCCTTGCTAATTACCATTTAGGGAAATAAAGCACCTGCTCGACACATGTCTGTGGACTCTTTTGCTATAGTGATATTTGCCATTGTTCAAGTCCCAATATAACACTGTAATATTGTTCAATTGAACAATAAATCTTTGATTTCAATTGTAGCAGGTGGATTAATGCACTAATTTGCATAATGTTTTTCATTTTTGGCTATTTTGAGGTGATTCATATTTCCTTTTTATCAATTTATAAATATAGTAATTAAAAACAATCTTTTGAAAAGTACAATGCACCATTGTCAGTGTCATCACTGTGGTGGCATCCCTGGTATTATCTACGTACATAGGTTGTATAAAAAACAGGCTTTTTATATAATATAAGCAAGGTCTTTAAAACTCCTAAAATGTATTAGGTGTGTCTCTGTCTCACCACAATCAGTTGTAAAATGACTGTAATGTAATATTAAGATCCATGCAAAGTCTGTTGCACTGTGCATTTTTTTTTTAATTCCAGACTTTTTTCATGGTATTTAGAGAAAAAAAATCAGATTTTTGCCGATTTTTTTCTGGAAAAAACTAAAAAAAAAAAAATTTGAAATAAAAAAAATTCCACCTTTCTTTTTTGTCAAATCGTGCGATTTTACAAATGCGCACGCAAGCTTTGAGACGAACCTTTTTTTTTTTTTTTGGCCTTAGGTGGACCCATCTGTTGGAAAAGCGAGGAAACTCTGTAACTAATTTGTTTGTCACGATTCAGACCTGGGTTAAAAAAGACTACTTATATGGAATCGCTTCAAGAACTTTGTTGGAAAAATCTTTCTGCTGCAGTTCAAGCATTTTTACATTTTCCCAAACTCTCTGGTGGTCTTTTGACTTACAACATGTTCTGTTAATGCTGAATGTAATTACCAGCAGAAGTTGTGTTTATTAATTTTTTGTTTTCTAGCATCCCGGTTTTGCAGGCTGTTTTTAAGTACCGTATTGGGTTTTTTTTTGTTACATACTATAGCTTTCACCATGGCTGAAGCAATCACAAGAACATGTAGTACACAGTATGACCAGTCTGTGCTGAAGGCTCTGGAATCCAAATATCTGGACACTGATCACAATGAGGATTATATCAAGACAGCGGGCATACAAATCATGCATAATCTTACATCTATCAAAGGTAAATGAGGATTTATATCAAGACAGCAGGCATACAAATCATGCATAATCTTACATCTATCAAAGGTAAGTTGGGAAGGAGTGGATCCCGTGTTGGGAGGGCACTTAACACAATGACCATACAGGTATGTTTCTCCGGAAAGACCCCCCTTTTTGGATTTCGCAGCTCCAAAAGACCCTAGATTTTGATGATTTCAGCTCTAAAAGACCCCAAAATTGCTAATTCCTCATATTTCTTGATTTTCTCAGGCAATTTTCAACCAGCCAAGAAAGACCCAAGGTTGATTTTGACTGTTCGCAGCTTCAAAAGACCTCCTTTTACCGGTACATCGTTAGCTCCCAAAGACCCACCACCTCAAAATTTCAGGAGAACATACCCACCAAAATTTTTTTATACTGCCCTTGATCGTAAACTTTTTGACTACAAGGTGACCTCCCCTTTGGCTCCTGGGGGGGGGCAGTCACGGGTACACTTTATATTTCAAGTTGTATTTGCACAGATGTTACTCCAAAAGGGTAGCTAATTGACCAATTCAGCATCGATTCTGCGCCCCTCCAAGCAATGAAAGTCAAAATTTGTGTGTGTTTCATGCGCATTTCAACACAAAATCAATTGAAAGAACATTTCAAGATCGGTATTCAACTTCTAGTAAGTTAGTAACCAAAATTAATTAGTGGTACTGGTAGGCCTTAATTGTTTCAAGAATTGGGGGGGGGCAATTTTGTTTCTTGCCTGGGCGCTACCAACCCTAGTTACGCCACTGGGGGGGGCAACTTCCCCGGCTCCCTCCAGCTATGCCGCTATCTGTGGCTGCTGCATGTGTAATAAGAGGGAGATTTTTTTCTTCTTGCTAAGGGATAGCACACTATTATTAGGCGTAAAATTTAGAAACATTAACAAACATTAAAAACACCTCAGCCCATGACTTTCAAGGTTATGATTGTAATCTGTATAGTAGATTTCCTGTGTTTTTGTAGGAATACATTGTATGGTATCATGCAAGCACACAGTCATGCTTGGTATTATAAAATTAGACATTTTTTTGCGGAAATAACTTAACCACCAAAATCAAACTCTTTATAATATATTTCAAAATCAGGAAAGTGTAAAAAGTTATAATGCATTTTGAGACCTATTTTTGGTAAGAATAAAAAAACACAAAATATCCTGAAATTGGTACTTTTCAATATTAAAAAATTAAGTACTAAAAAGGAAAGGTTTACTACTGGTACTCTCTTAATTTAATATACAAATACATCTAAGAACTTACACAATTTTAATGTTGCATTTGTTATTGATTTTTTTAGCTGGAGGGATAACGCTCCCACAGTGCCTTGCTCTCAATTACTGTCACATCAGTAAAGCAGGGGATGCCGGGAGATTGCATGAGTTGTGTAGACGTGTCAGGGAACTGGACATTGCTGAGAATGATCTAAAAGACTGGAATGAGGTAAGGGTTCAAAGGCGTCTCCCTGTCAGTCCGAAACACGGTCAATCTGAACCATCGTCAGTCTGAAAATCTAATTGAAGTTAGGATTAGGGTTAGTAGGGTTAGACTTTGGTGTTTTGGACTGACGGGGTGTACCCTTCAAATGCAGGTGCATAGAAGATCAAGATGGTGTGTGCATGTGTAAGTACAATGTAAGGGCTGGCAGAAAACAACAACAATGTAATTGTGCTTTCAGGATTATTTGTGGTTGATTAAAAATATTGGAAAAAAATCACCACAAAATTACAAATTTGTTTCAAAAATGTGCAAAGTTGTTAAAATTGTCATTGATAAAATGATGCACATCAAGGTGAAGGTATTCCAGCCTTTGCATTGAGAACTGCAACATTTTTAAAGTTTTAGTTGACATGCTTTTAAAGGGGATGTGCAATAATTATGAGCCTTGAGGGAGGGTAACATGGGGGGGGCAAGCGATATTTGGCACACATTCATGGGGCACCTTTTAAATAAAACACTCTAAAAAGGCTTAGGAAAACAGTACGGAAACGCTTTAATATATGTGACCCATCACATCGAAACAGACCACCTCGTGGCAGAAATGAAAATGATTTAAACACTAGGATAAACTGCTGCTTTTTAGCTTGAAAATGACTTACTTGTTGAAATCAGATACAGTAAAAATGTTTTATGAAGCAAAACAAGCTCAGAATTCTTTTTATTTTCTCATCTTCTTTCATTGTTATCTGCCAATGAAGCCAGCCGCGAAGTGGTAGGTTTTGATGTGATGGGTCACATATGCAAATTTTCCTGCTCGCTGCACTCGCAACATATATCTAGACCATTAATGTGTGCAAATTGGGATCACAAAAATTTGGCATGCGTAAAGGGGGTAGCAAAGATTTTTGGGTTGGCCAAAAAGGGGGCAAGCGATTTTTGGTGAGCCGTTAAGAAATGTTACCGGGGGGCTCACAATTATTGCACAGCACCTACAGCAAAATAGGTCAATTTAAAACATTGTGTTTTTTTTTTTTTTTTAATTTTGAAGGTTGTGAATATTATCAACCAGATCCCACACCTAGAGTTTCTCAACCTGAGCTCCAATCCACTCAACTGCAAAATGGATTTGCACCCCAGACCTACAACTCAATTCACTTCTCTCAAAAGACTTGCCCTGAACAACACAAAGGTACCATGGGAAACAACATACGATCTACTGGATATCATGCCAGGGTAAGTATGTAGAAAGTACAGGGAGTTGCACCTGTGACCACTCGCTCAAAACAACACTATAGTGTTATAGGAAACAGAATATAATCTGCTGGATATATCTTATTGTGACAGAGTGAGTAGCTTGGGCTATTCCAGTACATTGACATCCATTCACCCCATATATGGACGATATGACCTTAATCTCCCAAGTATGGAGTGTAGATTTCAAGTGAAGCCACCATTCAGGTATCCTATTTGAAATTCACACCCTGGAGCATATTGAAATGTGTGCTTGCATGTATGCATTGTGTGTAACATAGTGGTGATCACGGGGAAATTCCTGACAGTTTGCGTCCCCGTGTGGCATTAATAATGTTTTCATACCCAGCCTAATATACATGTAACATAAAGTGCCACAAAGTGTAGACAATAGGCTATTCCAATTGAAACTCATACACCCCCTACTTTGGAAAACATGACCTTAATCTCCCACACACAGGAGCTGTACTCATAAACCAAAGAAATTATTTAAGGAAAAATGACAGCTATTTTAGGGGGTACTACACCCCTCAATAAATTTGTGTCTATTTTTGCATTTTTCTCAAAAACTAATAACACAGTGGTAACAAAAGTTATGTATATTATAGGGGCAAGGAATCCAATTACTACACTGGAATTTCAGTGACCCAAAACAAGCGGTTTGTTATTTATGATAAGAAATAAGGTACCGATAGCATGTACCTCGTTTCCTATGATATATACTGAACCGCTTGTCTTGAAACACTGAAATTTCAGTGTAGTAATTGGATTCCTTGCCCCAGTAATATACATAACTTTTATTACCAGCGTGTTATTATTTTTTTTTGAGAAAAATGCAAAAATTTACCACAAGGGTGTAGTACCCCTTGAGAATTCATATAATTGTCATAAACTGTAGGTGGTACGTGTTATTTGGATAATTGTAACATTTTGCAATTTCATTGTAAATTGTAATTTGCAGAGTTGAAGAACTTCATCTAAGCCTGAATGACTACCGCAATATCCCGTCAACACCAAACAACAAGACCTATCCACAACTCCATATGTTACAGTTCAATGAGAATCACATATCACAATGGGAGCAGTTGTGTCCTCTTGGAAGAGCATTCCCACAACTCACATCACTCATACTCATAGGTAGGTGTAGCAACATCAAATCCAGGGACCCTGCAGTCTGGTACCCACTTGGGTGTTAGCTAACCAACCGTTCACCCATCATTTTGGACAGGCAGTGTACTCCTGGGACAGGCAAAATGAATGCCTGAGACATATGCTAAATTCCAAAAATAATGCTTGAAACAGTTAAATAAACCAAACAAGACCAAACCAAGGCTATCACAATAGCTATTTTAACTGCTAGAATCACCAGAAGGGGCTGAGTTCTGATTTTTGTAGTAGAGGGTCAATTTTTGGACTTGCAGGTTTAGTAAAATGATGGGCACTTGTCCAATCCAAGCTAAGACCCTGATATCCACCAAGTGGATCTCAGTGCCCTGATGTGAAGTGCAATTTAATAGTACTATATCACCATGATCACAACAAAGCTGGAGAAGATGGGACAAGCATATAGGCAGAAGTCTAATATTTGAATGCAGGAGGAAAATCAAAGTACCTTGGGAAAACCTATGAGAATGGTCATAGATATGTAACTATGCTCAGTTACATTACTGTGGGGAATCGAACCTGGGCCGTAGTTGTGAGAGGCAACACCAACATGTTCTTCCATGAAATCAAGGGTCTTTTTTAGCAAGATATATTATACTGCTGCCGTCACAAGTTGATGTTAGAAAAAGGGCGCCATGCAACACTGGCATGATTTGATAGACATGCTAGATCGAATGATCAGCCCTCATGAATATGCAAGAATTCACAGCATACAAAGCACAGGGTCTTAAGCTGTTGGCAAATAGTCTGTAGTAGTATGTGGGATTAATGGAAAACATTTTACTAAAAATATCAGCGCCATGGGTACCTGGTAGCACTTATATAGGTCCAAATTAAAGATAGTGCTTCAATAAACGTTTTTATTTTTGAACAAATTTTAATCACTACCCAGAGCAGCCAGCAAACATAAACATTGATATTAAATTGGATTGATTGAGCCCATATTTAAATTGGATTGATTGAGCCCATATTTATTAATGGTTTTAAAATGAATCCGGCCAGATGCACCCCCCCCCAACACTTATGTGTGCTGGCTTATTTGGGCAATGATTAAAATGTGTTTATCCTATCAACCCAGAGAGCTAAGTTAAATAATTCCATGTTCTTATTCTTGTAATTTGTATTTATCAATGTATTTTTAGGCAACAAAATCTGTGGCAAAATCACACCAGAAGTGACTGCCAACTTCCCTAAACTGTGTTGTCTAAACCTAACCAACACCTGTATGCAATCATGGGAGGAGTTAGAAACTCTCAACAACTTCCCCGCACTGGTAGATGTCCGCCTCCAAGGTAGGTATGATCTAAACAGATAGAACCAAAGAGAAACAACTCATAATTGCCTCATGTGCATCGGCATAAACCTGATATAGAATGATTAATTAGTGTTTTCTGGCATGACTTGCGCATTACAAAGTTTGCGCATGCTACACTCAGTCCACGATAAAGGAATAATGCATTACTTGCACAACACAAGCAAGCATGCACTTTTAATCTATGTTGGCTGAACACAGGGCAAAATAATCCATATACTATTTTGCCCTACGTAAGCAGCATGCAAACATAGGGTACAGAGTGGGTACTCTTTTGGTCTATTCTTTAATATGGTTTGCATCATATGTTTAGGGAGTAAAATGGTCTATGCCCAGGCTTCCAGATAAGCGGGCGCTCGGGCGCTTTTTACCCCATGGTTCTGATGTTATTGCGCCTGGTTGAGCTATAAAACAAGCCCCCAGGCGCTGAAGAAATTCAGTATTGAGCGCCTGGTGTGAGTGGAAAACGCAACAAAAATTCCCCACATGTTGTTTTCTAAATCCAGGTTTCATAAAACTGGGCTCAAAACTTGCACTATGCACATCATTTTCGAAAGCAACTGAACCCCTGCAATACCAAATTATGGCCTAATTTACTTCAATAATTAATAAAGTGCACAGTAATACTGCTTTGAGAGTGAAGTTTTTGACAGCAAAACAGCTGTGATATCGAGAAAATTCGGCGAGATCCCTGGCTGCCATATTTTTTGTATTGTATTGTATTGTATTTGGGAAATCCCGCCTATTTTCAGGCGCACCACTGAGTAAGCAGTGTACTTTTAACATCTATCTATATCACCATTTCACAACATTACTATTATAACACAACTAATCTACTACAATCACTGTATTCACAACTACTACTGCCCTGGGACCTAGGGAGGGTGCAGGTAACAAGCCCGGGATGATCCCCCTACTCTTTTCGATAAGGCCTGCAACTTTTTACATGCTCAGGTTTGACTCGTCTGACACACGGAACCGCCATTTACGTGACCATTCGAACCACGAGACGCGGGCACCCACCGTGTACACCTGCACATTTTTTACACGGTGGATGGGAACGAGGAGAAATATCACAATTATATTCTACTAGACTGAAAGAGCTTATGATTATGATATTTCCGACCTATTGGAACTATTTAGAGTGAGCAACAAGGATCGGGCAGGATGGGGTTTCGAACCACGGACCCCTCGCTCAACTCTCCCTAATGGTCCAGCGCCTTAGACCACTAGGCCACCTCGCCCTCAAGGTGCCCTCATATTGTTTGTTTTGGTTGGCAACACCAGACAATAGAGGGCAGTATTTAAAATTATTATTTGCCAACGGGGGCAGGCGGTAAATATTAGGTAATTATACTAATTTGATTGAAATATAAAAAAACAGAAAAAGAAAGAAAAGAAAGAAAAAAGAAAAGAAAGAAAAAGAAAACAACAGAAAAGAAAGAAAAAAGAATGGAAAAACACTGAGTAATTACCATAAATGATATCAGTATCAATGTATCAAGTTTGTACTTTTGTAGTCTAGTAATGTAGTAGTAGTAAGGGACTTGGGGTGGGGTGGGATTTGGGGGGGTGTAGCAGTATTTACATATAACATATTATAGTGTAGTTAACACTTAACAAGTAATAAAGCTGTTTAATATTGAATTTTAAGAGTAGCTCCTGGTTGTGTCAAAGTAGCTCCTGGTTCCTTGGTAAAATTGAATGACCAGGAGCTACTTTTTTTTATAAAGTAGCTCCTGGTTTGCGCCCGCTTATCTGGAAGCCTGTCTATGCCACATATATGTGAGGGATAGCCCACTTTGATTCTCAAAGAATCTATTGAGAAAGATATTTTCAATATAGGCCAATATGTGAGTGGACACCACGAATCAGCCGTAAAGTCGGCCCCTGGTCAATTTTGTTTTATTTTGTGTTTAGAAAATATATATCACAAGCTTTAAAATGGTATATCATTTGACTTCAAACGATATCCAGAAGTGGGGTTATGGTTTGTTGAACTCTGTTCCTTCAACAAAATTGTACCTTTTTCGGTTCTACATGTGTCTCTTTTTCCACATTTGTAGTAATAAGTATCAAACAGTCACAATTGGCGGTCATTTCAAATCATCCCCAAGTCAACTAGGTTCAGGAATGTCCTCTCATTGTTAATTGTTGGTTATACATACATTGTACCTAGACAAAATGCAATGCTTTGTTATCTACCACTTGGACAGGATTTAGCCAAAGCAAACAAAGACAAGAACTATTTAAAGATTATATAGAAATAAGTAGAAGCTTATTATCCTCTTCAGCAATAGGATTATTGATTAGTTTAAACAGTGTTTGATGAGATACTTGTCGCAACGAATTGAGATACCTATGAATACGACCTTCACACACATTTTACACTGTAACACGGAATACAATTTGCCGAGTTTACGGCTCATTATAATGTCATATTAAACCACTGCTTAGTGTATAAATTTTGTCTTGAAAAGCTGTTATTCAGCACAAATGGCAATGTCACTTTAAAATGTACCCAAGACTTCATGAAATCTGGTCTTCACCGTAGGGTCAAATACGGATCACGAATGGCATAAATATTTTGTAAGAGTGGGTTTCTAGCTCTTTTAAGGTCCATTCATACTACCACCGCATTTGCGATGCGTTTGCTTTGCGATGCGGTGCGTTGCCACACTGCATCGTACTGCAAACTACTGCATTGCGATATCGCAATGAAGTTAAATACATTTTAACTTTGAAATGCGATGAGTTGCGGCAAAAAGTAATAGATATATCAGCATCGCAAAGCAACGCATCGCAAATGCGGTGGTAGTATGAACGGACCTTTAATTAAGGGTTGCAAATTAAATTTTCACAATGTTCCCAATGCCAATAAATGTGCTATCAGGTTTTTGCCCAAAAATAACCCGCTATAATGTGTGATATGATCCTTCCTATCTAAGGTATACCATTCTGTGAGAACATGCAGGAGAAGGAGAGACGTCAACTGTGCATTGCTAGGCTAGGCAATGTAACCAGGCTAAATGGGAGTCAAGTGAAGGACACAGAAAGGGAAGATGCAGAGAGAGCATTTATTAGGTACTATATGGATAGTGCCACAAAGCCAGAAAGGTTAGTCATATTCAAGTAATAGTTGTTTATGGGGTTGGGTGCTTGGGTGCTTTGTAGTCTACTTGGAAATGTGTCACGGCTATACAGAATGAGAGGATGCTGACAAGGCATTTTTAAGGGCTCGGATAGCAGCATTTGCACAGTATTTTTTCTGGGACATGAGAGTACATCAGCCATATCGAACTGCATTCTGAACATGAGGAATTTCCTTCTGATATCAAATAATTTTGATTTTTTGAAATTCGCGATATAATACAAATTTGATGGCAAATGAAGGTACACATTTTCCCCCCAAAAGACCTAAAAATTGTAGGTCTTTTGGGGAATATCTTCAATACGAAAGGTCAACATTTTTAAATATTGAACTAGGGAACTGTCAAATCACTTGAAATACGGATTTCAGAATGCAATTCGATATTTCGGATGTGCTCTCATGTCCCGGAAAAAACCCTGCGCAAACGTTGCTATCCGAATCCTTCAGGAAAGATATGGATATTGCCTCAAAGCCTGAATGGTTAGTATACATTTTTTTTATTTTGGTCTGAATGGGAATCTTAAAAAACTGAATCTGAAAGTACACCAAATTAAATATATTAAAGAGGGAGCCAAAAATGTATGCAATACCTGTTCAAAATAAAGTTATGCATAATTACAAACAGTGGGAAAATGTTTTGAAAACTTTGCTGGAAAAAGAAGCACTTTTTCAGAAAAATCTGAAAAAAAAACCCTCTTGTTTGATGGACAAACAGAGGCATGCAAGCACCTCTTCATGTAGAACCACCAGTGTCTTAGCTAACCGCCTGTCTGCCCATCATTTTAGACGGGGAGTTTGCTCCTAGAACAGGCAAAACTAATGCCTTTGATAGATGCTACATCATAATTGTAGGTGTTAAGAAATGCTATTGACCATTTAGTAAGACCAGATTTGCAAAACAAGGCCATAGCAACACATATTTGAACTTTTTGAACCCCCAATGGGCTATAGAAGTCTGGTAAATATTTTAAAGATCAAGTTAGGACAGGCAATTTTATTCAAATGATGGACAAACCTAAATTTGTAGCTAAGACCCTGAGGACCACCCCACCAATAGCAATAGCCAAAAGTAAAAGCACCCTCCTCCCTCCCCATCAACCACAACAGTTAAATAAGTGCTAAAGAAGAATCATTAATTCAAATGCTTTAAACAATTGCATGGCACACTGTGCATAGCATGCGCTAAAGGCAAATTACCATAAAAACTTGATAGTTATACATGTATGTGCTTACTATCGAGCACTTAATTTCGAAAACATGAAATTGTACCAAAGTGCTTCACCAACTGAGCTAATGGGGTTGAGACACAAATTTGCAGGTTTATTTGTTCTTATATAACTATGTGTATCAATGATTTGCTCAAAACCCTTAACACTTTTGTGGATGGGCACTTCATGTTTGCATGTTTTAAAAGCACTCGGTAGTAAGCATAATTATGCTAACTATCGAGTTTTTACGGTTAGCAACATTTAGGCCTAAAAAGCATTGTTTGATTGGCGTAACCCGATCAACCCTGACTCCATGCAAAAAAAGTAATAAAAAAGAAAAAGAAAAAAAGTTCCAAGGTATATATCAATTTAGGGGTCAACAATTAATAATTTAGTCGGTAACAATATTTCCGTCCCAGGACACGTCTCTGTTTGACCATATCTCACACCAAGAAATTTCGAAAAGTTGACAGCCTTGTCCTGGCTGCGATGGTTATGATAGATGCAGGCTAACAAGGGTTTGGTTTGGGTGGCAAATGGACAGCTGGAATTCGGTAAACTGACCTCTTCTGTTTTGCTTTTGTTGATAGAAAACACATCTGCTTTAATATTTTGTTTCTTTGTAATATTTCATGCTTTGGTTTTAACCTGCATGGCATTTAATCCCATAACCATAATTATGCACTAAATTTCATATACCCTCTGCAATATCTGGCCGAAGAGAATTCAAATAAATGCGCTTGCAAGATATATTACCAGAACATGCATGTACGACAAGCCATCACTGTGCAAAGTCTGTTCAGACAAATTAATTTCTAGAATATTCATACCACTGCTTCAAAGTTAACATCATCTGCATCATTGCATCATATAATAATATCCATCAATGAATGCATTTTTATAAATTTTTGCTTGGGGAATCAAAATGCACTCATTTTCTTCCTTCCTATATTATATACACACTGCAGATACCGACTTCTCATTGGCAGATATGGTCATATTGACCGGCTAGCCGAAGTGTCCTTCCGACCTCCAGACAGTGTCAAATGCAAAGTCCACTTTGAAAATCACACCAAGGAACTATCTGTCAATGTGAAACAGACTTGTAAAGAATTCAAGAAGAGTTTTACCGAGTTTACCGGACTCCGGTCTAACCAGTACAGAATATATTACAAAGATTTCGGAGGGCATATGATCATGCTGAGATTTCCTGATAAACTGCTTTATACCTTCAACCTTAAAGATGGTGCTGAATTTGTTTTAGAAAGAAAATACTTTTAGTAATATGAGAAAGTTTTGTGATGCATGCCAGTTGAAACTATTATATCTATAGCTTGAATAAATTGTTGCAATGGTGAAAAACTTGCTAGTTTGAAGGAAAATTAGTTTCATACACAATGTGCAATTGGGTTCATTGATAGGACAGCTAGATCTTGTTGTAGAGGACATCTGGTCAGTTGTCATTCAATCAGGAGCATAACCAGGAGAGGAAAAATATTTTCGGATGAAATCAGAACAAAAAATTAAATATTAAAAATCATCTCCTTTGGGAACCTATTTCCATTCCATCTGGGACAAATCCATCGATTATCTGGAAATGACAAAGCTGGTTAGCTAAGGCATCTGCTCAGGGGTGTAGCCAGGGGGAGGGGGCAGCTTCACCCACCATGCGAGAAGTATCCCCCTCCTCATAAATTATTGCACAGCCCCTTAAGACAATACAGCCCTACAGGGCATGCAATGCCATATGTGACGTGATCAAGCAAAATCAGTAGGAAGTCGCAAATACATCCATTTATATTAATATGAGAACAGATCTCATATTAACTTCCAGTCCAAATGCTACTCCTTCTAGCAATGAGAGGTATTCTGCTTTAAGAGCATTTTGATTCAGTATCTGCTACCTAATATCTGCGTTCAATTGATACCACTGCTTCAAAATTTATATCATCTGCTTCATTGCATCATATAATAATATCCATCAATGAATGGGTTTTCATAAATTGTTGCTTTAGGAATCAATTTTGGTAGAAAGTTGGCACTAATTTTCTTCCTTCCTATATTATACGCACTGCAGATACCAACCTCTCATTGGCAAATATGGTCATATAGACCGGCTAGCTGAAGTGTCCTTCCGACCTCCAGACAGTGTCAAATGCAAAGTCCACTTTGAAAATCACACCAAGGAACTATCTGTCGATGTGAAACAGACTTGTAAAGAATTCAAGAAGAGTTTTACCGAGTTTACCGGACTCCGGTCTAACCAGTACAGAATATATTACAAAGATATAGGAGGGGACATGAGCTTGGTGGAGCTGAGATATCCTGACAAAGTACTTTATTCCTTCAACCTTAGAGATGGTGATGAATTTGTTTTAGACAGGAAATAATATGAGAAAGTTCTGTGATGCGTACCAGTTGGAACTATTATATATACAGTGGCGTGTCCAGGAGGGCTTTGGGTGCTGAATCTTTTTTGGCAACTTTAGCCATTAAGCCCCCCATTATAACTCTGAAAGCCCTCTGAGCCTCCTGCAGGAAAAGATCCTGGACACGCCGGTGATATAGCTTGAATAAATTGTTGCAATGGTGAAAGAAATTGCTACTTTGAAGGAAAATTTGTTTCATACACAATGTGCAATTGCGTTAATTGATCGGACAGCTAGATCTTGTTGTAGAGGTCATCTGGTCAGTTGTCATTCAATCAGGAGCATAACCGGGAGAGGAAAAATATTTTCGGATGAAATCAGAACAAAAAATTAAATATTAAAAATCATCCCCTTTGGGACCTTATTTCCATTCCATCTGAGACATATCCATCAATTATATGGAAATGACAAAGTTGGTTAGCTAAGGCACCTGCTCAGGGGTGTAGCCAGGGGAGGGGGCAGCTTCCCCCACCATGTGAGAAGTATTGGCCCCCTCCTCATAAACTATTGCACAGCCCAAAAGACAATATAATCATCTGAGTAACTGATCAAAGTAGTGCTTTTAGATCTATCATCATTTTTAATTTCAATCACATACAGCCCTACAGGGCATTCAATACCATATGTGTGCATGGTTCAATATGTGATTTAAAACCCTCTTGCCAAACAATGTAAAACTTTTTTAATAGAGGCTAATAATTTGGCTGGTATTGCCTATATGGGCTTATATTAAATCTACTGTAAAGATTCGCCTAATGGCGCTATGGGCTCACTTGACATCAGTGGAATTTTAGGCACAACCTAAAAGTGCCTTCCTGTAAAATTCCCAACAAATAAGGGCACAGAACCTAAATTCTTGTTGGGATTTCAGAGGAGGGAGCTCTCTATTTGCACACAAAGTTTAACCCTAGGCAAAGGAGCCCAAGTGCGCCATTAGGCGAGTCTTTATGGTATGGTTTCAGATTTGTGTATATATTTAGTTAAATGGAGTATTAATAAATTGATCATGTATAACTGGTAATTATCTTTTGTGCAGTTGTAGTTTTTAGGCTAATTTGTTTCTTCCCAAATCCCACATCAAACACCCTGAAATTCGGCTACTTCATTCCAGTTGAAATCCATACACCCCTATGGAAGATATGACCTTAATCTCCTACACAGGGGGTGTAAATTTCAATTGGTGATATCTGAATGAGTGGCTCCTTGGGGGGTACAGTATATGGATTTTAAAATGGAATAGCGCAATATACAGTAAGCAAAAGAAGTAAGGTACCAGTAATGTTCACCATGGTATATCCTAAACAATTCAAATATGTCAATATAATATTAAAAGAAGCAGCCAATATACCTGTACTCTTTAGCTCTGAAATTGGTTGAGATTTAAAGAAACAGTGATCTAAAACCTAAGGAAGAAACAAAATCAAAAGTTACACTGTTGTGCTCTAATCAATGCATGATGCTAGTTTTGTGCTAATCAATGGAAGCACAGCTAGTGCTAGTTGTCTGAGAACGCTTTGTATACAATGATGCAAACTGCAACTTTTGAATTTGCATCATCCTTTGGTATTTGGATCGTTGTGTCTTTATTTCTTGAACAATTTCAACGAATGAGGTCTTAAATTCAAGCTAAAAGATGCATGATTTGGCTGCTGGTTCCAATTATCACATATCTGTCTTTGTTTAGAATATATACAGGGGTGAACATCACTGGTACCTTAATTCTTTGCTTACTGTATTTCAATATCAGGCGGATAGTGCAATGATTTTATGTAATTGCATTATATATAAATCTGTGGCCTTTTGTTTTTTAGATACGATGAACTCATCAAAAAGTATGGCCACTTGGATCGCCTAGCAGTAGTTGACCTCCGACCTCCAAACAATGTCAAGATCACGCTACAGTTTGAAGAAAAGTCAGAGGTGATGTTCATATCAGTAAAACAAACTATCAAAGAATTTAAAAGGAGGGTGGCCAAGTTTGCCTGTGTGCCCTCAACAAAGCTGAGGTTGTTTTATGGCGATCAAGACATAAATATGCCTGGTTGCGAGAGCTGGCAGGAGCTTCTGTACCACACTAGAATGGTGTATACACTTCAGGTCAAAGACGGGGACAGATTTATGTTGGTGAGACGGTAATAAGCCACTTATTTGGTGCAAGAAGGTTATAAGCATGCTGGGTATAGTGTTGGGGCACATGCACCAGGCACCACATTGCAAAGGGCGCCAAAATGGCAGATTTATGCATGGCTGCGATTTTTTTGTATGGCTATACATAAATCTATGCATTCAGCGCCCTCCAAATGGTTAGAAGTCAAAATTTGTTCATACATTTCATCAAAAATGAGAATGTATAAGGCAAAAATTCACCAAAATTAGTAATATTTGTGCACACTCTGTGCGATATTTGTTCAGGAAGATATTCAGGAAAATATATATGGGTCGGAGCAGGACAACTGTTCCCCTATTCAGGAAGGAGTGCCAATCCATATCCTTGCCCTCGGTGTCACAAACCCTAATATGCACTGCAACTGACGAAGTGAAGAATTCAGATGCAAGACAAAATTCCACAAACCATACATGTAAATAAGCTCTTTCAACCACTTGTAACCACTGACTGTGATGGTTTTGAACTTTGAACAAATACTTCAAAAGCATTTTCAGTCCTGTTAAGAATTGGAAGACCTGATCATGTATCTATTAATGCAATTTTTTCAATTGTAGTCAAAAGTGCATATTTAAACAATATTTCTAATTTGATGAGAAACTGGTAAGACTTCAAATACCAGCATTAAACGAATCTCACAGGATAATATTAGCAATTTTAATACATATAAAAGTGCAATATAACATGAGAACAGTAGTAGCTGCAGTTATATGTACATGTAAAGCAAGTAAACCATATCTACATGTAAATATTATGTTTGAAGTTGTGTGTGATGCCAGCCTCAAAGTGTACACATTATTGATGTGATCATCTTAAGGGGTACTACACCCCTGTGGTAAATTTGTGACTATTTTTGCATTTTTCTCAAAAACTAATAACACTCTGGTAACAAAAGTTATGTATATTATTGGGGCAAGGAATCCAATTACTTCACTGAAATTTCAGTGACTCAAGACAAGCGGTTCAGTATATATGATAGGAAATGAGGTACATCTTAGCCGTACCTTATTTCTTATCATAAATAACGAACCGCTTGTCTTGGGTCACTGAAATTTCAGTGTAGTAATTGGATTCCTTGCCCCTATAATGTACATAACTTTTGTTACCACTGTGTTATTAGTTTTTGAAAAAATGCAAAAATAGACACAAATTTATGGAGGGGTGTAGTACCCCCTTAACATAACTAACTGGTATCTATAATAGTTGCTAAAAGTGCCAAAATGACCCAGTTTTATAGGAAGATACTACAGAAGTATGGTTTAACCTGTAGCCGCTATATATATGTATGTTCTTCAGGTTTCAGCCAGTTTATCACATCTGGTACTATTTTGGAGAACAGCCAATTGATCCGAAGGGTCATGAGTCCGAAAAGGGTTCAAGTTTGGTTTAGGGCATTTTAGGCTAGGAATAGTGAAGGTTAATGTCAGGGATAGGGTTACATTATGGTCAGGGTAAGACTTGGTGTTAGGATTAGAGCTATGGTTCGGTTTTGGGTTAGGGTTAGGATTAGGGCTTAGGTTATAGTAGGCTAGGGTGAAGTTTAGGGTTAGGGTTTATAACTAAGTTATTGGGTTTTGGGACTAATGATCTTTCGGACTAGTGTAACCCCCAGTGTGTAACCCTACTATGGACCCATTTCATTCCCCTGAACAAATCAGTGTGATTCAGTGCTATGAGTGAATAATTCCAAAATCAAACTAAATCTAAAAATCAAATCAAAATGCAGATTGGATGTATAAGATGAAAATGTCACCTTGTCAATCTACCTGGTTTTTGGTAGTATAAATTATAAATTGGCTGAAGCTGAAAAATGCTGTGTATAGATTTAGAACATGTCAAACCACTAGTTATGTCGGCAATTGTTTGCCTCAAGTTTCTAATTTTGACTAGGGGAAGCCCTAGATTGTGGATGGGGCATGTGAAATGCCCCCTGCCTCCCCAATGGTGCCACCATTGTCTGATTGACTGGCTGTGTTAATTTTAAAATATAGTTTCAGATATTGATGTACATGTATGGTGAAATTATAGTAGCATAGAGTTTCTAATCATAGCTTAAATTAATTTACTTTATTAATGATCTTGCCACCAACTCAGATTTTTTAACATAGCTTTATTTGGTGTATGTACATACTTTGATTTTAATGGACTGTTCCAGATGAAATCCATACACCCCCTATGGAAGATATGTCCTTAATCTTCCACACAGGGAGTGTGAATTTTAAATGGGATATACCTGAATGGGTGAGTCCATTTTGATATCTACACCCCTGTGTGGAAAACTTAGATGTCTTCCATGGGGTGTGTATGGATTTCAAGTGGAATAGTCCAATGGTGGTAGTTTATATTTAGAATTAATATATGATCTCATTATTTATATTTAATCATAAAATTATATATATTATAAGTTAACAGATGTGCTACAGGGTTTGCATAAGGTTCTGTACAAGTCATATCCTAATCTTCAACCTTTATCACAAATATATTTTAAGAGATATGATCCAAGCAGGCCAGGGAGTTAAAATCAGCCCATTTTTTTTAGTACACCAGAAAATTGTCACCATAAAAACTCTGCTACACTTTCGGAAAAAGGGTCAGAAATCTATCCTCTATATGCAGTGGCGTGCGCAGCACATTGAAAGTGGGAGGCTAGGTTATTCAGTTCCCCCGAATGGAGTCTGATTAGGAGTGTAAACGAGCGGAATGGATGATTTCCCCTGAATGACCAACAAAACAGGCCCCCAGGCCCCCAGCCCCCCCTTTGCGCATGCCACTGTCGATATGAACCCTTAATAGTTCTGTAATAAACCAAACGGTTCTATAAAGGTCCAAAATTGGCGTTAATTAACGTTTTTTATAAGAACCTAAGAGTTTCTTGCGGGTTCCATATAGGACAAAAAAAGATTCTTTAAGGCCATTTAGAACCTTTATTTATATAGTGTGCATTATAGATGATGGCAATAACTGAAGTGTCAAATTGTCTTTTGGTCTGTTTGGATCATTAATCATAGTCACATATTTGATTTCTTTCTGAGAATCAAAGACGGCTGACCCTGCCATCTTTGTGTGTCGTTCATGAAAGCCACTTAAATGTTATTCAGTTTGAATGCAAGAAGGTAAATCATTTATCAGCTATTAATTAGCACTACATATGCAAATATGTGAAATGAAGAAACTTCAAGACATAAATTATCATTTGGTTTCAGGGTATTGTGGATAAATGCTGATGGCTTCCATGAGTTGACAAACCAGGATGGTGGATCTCTGAGTATATAATATCTCTGGATAGTTATGATATAATTAGGAAAATTTTTCTTGATATAATGGTTTTTAATATACAAATGTGACCGTACACAAATGAGCCGTAAAGTCTGCCCGTTCAATTTTGTTTTATTTCGTGTTTAGAAAATATATATCATAAGCTTTAAAATGGTATATTGACTTCAACGATATCCAGCGGGGTTATGGTTTGTTGAACTGAGCTCCTTCAACAAAATGGTATACCTTTTTTGGTTCTACATGTGTCTCTTTTCCCACATTGCTGTTAATAAACATCAAAGAGTAATAATTGGTGGTCATTTCAAATCATCCCCAAGTCAACGAGGTTCAGGAATATCCTCTCATTGTTAATTGTTGGTTATACATACCTAGACAAAATATAACATTTTGTAACCTAGCACTTGAACAGGATTTAGCCAAAGCAAACAAGACTAGAGCTATTTAAGAATTCTACTATAGACGTAGGTAGAAGCTTATTATCCTCTTCATCAATAGGATGATTGATTGGTTTAAAAGGTATTTGACTAGAGCTATCAAAATGAGATACATGTAGCACCAACTTGAGGTACCTATGAGTACGACCTTCATGCACATTTTACACTGTAACTCAGAATACAATTTAGGACATTTACGGCTCATTCATGGTTTATGGTCACAAATAGTATACAGAATTGAATCATCCCTTTATGAAAAGTTGTATATAATACTGTGATGGGGACAATCTTTTGTTAAAATCATGAATCATGGCTAGTACATGTGGGAAAATAATGTACACAGGACTGATGAAAAAAAGAGAAACAGTACTTTGTTATCGAAAAGTTCTAACAAGGTGCTACACAATTTGTAGTTGTCTTTCCCTGAGTTGCCCAATTCTCTGAAATCCACACAGCCCTATGGAAGACCTTTTAAATCTCCCACACAGTTTTTTGGGCATGTGGGTATTTATTTTCAAACCGAGTTATACCTTGATGTTTGCAAGATGATCAAATTTGATAAAAGCGGGGATAAAAGCAAGGGATAAAAGGTTTGACCAAGTAAGCTATACTAGGCCTACTATCTTGGAAATAAGTACCTGGAACACACTGCACACCTAATTGAAATGTGAGGGGGGAAAGCCAATTGTGTCCCCATTTGTCAATTTTTTGTATCACTTTTAATCATTTTAAGGACACTTTACTCTTTGCCGTTCCTATTTTATCCTTGAACAATTTCTGGGGGCAGGATTGAAAGGCAACTTGCTGCCCGGCTCCCCATGGCTATGCCTCTGCTATTTTCTGTTCCTGACACAAACTGTATAAAGTATTCCAAAACTTTGCCCAAGATTTTATGTCCAGGATTAGAGCTAGTCTTTATTGTGAATATTTAAGTGTCATGTTCCTGATATCATGTCTTTATAATTATTGATGGTAATTGTTTCTGATATTAGGCACAAAAAAAAAGGTTCGTCTCAAAGCTTGTGCGCGCGTTTGTAAAATCCCACGATTTGACAAAAAACAAATGCGGCAATTTTTTTTATTTCAAAAAAAAAAATTTTATAGTTTTTTCCAGAAAAAAAAAAAAAAAATGCATTTCGTATTTGTTTTTAAATTTCTCGTGAGCTTTGAGACAAACCTTTTTTTTTTTTGCCTTAGCTAATCATGTTTTATAATACCTCTGTAAATACATAGTTTGTACAGTTTTTAAAAAGAAAGAGAACAGTGGTTTGTAGGTATATTTTAACAAAAGTCAATTGGTGATTAGACCAATAAATTGGAAATAAACTGACAGTGAGTCTTGTGTTGTTTATATGAATATTTTCTGTTTGATGACCTACCATAAAGCCTAAGATATGTACCGCCCTAACTACAAAGAAAGGGCCAGTCAATTTGCTTGTGAAAATGACCTCGGCATAAAGAGAATATCATAACATTTTTTTATGTTTCTTAGGGGCTGTCCATAATTTTCGCCACTTTAAGTACGTACAAATTATTAAAATTTCATATTTTTAAATTTTTGATATATAACAGTAATTGAAGTTTTAAAACATTATAAATCTAATGATATATACTTAAAGTGTATGTAGCAGGGAGGAAAAGCCGACGGTCAATTGAAAATTTTGACCTTTCATATTGAAGATATGGATTTTTTCCCCAAAAAGACCTAATTTTTTTTGGGTGTTTTTGGGAAAAAGATCCATAGACCTATCTTCAATACGAAAGGTCAAAATTTTCAATTGATCGTCGGCTTTTCATCCTAGCTACATGCCGGCACTTATCATCATATTTATAAAGTTTACTTTGAGCCTGGAGGACTGTTAAATATCAAATATCAATTTTTAATCATTTGCCATAAAATGTGTATTACATTAAGGGATCTGGAATGAGCGTTTCGACAGTATTTTTTGTGGGACATGAGAGCACATCAGACATTGAGACATATCGAATTGCATTCTGAATACGAAGAATGATATCAACTAATTTTCTGTTTTTGAAATTCACGATATAATACAAATTTTATGACAAATTATTAAAATTTTATATTTTTCACATATTTGATATATAACAGTCCTCGAAATAAATTTATTTATAAAATTTATTAATTTATAAATTTATAAAAAAAAATAAAAAATTATAAATTTATAAGTACTGTCCAAACGCTCATACCCCATCCCTTAAGAATTTCAAAAAATTCCAAATTATTTGATATCATCGGGACATTCTTCGTATTCAGAATTTGATGTCTGATGTGCTCTCATATGTTCAGTAGCGTAGGCTGCGTAGCCAGCAGGGGGCGGGGGCAGAGTGCCACCCCTGACAAAAAAAATTGAAAGAAAAAAGTGCCACTCTGACAAAAAAATGAAGAGAAAATCTGGAGGGCAAAGGAAAAGAAAAAAGAGCCCTTTTTCACTAAAATGAACCAAATCATGGGCCAAAATATTGTAAAATACAAAAAAAAAGTTCGCGCTACGAGCGGACAATGCCACAAAAAGACCCTTTTCATCTTAATCATGGGCGAAAATAGTGTAAAATGCAAAAATCGTCCCAGTAAAGCCTTTTTTTCGTGTTTCTGCTGTTTTTAATGCCCTTTCTTTCTTTTGACCCCTTTCAAAAACCATTTTGCAACCCCTTTTACGCTCCCCTTCTCACGTTCGTTCTTTCTTTCTTTCTTTCTTTCTTTCTTACTTTTCCCTTCCCTTCCCTTCCCTTCTCTTCTCTTCTCTTCCCTTCCTTCCTTCCTTTCTTTCTTTCTTTCTTTCAAATGTAATGCGATTTTTGGAATAGGTTTGTTGCCGACGTATTGGGCTTATGCATTGTTATTTTGTATGATGCGTCTGCGTCAAGTGCACAGGAGATATAAAACTAAAATTGTTTTAAAGGGGCATTTCGTGATCCACAGCCTCATCCCCCACTTTTCTCAAAAAAGTTGAGATTTTTATATCACTGGAAACCTCTGGCTACATAATGTTTATGTACAAAATATTTCTTGCAGATTAATTCATTTAGCAAAGATATCGTAAAATTTGAATTTCGTTCTGGTGTGCACCAGAACGAAATTACAACGTATTGTCTATGGAGCAGTGTAATACACATAATCATGCATAACTCGCAAACGCAATATCGGAATCAACTGAAATTTTGGGAATATGCTTTTTTCGTGGATATGTACTGAAAAATGTCATAAAAAGAGGATGCTAGGATCACGAAATACTCCTTTAATGCGTCTGTGACAATGTGTCACGATCATACTGTGTTGTGTCTATGCGTCAGCGTCAAGTTCATAAGAGATAAACTAAATTTGTTTTATTGCGTCTTGTTCTGGGAAATTTTGTCAGTGACGCATTGGTTGTAGGCCTACATATCGTCACGTGATATTTGTCATAAATGTTATAAAGGCTGCGTCGATGTGTGATGGATTGACGCATGCATGTGAGATCAGGATGTGTGTTATCTAAAATTTGTTTTGAAACTTATGACGGTGACGCATTGTAGGCTATTTATTTTGTGGAAAGTTTAATGATAAAGCGCCTTTAATGCCCGAGTCTGATAATCAGACGCATTGACGTTGGTGACACGCTTTAATCCGCTGAACGTTTATGACGCTGACGTATTGTACTTATAGGACTACAACCTGTTTTGGAAAATTTTGTCAGTACTTGCCCTGCGGGGCTGTTATATTGGGGTCCTTGCAGCAAGTTCTCGAAAATTTTGGGCTGCGGCATGTATGTTCTTAAAAAGAAGGACAAAGCCTACAGAAAATACAATTATGAGCCACATACGAAATCTCCGACCCAGGAGCTCACACTTTCTTACTTGCCCTGCGGGGCTGTTATATTGTGGTCCAACTTGAAGCATGTGCTGGAAACATTTGGGCTACTGCATGTATGTTCTTTAAAAAGAAGCACAAAGCCTACAGACAAAATACAATAATAAAACTACATACGAAATCGCCGACCCAGGAGTTCACACTTTCTTACTTGCCCTGCGGGGCTTTATATTGGGGTCTAAATTGTAGCTGCAGCAAGTTCTCGAAAATTTTGGGCTGCTGCATGTATGTTCTTACAAAGAAGGACAAAGCCTACAGACACATACAATTATGAACCACATACGAAATCTCCGACTCACGAGTTCACAGTTTCTTACTTGCCCTGTGGGGCTGTTATATTGTGGTCTCACTTGGAGCATGTGCTGGAAACATTTTGGCTGCTGGATGTATGTTCTTAAAAGGTCGCACAACATTAAATGGTCAAGAGCGCGGGTCGCACATCACTATTTATTTATTTTTATTTATTTATAACATTTGGCACAAGGCCAGACAGATCCAATATTGATTACACAATAAATTGAAGGATTGCCCTTACATTAAAATCAGAAACATTACTAGAAAATACATATAATCAATACAATAAAATAAAACAAAACATAAATTATGTGAACTGGTTAGAGGAGGTGGGACTGGATATCCAGGCCTGGAGGGAAGAAGCATTGACAATAGCTTCAGGGAGATAATTCCAGATGGAAGGGGCAAACGGATAAAATGATCTCTGGTACAATGAAAGTCGGCGGAAAGGAACTTGAACAGCGCGGGAATTGAGGTTTCGTAGACTGGGTCTGGGATGAGGCTGGAAAGATTTTAAGTAAGTGACACAGAGAAGCAACATCATGACGCTTACTAAGAAGAGGCAGGTCGGAATCCAATAGAAGGTCCTCATGGGAGAGATTCCAAGACTGAAGAATGACACGACGACAGGCGAATCTTTGGGTAGACTCAAGACGGTTGGTAAGGGTTATGTTCAGAGATGCCAAGTAGTACAACCATACTCCAGAATGGGGCGAACCAAGGCCAAGTACAAAGAACGACGGATGCTGAAGGGGGCTGATTGGAAAGATCTATGAATGAAGCCGATGATTTTGCGAGCTTTTCTGCATATATTATCGATGTGAAGATTCCAGGAAAGCTTGTCAGACAGCCAGACACCAAGAAATTTCGCAGATGACACACGTTCAATAGGCAGGCTGTTAAGAGTGAGATTGAGATCCGGAAAAGGGTCCTTCCTAGTGGAAATGACCATGACTTTTGTTTCGGAGGAATTGACAGAAAGGTGATTAAGGGAGAACCAAGAATGGATGGAATCAATGTCGGATTGGAAATCAACCAAGTCATCAGGAGCAGAGATAGGCTTGAAGAGAGTAGTATCGTCTGCATAAAGAACAAGAGAACTGTTTAAAGAAAAGGAAGAAAGAAACAAGTCATTAACATAGACAAGAAACAACAGAGGCCACAGGACAGAGCCCTGGGGAACTCCAGAAAGCACAGGAACAGATTGTGAGTCCATACCACGGATAGCAACCAACTGGGACCTGTTGGACAGGTAAGACCTGAACCAAGAGAGGAGTGGACCGGAAATACCAACAGCTCTGAGTTTATGGAGCAGAGGGCTGTGGGGGACGCGGTCAAAGGCTTTGGATAGGTCAAAAAGAGCCATGGCGATGCTTTTACGATCCTGGTGATTGTACCATTCATAGAGAGCAGTTGAGAGTGCATCCGTGGTGGAAGACTTGGGTAAGAAACCAAACTGTCTGTTAGTGAGAATATTATTATACACTAAATCATTAATTTAATTTTCCCCGGTTTTACAATTATGAACCACATAAGAAATCTCCGACCCAGAGTTCACACTTTCTTACGTGCCCTGCGGGGCTGTTATATTGGGGTCCCACTTGCAGCATGTTCTCGAAACTTTTGGGGTGATGCGTGTATGTTCTTAAAAAAGAAAGACAAAGCCTACAGACAAATATAATTATGAACCACATACGAAATCTCCGACCTATGAGTTCACACTTCCCTACTTGCCCTGCGGGCTGTTATACTGTGGTCCCACTTGGAGCATGTGCTGGAAACATTTGGGCTGCTATATGTATGTTCTTAAAAGGTCGCACAACACTAAATGATCAAGAACGTGTGTCGCACATCACTAAATCATTAATTTAATTTTCCCCGGTTTTACACTTTCTTACTTGCCCTGCGGGGCTGTTTATATTGGGGTCCCACTTGCATGCAGCATGTCTTGGGGTGATGCGTGTATTTTCTTTAAAAAGAAAGACAAAGCCTACAGACAAATATAAATATGAACCACATACGAAATCTCCGACCTATGAGTTCACACTTTCTTACTCGCCCTGCGGGGCTGTTATATATATTATGTCAATGCGACGTTAGATGTGATAAAACTAGTTGGCGAATACGTCCATGTCAATGTTACGTCAAATGTGACAGAGCTATAATACCACATAGTGGGCGAATACGTCAGTGTCAATGCGATAATACCACATAGTGAGCGAGTACGTCAGTGTCAATGCGACGTTAGATGCGATAAAACTAGTTGGCGAATACGTCAGTGCCAATGCGATAACATCACATAGTGGACGAACACGTCAGTGTCAATGCGACGTCTAATGTGACAAGGCTATTTGGCGAATACGTCAGTGTCAAAATAACTTCAGATGTACTTCAAATGGACTGAATACGACAGTGTTAATATCAGTTCAGAAGGCAAGGTTGTAGTTGCACCTAATTCAGCAATTGTACCAAAATTACATATTAATGAGCTTCGTCAGTCACTTTAGCTCATTAACTTTATTGGTTATTGATAAAAAACAATAAGATACAAAGGAACTATAAATTGATATATTTTGAAAACCGTGTCCGATATGCTTCAAACAAAAGGCATACTGATGAGTGCATGTGTTTTGCTCTGCTCAATTAATCTGTTTAAAACATGCTTTAGAGCACTTCCAAAATACCTCAAATACCACCTGAAGTTCCCGCCGAAACAGTATTACAGTTCTGTCATGGGCACACTGTATTCTTTTTCTATTCTTCTATTTATCTTCTTCACTTGTTAGATAGTCTTAGAATCTATATTTATTTAAATAAAACATTACAAACAAGAGCATATTTTTACGTGTTAGACGATTTAATATCCGATAATCTAAAGAGGAACTATTATCACTCATACATAAATTCTAGACAGTTCATGGTTGATTACCATTTATCATTTTTACCATCACCCTCTCCGTGTGATAGTCTTTACCATCATAGTGCTCTGCCGTAGTGCGCCTGCGCCAAGCCGTGCGCTGACTCTTGGACTCGCCGATTTAGTTATGGGGTGGACCCCAAAATGTGAAGTATATCACGGCAAAACATGGTGTTATGTTGATGAAAAATGTATTTTCTACCTTAAATAGTATTTTAGTAATATAATTTATGCATGAGTGATATAAAACAAATATTAACTGTCTTAAATTCGTGTAATGGTCGAAATATAATCACTCGGTGAAAGATGTATTGTTCCATTCCACTCGCCGTCACCTCGTGATTATATTTCGACCATCACACTCATAGTTAATATTTGTATACCGTACTATACTATACGTTGATTTATCATTCATTTTAAATTCGACCACTATCAATTACAGCTTCTGAAAGAATCTCATTTGTCATGTTTGTTTGGCCAGACCGAAAAGAACTCCATGTCAGTTTGTTCACATCGTGTGCCACCTTATTGGAACCATTTGGGTCTGCAAGTGTTTTAACACCCGATTTCCCAACATCCGTTTGTATTACCGTTCTTGCTTGCACAGATCTACGTGTACATTTCATGCGCCATAGTGACAATGCTTTTCCGTTGAGACAAAATGCCCATAATATGAAGACACCTTGTAGAGTATTGTTGACGATGAACACATACCAGAGTACTTCGATTCCTGTAAATGCAGCTACGAAGCCCCAAAGCCAAGTAAACCCCATCAGACAAGATATCTGTGTCATAATAAAATGGAGAACGAAATTATTATCATAGAGTATTTTATTTATAACAATACATACATGTACATCATGCACATACATTAAATATTTATGTAGCGCTGCTACATTTAGAACGAAGCGCTCAAAATTGGCGAGACATACATAAGCTGGATAAACCAAATGGATAAGAAAAAATAAATACAGACAAAACAAATGAGGTAATTCCCCCCCCCCTTTACTGCTAGCAAAGTCAAAAAATTAAAGTTCATCCATCTAATATTAAGCTACACGATCTACAATAATATAGAATAAGGATGTAAAAGTCCCTTCTCTATAGTTCTAATCTCCATATTGCAACAGGTAGCCTAAAGTTAAACCCAGTCTAACTTGCTTCGTGCATACGAACCCAAAGGTTTGCGATTTATTCCGATTCATCACCTGATAAAGATTTAGGGGAGTCGATCGGGAAAGACAAATTACCTTTAAGTAGATCCTCAGTTCTTGAAGAGCACTCTCTAGAGCTGTAACCTTACGCACCATACTCGTCTTTGATCTAGATTGATGTATGCCGTAGATAGTACGGATGTAGAAAAAGCAGTTGATGAATAGGAACACTCCTATTGGACAGCCAAATGATATCAAATTTGCCATACCACCTCGGATCCAACAGGCACTGTTGTCACCGTACGCAAACGGTATGTTTGTACAGTAACAGAACTGAATTACTACACATGGAATGACCACTGCCAAGGGAACTCCAATTGCATACGACAAATATCCAAAATATCGTCTGCGGTGCAATGAAATCACCTTCGTTGTGTACGTTTGACCGAATGTATTAGATAAATCAAAAGCAATGACATTCATAAATGCAAATCCTGAGAGCCAGGTGAAATGACCTAAAATAGCCGAAGCAGAACATGCAGTGGGATACTCCACTATATACCCACCGACGATAAAATTAACTTGGGAAACGATTAGTGTTAGAACAAACCCTATGATTAGTATACTGCCACGCGTTCGAAGCTCTGGAAAAATATAGAACGTCACAATGGTCATTACAGATGCGATAACAGATGCGGCATTTCCAACCAGGCTTACCCAAGCTTGAGCTTCTGAAAATTCGAACAATGCTGGTAAACCTGTTGACTTCACGTCGCTATCGATGTTTCCTGAACATATTTTTACCCAGTCATTGTTGTCCTGAATAAATTCTCTTGGACCCAAAACAACAGTTGTACCACTCAATCTAAGCCATTCCTCACCCTCGATCTGAAGCCTGTTGAACATAGACATTGGTAATGTTACCATTGTGCAATTATTGAGGAGGCGTGGGACACTTGAACAAAGGTTAAGATATAAAGATTTCTCGTATGTTTTGACATTATCTGCTAACGAATAGGATATCTTAAAGGTGATTTCTTCTGGATCATACCACATGTCCGTTTCGTTGATGTATATGAGGAGACTGTCGTTATCACTAGACCACTTAATTTCATTATGTTGTACATGTACCCATTCGGCGTCGCATGTGTCTTGGTTAGTGCTACCCATACATTTATTCCAAATGTCTACCCTTTCTATCATGCAAGACGTATTCAAGTCTGTCGTAACGGGGAACAGCTCCATATCAAAAAATTTCTCAATTTCCACAAAGGGCTTTGTCGATGGTGTAGCTGTACGAAGTCTCAAATCCGAAAGTTGATGGAAACTAGCAACATTTAGCATATTCAGTATAGCTTTCAATATCTTTGAGTCAGGTGGTTCTTCCAAACACGCAGGCGTATGATTAGTTTGGCTACGGCCATTCGTCGTAAAAGATACATCTAGGTTGACGCTGTCTCCTGACGAACAAGGTGAATGCGCCAGAGTTAGTTCAGGTACACAGATGTTGTTTTGTATTTGGAAACCATCGTGACACGCGATAACTCTGCAAACACCAGAATATACGTCAAATACCTCTTTCTCAATGCAAGGAGCGATACTTCTGGATATCACAACATGTCCACGTCTGATTCTGACATTACTAGAAGGCCCAAAATCGAACAAAACTGAAAATGGAATGCCAGGTTGTCTTGAGTCTTGTTCATGTTCGTAAAGACCGCCGTATCCAGGAAAATGCCTAGCTTGGCAATAAAGATCGTATGGATCAGGTAATTTACCTTTACTACAAAGAGCACAGTGTGGATTTTTGAAAAATAAGTCGCTACCTGAATCATTGTAGTAAATAACTGCTGAATAACTATGGCAACCTCGATACGCTTCATGATGTTTATCTTGACAATCTCCTTCGACAATTTGGCATTCCCTCGCGACACTTGAAGATGCCTTTTCCGGAGGTGTTATGAACAATTGACAGTTTGATGTCAGATAGCTCAAGAGAAGATCAATTGATGTGGCCCGCACTATTTGGCGTTGGAATTGTCTCTCGCAGTAGTAGTTAATGTCCCATGTTGTCACGTTACCAATTGGAACACTGTTGCACACCGCGCAATATATATTTGAAAATGACAACTTGGCGTCAGCAATTACAGGTATGTGATTGTATGTATTGTTATTACCTTTTTCATGATCATCATCGAGTCTAAGACATTTGTTGATGATTTCTTTATCTTTATATGAATCAGGACAGGTTGATATCATTATGTAACTGGAAATAAATCCTAAAGAAGATACACATGAAAACTGTGGGTGACTAAGATTGAAAGAGCGCATGTATCCTCTAAGCTCATTTGCATGTGACGATTCTGTTAAATTACACAGAAGATCACGATCATAGCAACAGTCCTTAAAGATATGACACAAGTCATCGCATCTGCAAAGCGCTAGTTCAAAGGAGTCTTCTATGCCGTCATTGCATCCACGTGATTCGCATGTATGTCGGCGTCTGCAAGACGGTATTGTAACACCATGTTTTGAGATCGGAGTATCTGCAAAAAGCATGAAAAATGATTGGTAAAAATTTATTTTATCATTCATTCATTCATTCCTTCATTCGCTCTTTCCTTCTTTTCTTTTCTTTCTCTCTCTCTCTCTCTCTCTCTCTCTCTCTCTCTCTCTCTCTCTCTCTCTCTCTCTCTCTTCTCTTCTCTCTCTTTCTTTCTTTCTTTCTTTCTTTCTTTCTTTCTTTCTTTCTTTCTTTCTTTCTTTCTTTCTTTCTTTCTTTCTTTCTTTCTTTCTTTCCTTCTTTCTTTCCTTCAGTACCACTTACAGCAGATATCTCTGCGCTCATCGAAACCATTACCGCAGTGATCGTGAAAATCACACAAAAAACCAAAAAGAACGCAGTTTCCATTCTCACAGCTGAATGTTTGTTGTGGACAAACGAATTCTGTAAAATAAAAAACAAACAAAAACTTAGTGTTATTTTCAACAACAAAGTTTTATTTATCCGATGTTGTTAAGGGGGTACTACACCCCTGCCCAATTTTGTACCTATTTTTGCATTTTTCTCAAAAATCATAGCATATTGGGGACAAGTTAGATATGTATATTATAGGGGCAAGGACTACAACTACTGCCCTGGAAATTTTTATTTCAGCACAGACAACAGTTGTGGAGTTACAGTAAAAAATGAGGGAAAACCAATATTTAATCAATAAATCAATAACTACTTACTTTGAGTTGCTGAATTTTCAGTACAGAAGTTGTAGTCCTTGCCCCTATAATATACATATCTTACTTGTCACCAATATGCTATAATTTTTGAGAAAAATGCAAAAATAGGCACAAAATTGGCCAGGGGTGTAGTACCCCCTTAATGAAAGATATATGGAATTGCTAAAAGATTGTTCTGTTGTCCTACAAACACAACAAATTCGGCGCGGCTGATTCCAATGATGTGTAAAAAGTTGGGACATGTCGTCGGGTTCATCACATTCGTTACTTGCACGGTTCCGCCATTATGCACTATGTGCGGGAGAGCCTCGAACTGGCAGCATACATGAAAGGAAGAATTATGTAACCTTACACAGAACGTTATGACTAGTTCAATTCCCATTCATGTATGCTGCCAGTTCGAGGCTCTCCCGCACATAGTGCATAATGGCGGAACCGTGCAAGTAGCGAATAGGTAGGTCGGGATTTTGTTTACTTTTAAACTGGCTGTAAATTGCGTTTGATTAAGGCTTTAGAACTTTTTTTTTTCCTTTTTTTTTAATTCATGATTTTTAAGGTCGCAAATCAAACATTTTTTAGGCCTAATGTGTAATGTAATGTATTGGGTTTTTTTTGTTTTGTTTTGTTGGGGTTTTTGTTGTTGGTTTTTTTACTTTGCTTGCCATTTGTTTTTTTTGTTTTGGAGCAAAAGCGCTGTGTTATTTGTAGAGCGCTAAAGAAATGTTCTTTAATAATAATGATAATAATAATAATTATTCAGATGTAAAGTTGATTTCGGAGAAAAACCAATGACGATTTCGATTTCACTGGGTGAAAACTGGTCTTTTGTGTTCATCCTACTGTACTGTTTTAATTTTAAACTTTAAACTTTTAAATGGGTAACGATTTCAAAGTTATACGGAAAAATTCCGTTTCCGATACAATCGGTGTATCACAAAGTATGTATGATACGCCACTATGTGAAACACACTTAAATGTGTATCTCGTAGTGGCGCATCGTACATATATCACTATGCATGTGAATACACATATTTTTATATTTTTTTACCATTTTCTTTCCATAAGCCAAATTGGTTGTTATTTTTTTAATTAACTAGCTTTCAGCTTTGAGACTTGGTGTAATTGAAAAGAACGATTTTTAGAGTCTATATTATACCTAAAATTGCAAGTTGACCCAAAATCACAATAATTCATATGCAAAATATGATAAACCCGACGATGTGTACAAAACATTAAAAATATGTAAAAAAAGGGGAAAAAAGTAAAAGAGTGAAAAACTTACACTCCAAAAGCGTGAGAAGAGTGAAAATTACTCCTACATGAGTGGAAATCACTCCTAAAAGAGTGAAACACTCTTTATTTCAAGGTATGATGTACAGGGCTAGACGCTAACACCCCGCCGCCAACGGCCAATAAGCGCTAGCGATCAAGAAACCAACACGGGGAGCCCTGAAATATTTTGGTCTTGGTAAGAGAGATTCGCTGGCTGATTTTGTCATCGAAAAGCAAGATAACGGGAGGGTCATTATCCCAAATAACCGGTTATACATGAAGATATAATTATTAAAGTATGAATTTCTGCAGTTGATTCTTGTATTGGACTCTTATTATGACTTTGAGGACCAATTTTTGGACAATTTTAAGAATTGGTGACGTCACAGCATTGTTTTAAATATTATTTTTTGCCCCGGGGGAACCCACGCAGATATATTATGAGCTACGTATCCGCTTTTAATTAAGCACGTGGAAAAAGGATCGGATTTTCACAATCGCACGTTGTTTTGGGAATAAGGGGTCAATTTTGCACCGTTCTGACATTAATGGTGTGTTTTTGGAACAATGCTCATCACCATTTATGCCTAGGGTAATGTTTATGGAACTTCATTTAACCCAATCATTTAACAGTCTTAATTTTTTTTTATAGATTTCACCCCAGGAGCGGCGTTCTACAATCCGCCTCATTATGATTTTTATATGCTACATCACAACACCTTGTGACTTTGTATATCGTCACTCTGCGGCGTAAAGCTATTGTTGAGATACTTCGATACTCAAATAATTCCAAAAGTGTATGTATGTTATCAAGCAATATTTTATCTATCTAAATCCGTTGAGGTGCGACAGTGTACCTCATTGTAAGTACTTTTTTTATAAATTTTTTGTATAAATAACGCACGATATGTTATGATATGTACTGAAAATTCATCTGTGCTAAGCAATGTAAGCGTGGTATAATGGATTTTAGCTATCTGCGACGCCGGCGGTCTCAGTTCGATCCCTAATCCCGGCAAAGATGTTTGTTTTCTTCACATTCATTTTGAATCCAAAATTATTTACTTTCATGTAAAAATATTTATATTGCAATGGGAAATATATTTTGTGCTTTTTTTGTCTGTAACGGGGCCAATAGAGGTATGTATAAACGCACCTCGGCTGGGGAAAAATAATTGCGTCCAACGTCCAGGCAGTGTTGCCGTCATATTGTCTGTTTTGTTTACGCTATTGGCTGTTGCCGCATTAAAAGACGTCGGCCACCATCGTCTGGTCTAACTCACCACTTCTCTAACTTCGCTGCAAAACCGATGCCTACCAAACCTAATACCCTTGAACATAGGGGCCATGGCTACAGAGCTATGCGCTCTGTAGTGACCTATACAGTGTATACACCCTAACCCCAAACCACCCCTCTACTCACGTCACCACAGCCCAAAAACCATTTGTTTGTTTGTTTGTTTGTTTGTTTAATTTCTTCTTTTGCCTGGGTTACTCATTCAGTGGATGTTTTAAGGTATCCTCTGTTCTTCCATGAGGCCCAGGACCATTGCACATCTGGGTTGTGTTGTGCTGTTGTTGTAATCCTTTATTGATTATACATGCATATTAACATGATCAAATTAATATATTCTACCTTTGGGGATAGAAGTTGATGCCGACGTTGAATTATCTTGAGCGATAACAGATGCCAAGCGGAGAAGAATAACGATGTAAGTCACTTTCTTCATGGCCGTATTTCTAAGAAAGCAAAATTAAAGAAAGGTGAAACGGTGAAAATGAGATACTACTAATATTCAATCCATGATTGCACACATACACACGCCCCCCCCTCACCCCCCCACAAACACACCCCTCAGGTGATGAGTGCAGAGCAATACATTAAAAAATAGTGTAGACCCATCGCTATGGTAATTTATCCTATTACATCACTATTTCTATATGCGGTGAATTCGACGTAGATGTGATGACGCAGAAGTAGTGATGTAACAGGATTAACTACCATAGAGCTCCATAGCGATGGGTCTACACTATTTTCAATGTATTTCCCTGCACTATAAGGCCCCGTATCCATAGGCTGTTCCCATGTCGCGTGTGCCCTTGTTCCGTGTTCACTAGTTCCAATGTGACCTGCCACACAGACAACCTATGGATACGGCCACTAAGCAAAACAAAGATTCGTTGTCTGTGTGGCAGGTCACATGGGAACAAGTGAACACGGAACAAGGGCACACGCCACAAGGGAACAGCCTATGGATACGGGGCCTAAGGCAGGCTGAACTGTGTATGCGTGTGTACTCATTGATTGAATACGACACACAATTCTACCAGTCCGCTCTTTTCAAAAACACTATTTTGGGCCTCGTATCCATAGGCTGTTCCCTTGTACATGTGGCATGTGCCCTTGTTCCGTGCCATGTGACCTGCCACACAGACAACGAACCGTAGCGGCCACTAAGCAAAACAAAGGTTCGTTGTCTGTGTGGCAGGTCACATGGGAAAAAGTAAACAAGGAACAAGGGCACACGCCTCAAGGGAACAGCCTATGGATACGAGGCCTTAACAAGATACATATTTGGTGCATACGTACCAATATGAACCTCGCGCCAATCGATCCGTGTTCCACGACTCTTTAGGATATTTGGTTAAAAAGATAGCCAAACTTATATCGATTGGCACAAAAAGTGAATCTCATTAACCAATGATCCTACAGATATGCGACCACTGACCTTTTTGTTCCTTATGACCGGAGGAAAAGTTCGACATATCGCACGACTCTCTAGGATATTTCGTTAAAAAGATACAGAGATACGTGCACAAAGTACAGTAAGTGACTATATCTCATTAACCAATTATCGTACAGATACGCGACCGCTGACTTTTTGTTCCTTATGACCAGATTAAGTTTGACATATAGCACGACTCTCTAGGATATTTGGTTAAAAAGATAGAGGATTTTAAAGTGCACAAAATTAAAAAAGTGAATCTCATTAACCAATGGTCCTACAGATATACGACCGCTGACCTTTTTGTTCCTTATGACCAGAGAAAAGTTTGACACATTACACGACTCTGTAGAATATTTGATCAAAAAGATACAGAGTTAAGTGCACAAAGTACAATAAGTGACTATATCTCATTAACCAATGATCGTATAGATACGCGACCGCTGACTTTTTTGTTCCTTATGACCAGACGAAAAGTTTGACATATCGCACGACTCTCTAGGATATTTGGTTAAAAAGATAGAGGGTTAAGTGCACTTTAGCCTTTTGTTTGCATAAAAATGATGCATTTTGTAAAGATAGATTGGCCGTTTTATGCATACATAGCACGAACGTTTGGAAAAGGCCTCAAACAAAATAATAATAAAGACACTGATACGACGATGAAATTGCATAAGTCGGGGAATATCTGCGTCGCAATGTTTTGTTTTGATTTTAGGAATTTGACCTTAAAATTTATGACGTTAAAACATTATCATTCGAAATCAACAAAATATATTTCAGCAGTATATGGCGGCATTCTTTCTCTAGAGTGTTTTGAACATGTATGTGAAATAGCTTCAACAATAGTTCGCTGCATACTGGTAAAAATAGCCTTGACCTGAAAAAGGGCGAGGGGTGCCATATTTACGGATTCCGGCTAAATTCAAAATTGGTATAAAACGTGTGGTTTTTGATCGATTACAAAAATTCATGTTTGTCATTAAAAGAAATTGTGTCTGGCGTGAGTTACACTACAATCTTTATTCCTAGGGCTCTTTGATTTCTTCAAATATTTTTTATAATGATAGAGTGAATCCCTGGCCCTCTATAATTACGCACAAAAGATCGCCTCCCCTTAAGATTTTTAGATGGTTCAATTTTTTAAGGTCAAAAGATTCTCTTATAAATGCATCTACGCACAGTTTCTACCTCGATACACCCGCCCGAATACACAGATATTTCCAAGCACAGCGAGTCAAGCCTCTACGCAGGCTGTGATTATACTACACGGTTTAGCGCACAGCATCATAAGAGCTGTGTGAGAGCCAGTGGAAAATAGGAATCTGTGATTGGTTTTTATCAAAACCTCAAGTGTTCCCTTCATCAAATCAGATTTTTTTTATATCGAACGAAACCTCACATTTCCCCCTAAAAACACCTTTTTTCCTTACATCAACAGATAACGCAATTCAATGATTATAGCAATGTGAATGTGGTAAATATGTTGAAAACGACCTATCCACGCTCATTTTTTGACCAAAATGTAGGTTTTAAGAGTCAAAACCTCAAGTGTTCCTTACAATATTTTTTCCAATTTTATGTCATTAAATGAAAGAGCACACTTATATTGTCCATATACTAGCTTCATTTCAATAAGCAATGGCCAATTCTCATTAAATTGCAAATCTTGTGCAAAAAGTTACTATTTTCGCCTGTTTTGTCATACGGTTGTAAATTCAATGAACTATGACTTTGCTAAAGAGCGCTTACAAATTGATATAGCCGATTAAGATAGTCAAGTCAAAATCCTAACTAGGTTTAAATAAAGAAACAACCCCCCACCAAAAAAAAATTGTTTCCTGCATGCAAGTGAAAACCAAAATGCTATATGTAGTTTTCTTCTTTTTTGCATTTGTTTTTTGTTCGTTTTTTAGAACGGGGTTGATTTTAAAAATATGCCTGAAATGCACATATTTATAGTCAAGTCAACAATAAAATAAGTTTTAGGGCTAAAACCATGTTTGGTGGCTGAACCCAAAATGTAATATGCGTTTTTATAGTTATATAATTTATTTATTTATTAGGTCAGAATTTATCCTTAAATATGTGTCAAATTGCATATTATTATCAACAAGGCTGAATGTGAAAAGTTTGAGCAGCAATGAGGTTGATTTATATATTTTTTAATGCATTTAAAAAGATCTTTTTCATTATTTGTTTTTGCATGATAAAATCAAATTAAAACCAAAATGCAGTGCTATCAACAAAAGCAGCAAATGCTGGGGCCGCAGATAATAATCTAAGTGCTTGAAGATAATAATCTAAGTGCTTTTATCATTATGTTTATAATAACAATATAACAGAAGATTCGTTCTGCACATATAATTAAAGAGGTGAAAGTGACAAATCCTTACAAAATAGTTTTTGCTGAAATTATCCTTCCTTGGGGATATGTTATTGTTGTCTAATGATGGTTTTTCAGATAAAAAAAAAGTAATTACTTGAGATGGAAAAATACCACGCACCACACATTAGCGATGCGTGGTTCTCCTTTCCCCTATTCATATATCAAGAATTATGATTAAGGGTAGACGAAGTATTGTTGGTCGAAGCAGCCAAGAATATATTATTGAAAAATATCAGTTTGATGTTTTACAAAAGTTTATTCTACAAATCATATACTTTTAAAACTTGCTTGATTTATTGTTTTGAATGAGTTATGTACGTTTTACAAAAGTATTGTTGTTTCAGCTCTCTTTAAAACATAACCGAAGAACCACAAGACCTACAAAAGTACATCTGTGATATTTGAGTTCTTCTACACACTCGCTATGAAATGATCAATGCAATTGTTGCCAAAACTCACTAGCATTCACAAGATCGCACCAGTTTAAAATAGTTGCTAACCTTAAGGGGGTACTACACCCCTGCCCAATTTTGTGCCTATTTCTCAAAAGTTATAGCGTATTGGTGACAAGTAAGATATGTATATTATAGGGGCAAGGACTACAACTACTGCACTGGAAATTTTATTTCAGCACAGACAACAATTGTGGAGTTACAGTCAAAATGAGGGAAAACCAATATTTGATCAATAAATCAATAACTACTTGCCTTGACTTGCTGAGTTTTCAGTGCAGTAGTTGTAGTCCTTGCCCCTATAATATACATGTCTTACTTGTCACCAATGCGATATAATTTGTGAGAAAAATGCAAAAATAGGCACAAATTGGTCAGGGGTGTAGTACCCCCTTAAGCATCATGAATTTGATCTCGTGCGCCAGTTTGTTATATTTGAGTGTACGATATGTGAGCCTTGTTTTAAGTTACGATACTTAAGCCCTTACGTAAGTAGTATACAATAAGCAGATACCCAAGCAGATCATGTTAATTTGTAAGCACTCTTTAGCAAAGTCATAGTTCATTGAACTAGTAACTTTTTGCACAAGATTTGCAATTTAAAGAGAATTAACCATTGCGTATTGAAATGAAGCTAGTATATGGACAAGTACAAGTGTGCTTTTTCATTTAATGACATACAATTTGAAAAATATTTAGAATATATTGTAAGAGTATAACTTGTTACTTCCCTTCACATTGTACAACAACAACAACAAGAAAGACGCGATTAAGTGATAAGCTTGTATCTTCTTAATAAGTCATAGTTCATTAAATTGACAACCGCATGTCAAAACAGGCGAAAATAGTAACTTTTTCCGCACGATTTGCAATTTAAAGAGAATTGACCATTGCTCACTGAAATGAAACTAATATATGGACAATATAAAGTGTGCTCTTTCATTTAATGATATAAAAATATTGTAAGGAACACTCGGGGTTTTGCTTTTAAATCTACATCTTGGTCACAACTTGTGCTTGAATAGGTCGTTTTCAACAGATTTTTGGGCGGGTGCGTGCCGCACCCGCCCTGTATTCTCTGACTATTGACCTACTTTCTCACATGCCGCAGTGTTAGAAAATATTCGTGCCGGTTATATCCCAAACACCCACAGAGGTGATAGTTTACGGCGAGTTTTGTAATTATTACTTGATTTTGATATGTAAGTAATACGATAAAGTCATCATAGGCAGTAATGTGTTTGTATTAAAAGAAATAACAAAAATAATTATTTTAGTAATAGAAATACTATTTGGAAATTGCAGCAAGATTTGCAGATGTTTTTATTTGAACAGTACCAGTTCACCAGTTTTGCTAGTTTTCCTAATCTTTGGGCTAAATTAATAGCATCGTGAAGGTCATATATATCATTTTATACTGATAGCTTCGGCATGTACTTCAGCTTGTATGTGCATTGTGTTCAGTGTGTACATAGGCTATTTACTTTTCAAATCTTGTGACAAATAGTGCTAATTGCTGATGCTTAGTTGTATAAGGTATTATAGACAAATTATTAGAATGCATGTACACCAGTAGGCCTAGAAATGGCCCAGGTTGAATAAAATAAATAAACATATGAATGAATATTTTATTCCCTGGATTATTTTTGTTGGGACAAAATAATGATATAGTTTGACGCTTTGAAATACAGTTATGTTAATCATAATAAAGTTACAAAGTTAAAAAATAATATCGAAATATTGTAAAATCAAACTTTTCCCCTCATAAGTTGTATCAAAACAACATATTGAGGAAATTGATGACAGATTTTTAAACTTTGATATGGAAAGATACCCCAGCCCTGTTGTCTCACCAGAGAAGATGAGCAGAAGTCTTTCTATCTGATGATAAAAACAAAACTCTATAGGTATGATTACGAAAATGTTTTAAATAACTATTATCTACAAAAGTTTTATAACAATGTTTTATATAAAATGTTAACATAAAACGTCTTCTGTTATGATGTGAAGGGTTAATATAAAAACAGGGAAAATCTGTTCCAACTGACCAGCAGAGAACAAAGGATAAGCAATAGATAAGATTACAATCAAGGAAAATATGACACAACCTCCCGATGGGGGAATAACAAACGTATAAACGTATAAAGTTAAAAACTCTTTTAACTTTGTTTATACGTTTTGTGTTATTCCCCCATTGGAAATCGATGTTGTGTCATATTTTCCCTGTTTTTAATTGTGAACTTGACTTACTCATTCTTTCATTTCTCTTGACAATTTTTCATTTGCCCGCCCTATTCCTTTTAAAGGAATTTTTATTCACATTCGCGTTGCCCATAAACATTATTGCGTCATCTGTTGACTAAACGAAAAAATAGTGTTAGCGGGAAGTGTTAGCTTAATTCGTTCAATATATAAACTTTTCTGATTGGATGAAGGAAACATTCGAGGTTTTGACAAAAACCAATCACAGATGTCGTATTTTCCACTAGTCACCAGCTATATAGATCTCACACAGGTCTTATGATGCTATGCAATCAACCGTGTAATATAAACACAGACTGTGTAGAGTATAGACTCGCTCTGCTCGGAAAAATATGTGTACTCGGGTGTACCGAGGTGTAAACTGTGCGTAGAGTAGATGCATTTATAAGAGAATCGTTTTGTAGCCAAACCTTTTCATATGAATTTTACAATATAAAATAACATATAAAATCATTATCATACTTACAAAATAAATTACACAACATGCTTTCAAAAGCACTTATAGTGACCCTAATACGTCCGGTTATTTTAGTTAAAACTAGGTCGCATTTAGTACAGGTGCTATCATGCCGCTTATATAACAAACAACGAAAGACGGGTCACCACTAGTTAAGTTTTAAAACTCAATAACAATGTATAAATACTGCGTATATAACAGCCATCTGCACGAAAATGTTTCATTTGTGTTTGGAGAAGATTGTCTCTCTTTCATGGATTTGTTTTTTCATCTTCAATCACTGATAATGGCAGTATACAGGATGAGACTTAATATCAGGTCTGGAGGCCTCGTAATTGCTAATACGGGCTCACTCAGAACTTACCTATAACCGGACCTATAAGCCATGTTCACTCCATCCAGGTTAGGTAATTTCTGGTTAACTTAATGATGCCAAACAAAAATAGGAGGATAAAGTGCATAAAATCGTGTCTATACACTCGTTGCTCCGTTAGGGAACAACCAAAAGATTGATGACACCCTTTCTAAGTTTAGTTAAGGGTGGGTTCAAAATGTTGCGCAAGTTTGCTATGCTCTATCTGAGGGAAGCAATACTTAGCGGCGTTTGCACTCAAATGTTGAGACAAATCAAGCTAACGCACAAGAGGAATGATAATGTGTTTTAAAAGTAGATCCTAAGGCTCGACATTTACTTCCGCCCATGTGCGTAATTTTTATCTGGAGCGGGAACACGTCCAAAACCGCTGTTTTGATATCGTCGGTCGCAACAAATGTATAGTGGCATTTTCCGTTTCACATTTTGACTTAAAGGTTTAGAGCTAGCTATATCCTATAATACTCCTTTTTAACTAAAAATAGTTAATAGTTCTAGTTTGAACCTTAAACTGCATTGTGTATTTTACACGCTTTTTAGTTTGACAAACAATTATGACGGCGAAGTTGCGATTAAATTTAAAAGACTAATTTTTGACACTTGTAAACATCCTCAAGCTTAATCAATTTAAGGTCTACAAGCCTCTCAGAATATGAAGGATGATCTTCAAAATCAACTTCTGGAAAATCTTTATAGAACAAAGAACGTGTGATTTTCCTCTGAATTTTTCCAACCTATCAAAGGGATTCAGGAAACGAATAGTCTTTGCTATCTGCGATGTCAAGTTCAGAAGATAGATGATAAATAAATCCAAATTCCATGGAATCCTATGAAATCCTACATATCTTTTGACTTTTTGCTGTGTAACATGCAAATAGACATTGACGAAGAACTTGTGCTATTTTAAAACTTGATTAAAGCATAACAAAATAAATAAATTTGTTCAAGAGTGCCCTTGTGGATTCTGAAACTGCACACCCCAGGTTGTTATTTAAAGCAAAAGCAAAAACAAAAACAAAATAATATGATACGGTACATTAGCACGCAACTTCACAGCCATACGGCAATAATTTTCCTCGACTATTTTTTCCAGGTATTTATAAACATCTCAAAAAAAGTAACTGACCCCCTTAAATAAAGGCCATTATTCAGAAAGGGGCTATTGTATTGCAAATTTGTAAAATGCGTTGGATGCAGAATTTATTTCTATGCATTTTGACACCTCATTTGATACGATAGCCTAGAAAACAATAAAACACTGGTCAATTTAATGTAGTGAGGTCCAGATTTGAAAGTTGCACTTACATACAAATTTTTACAATACAAAAACACTCAGATATCCTGACACAGATTTCCTTCTATTATACTGAATACAAAATCAATAGAATTTATTGCAACTTTCAAATCCTGGGCTACATTGATTTAAATGTACGCTGTGACGTCAATATTTGGTCAATTGCTACAAACGAGGTGTCAAAATATGCAGAAGTAAATTCTGCTTCCAACGCATTTTACAGATTTGTAATAAAATCCCCCGTTTTTGAATAATAGTCATTATTTAAGGGGGGTCAGTTACCTTTTGGAGATGTTTATGTCAAACTTGTCAAAGTTCTGGTGACTATTTCCTGGTCATGTTTTCTGATAATTGACGGGAGTAATGGGCTGTAAGACTGGTTCTATTTTTGAAATATTATATGCTCATTTAAGCATCAAGCGGCAAGTTTGCGTAAATTAAAGCTGACAACCAAATTATTTTGGTTAATTGGGGTATGCTGAATTCAAACTTTTGTCTGCCAAGCTATATTGGAACCACGTGACCCTAAAAAAAGACCCCCAAACCCGCTACATGCTCATAATAGGGGGGGGGGGAATTAAAAATGCTCTAAATTCAGTAAAAACATGTCAAATTATTCGTGGCGTCTGGATCTAAGGATCACAAAAATGTAAACATATTTGTTACCATGACATATACTGCGCCAAGAAAGTATCCTTACACTTGGAAAAATAATCACAATTTCAAAACTGAACCATATTTGAATAAGTTTGTTTTTGTAATAGATGCCCAATATAATCCTGCACATTGTGACACCACATTGAATCCAATATGACCTCAAGAAGTAAAGTTACAAGCAATTGAATAGACGAATGTCCAGTTTTAAAAGTGACAAACTGGCCTATACAAGGCGCAAAAAGATTCCAACAAGCGCAACAAAGAGACAACACAGTTTCTTCAATGAAGCTTTATTCAAAGCATTTTTTTAAAAAGTTTTTACTTCTCTGTACTTTTCATAACTTTCATTTCATTTGTTAGTTCTTTTGTTTCAGTTTTCTTTTGTTCCTTTTGTTTTAAATTAAAGGCACGCATAAATTAGTCCCGGGGGGGGGCACTTCAATATGAAATGGATATGGGTGTAGGGCTGGCACTTTCGCACTAAGGGGCATTCGGTTAGAGCAAAATGTGAAAAATATGGGCTCATTGGGTGAGAGCATGATTTTTGGCATTCGGTGAGAGCAAAATGTAAAAAATATGGGGTCATTGGGTGAGAACATGACCTTTTTTTAAATGGAATCTTTGAGTGAGAGCCGAAACAGCGCCACAAAAACCTCGAAAATCGAATTTCTAGTTCTAAATGGCTTCAAATGTCATTGTTTTTTCAAAATAAGTAACAAAATCAGTGATAAATGAAAATTGCTGTTCAAATTGAACTTATAAGGGTCTTTGGGTGACAGATCAAATGGAAATATAAGGGGTCTTCGGGTGACAGAGCATGTGTTCTTAAAAAAATATGGGGTCTTTGGGTGACAGCGATGATGAAAAAGGGGGTCTTAACAGCCCTACATACGCGTCACCTCCAAAGTTGGAGTGCCCCCCGGGAATTAGCCATTCAACACTCTCAACCCAGATGTCTAGTCTGTAGAGTTTTGAATAGGCCAGTTTGTCACTTTTAAAACTGGACCTTCGTCTAATCAAATGCTTGTGACTTTGCTTCTTGAAGTCACATTGGATTCAATGGGGTGTCATAATGTGCCGGATTAGATAGTACATCTAATAAAAAAACAAATTTATTCCAATACGGTTCATTTTTGAAATTGTGATTATTTTTCCAAGTGTAAGGATACTTTTTGGCGCAGTATAGTTACCAAGTTATGAGGGTCAACAGATCCAAGACCAATTCCAAGAATATGTTATACAGGAGTGAAAAATTAAAGTTGCTCCGAATATAGTAAAAATTAATGCAAACTGTTCCTCAAGTTCAAGGGATTCAGGAAAAGAATAGCTTTTACTATCTGCGATGTCACGTTCAGAAGATAGATGATAAATAAATACATATTCCATGGAATCCTACATATCTCTTGATTCTTTGCTGTGTAACATGCTAAGGGGTGGTGCAATAATTATGTGTACCGGGGGGTGAATTATAGGGGGGGGCAAAGATTTTTGGCAGGCCAAAAGGGCGGTCAAGCATTTTTTGGCAGGTCGAAAGGGGGTCAAGCGATTTTTGGCAGGTCGAAAGGGGGGGCAAGCAATTTTGGCACAGATATTTTGGGCACTGTTTCTATATTACGCCCTAAAAAGGCGTAGGAAAACGTTACGAACACGTTCAAATATGCAAAATTTCCTGCTCGCTGCGCTCGCATTATATGTTAAGACAATTTAAGGTTTTAAATTCGGGTTCCCCAAAATCTTGCATGTGTTAGGGCGGGGGGGATTTTTTGGCACGTTTTTTGGCACGTCGAAAGGGGGGAGCAAAGGTTTTTGGCACGGCCAAAGGGGGGGAGCAAGCGATTTTGGCAGACCATTTTGAGAATTCACCCCCGGGGTACACAAATTATTGCACCACCCCTAACTAGACATCGCAGATACTGCAAACTACCGGTATTCATTTTCTGAAACCTCTTAGCTAGGAGCACAATTTGCCTCAACGAAAATGGAGCATCTTGTGACTTTAGACCCATACACAACAAGCAAATCGACCAGTGTCCCATAACTTCTTAACGATAGGTCGTACACGCACGAACATTTCTGGGGTCTGTAGGGCCAGACGAATAATTTGACATGTTTAAAAGTTTTATTGTATTAAAAATAATTTTCCCCCCTATGCGATCCTATGGGTTCATTTGGGGGTCTTTTTGAGGGTTACGGTCTTAAAATATTGCTTAGCAGATAAACGATTCGAGTTCAGCATACCAAAATTAACAAAAATAAGCTGGTTGTCACATTTTAGGCAAACTTGCCGCTACGAATGCGATGTTTCCAAAATAGAACCACTTTATATATGCAGTTAGCGAAAAAGCACCAAAGTCGACGTTTTAGTTTAGTTCAAAGCACAAGTCCTTAGAATTTAATCACGATGCGTGGTACGGATGTGACGAGCTCATCCTAGCAAAAGTGTAAACATATTAGAATTGTTTATAAATCGCTTAAAAGTGAAGGATAAGTCATTCAAATTGTCATTTGGTATTTTTGAAATGACAAATTTGGCAAAATATGAAGAAAACAGCAGTATTGACGAAGTTGAAGCCCCATTCAAATACATGGAGCTAATGTATATACTCAGTATATAAATAACAGATTCATGTAAATTCCTTATTTTGTCTTAAATACACGGCTTTCGGCTGAACCACTATAGCAGACTATGTTAACACATTTAAAACAATGACAAAGGTACCAAAATTTGAATTTTGATGATTTTTTGCGATCGTCCGGATGAGGAAATCACTGAATGGGCCTTTAACTGCAACACCAGCCTAATAAATAAATAAATAAATAAATAAATAAATAAATAAATAAATAAATAAATAAATAAATAAATAAATAAATAAATAAATAAATAAATAAATAAATAAATAAATAAATAAATAAATAAATAAATAAATAAAAAAAAAAAAAAAAAAAAAAAAAAACAAAGAGCAGTGATTTATAGTGAGCTACGCACAGGGACAACGTCTAGACGTTGATCCACAAGCCTCAGCACACTCCACAAACAACAACAACAGCAACTGCAGCGAGTACAATATCAATAGCAACACAACAAATCCAAAATAGTTTGAATGATTAATTTGAAATGAAATCACCTTACCTTGGACATACCAACAAGTTTCTTCTTTTAGACACCTCCTCCATGTCAACAAACCGAGTACAATATCAATAGCAACACAACAAATCCAAAATAGTTTGAATGATTAATTTGAAATGAAATCACCTTACCTTAGACATATCAACAAGTTTCTTCTTTTAGACACCTCATCCATGTCAACAAACCGTTTTAGACTTCAACACGTTAGGTTATGGAAATCAGTACTAGTCATTGTTTTTGCAAAAATATTAAGAATGCGATGAAAAGAAGATAGATTAATACCCAATTGGTTCAGTCAGGTTTAAGTTAGAATCACAGATGATGGTAGCATTTTACACACGTGCATTAGTCATTGTTAGTCATGCAGCGCATTGTCGCTACTGTTTCATCTCTACACATCGTATTTATTCGTTTTGTGAGTGTTGTCATTGCGCAGCTTAAAATATTCAACATGTGATGAATTGTGGTAGTTTTAAGGGTAGACGCGGTATTGTTGGCCGAAGCAGTAAAAAAATCGATATAACACTAAGATGTTTTTTTTTCTTTCAAAAGTTCATTCTACAAAACATATACTTGCTTGATTTATTGTTTTAATGGGTTATGTACGTTTTACAAAAGTGCTGTTGTTACAGTCCTCTTTACAACCACAGAACCTACAAAAATATATCTGTGATATTTGAATTCGAAATGATCAATGCAATTTTCGCCAAATCTCACTACCATTCGCAAGATGCTGTGAACTAACAAATCGCAATAGTATAAAATAGTTTGCTTGCTTAGAAGGTCGACTCAATAATCTTACAATAATTCACCGGAATCTGTCTGTCTGTGTGTCTGTCCGCATCTTTTCTCGGAGACTGGGGTCGCACGTTCCTCAAACTTGGTGGGTGGGTGCAGCTTGATATGAGGAAGAACGAGTTTATATTTTTTTAAGGGCAAAGGTCAACGACCGGGTCAAGTCCAATTGAAGTTTAATTTCAAATTGCTCTTATGGAGCTCAAACTTGGTGGGTGTGTTAACCTTAGACTAATAAATAAAAATTTCCACAGTGACCTTTTCGTCAGACCTACGGTTAAGAGGTCGGTCATAGGTCAAAAAAGGTAGAAATTTCAAATTGCCCATAATGGAGCTCAAACTTGGTTGGTGAGTGGATCTTGGACTAACAAACAAAAGTTTCCACGGTGATTTTTTTTGTCAGACCTACGGTTAAGAGGTCATAGGTAAAAAAAGGTAGAAATTTCAAATTGCCCCCTTGGAGCTCAAACTTGGTGGGTGGGTGGACCTTGGACTAACAAACAAAATTTTCCACGGTGACTCAAATTGCTCATATAAATGGAGCTCAAAAAAGCCCCAAACTGTGGGTGGGTGTAACTTTGGCCAAGGAAGCTCAGGTTTGCGTTTGTTAGGTCATCCGTGGTCAAAGGTCATGTCAAATTTCAAATTGAGGGCGAAAGTCAGGTCAAATTGCAAAAAGCTGTAATTGAGCTCAGCTGTGAGGAAAGTGATCCCAGCCAAAGGACATATCCTGATTTTGAGATCTGCAAAAGCCAATAACCATGATAGCCGAAAACATTTTTTACATTAGGTCAATAGATAACGCAATTCAATGTTATAGCAATGCGAACGTGGTAAATCTGTTGAAAACTACCTATCCAAGCACATTTTTTGGCCATGTCCTAGCTACATTAGAATGAGCAATGGTCAATTCTCTTTAAATTGCAAATCTTGCGCAAACGGTTACTGATTTCGACTGTTTTGTCATGTGGTTATAAATTCAATGAACTATGACTTTGCTAAAGAGCGCTTAGAAATTGATATGTAAACTTAAATCTAATGATATGTAAAAAGTGTATGTAGCTGGGAAGAAAAGCCGATCATCATTTGAAAATGTTAACCTTTCGTATTGAAGATACACACACATGAATTTGTAAGCGCTGTTTAAGCAAAGTCATTGTTCATTGAATTTACACCTGTATGACAAAACAGGCGAAAATAGTAACTTTTCGCACAAGCTTTACAATTTAAAGAGAATTGGCTATTGCTCATTGAAATGAAGCTAGTACATGGACAATGTAGGTGTGCTCTTTCATTTAATGACATACAATTTGAAAAATATTGTAAGTATCACTTGAGGTTTTGACCTACGTTTTGGTCAATTGTGCATGAATAGGTTGTTTTCAACAGATTTACCACATTCGCCTTGCTATAAACATTGTATTGCGTCATCTGTTGACGTAATGAATAAAAGTGTTTTTAGCGGGAAGTGTTAGCTTTCGTTCGATATAAAAAATCTGATTGGATGAAGGAAAAACTTGCGGTTTTGACAAAAACTAATCACATATGCCTATTTTCCACTAGTCACCAGCTAGAAGCACACACAGCTCTTATGATACTATGAACTCAACCGTGTAGAGTAAACACAGACTGTGTTCTCTACAAGGTACTGCTGCTTGGACAAAATTGTGTGCTCAGGTGTATCGAGGTGGAAACTGTGAATGGATGCGTTTATAAGAGAATCTTTCTGTAGCCAAACCTTTCCATGTGTTTTTCCCAAAAATATATAAATCAGGAGGATGTTCCTCGTATTCAGAATGCAATTTGGTGTGCCTCTGATGTACTCTCAGGTACCCTGCACAGTGTCATCGCCCGATATCTTCATGGCAGAAATCGCCATGGTAGGTTGAATCCACCGCCACGCATGGCCATTTTGTATCGACCGGTTTAATAGTTTTGAGTCGCATAATGGGCCGAAGGACATCTGCACTCATAGAAATTGTTCGTTGGCATTACTCAGTAAGTTGATGTAAGTCGTTGCGTCAACTTTCCGTGTAATGCCAACGCGTACAATTTTGAGTAACGCTGACTCGATATCATTATGTTGGTCGCACTCATTTGCACTTACTTTATTGAGTTGTTACAACTCAGGAAACTAGCCTAGGTTAGCATAATTTTCTAGAGGTGTGCTATAGTATACAAAATTTTGCACTGATTACAAAAATAAATATTTGAATACTGCTAATTGTGCAGAAAATTATACAATTACGTGAATTAAGTAACAAAGTACCAAATTGGAATAACTCAAAACAATAAGTACCAGTAACTTAATATGAACGAGTTACATCAACTTACATGTTGAGTTACAATAACTCAACTAATTGGTTCTTTGAACCTTGTTTATTTTTCTAAGTTCCCTGAACTTGAATTCAGAAGTTGGCATTACTTAAAAAGTTGATGCAACGACTTACATCAACTTTTTAAGTAATGCCAACAAAGTTGATTAGTTGACGGAACTTTTTGAACTTTTTCAGCATTTTTTAAGTTCGGATAACTAAAATGAATTTTGTTTTGGCAACTTTTACACTATTTTTGAGTTGTCCAAACTTACTCCTTTTGAATTGCACCAACAAGGCGAACAAGTCGTTTCTATGAGTGTGACTAAGGCTACTGACATAAGCCCCGATTAGCTCGGTGACTGACCTCGCTGTGTGTCAGTCTAGCATGGTACCCCATAGGTCATATGCTTTTAGATTACCTCCACGATTGGTCTATACACTGCGATACATAATTCGGCACATATAAATCAGAATTATTGTCAGTTTTTGACTCAAGACGCAAGCTACTCTCTCAAGACGCAAGCTAACGACTATCATATCTGTTCAAAATATATATTCAAGTGCAAGGTACCACATCTGTTTTCTTTATACGAAATCATTTACGGGAGATATTCATCATTTTCTACCCCGGTATCCAAAGATTTTCTTCTCATATCAAACTCGTGCATAGCAAATTCACGTGTATCGATCCCGGGTATTTATTTTAGTATCTCTGCTGACAAAGTAATTATTAGCCAGGCGATGTCGGTGTGCCCTATATCCCTACTATATACAATTATACATTATACAACATATCAATATTGTGACTAAATCGGTTCAATAGGATGATTTAACATAATTATTGTCTTTTGCGTCATATGAGGTTTTTACTCGTTCTAGTACACAGTGTCGACAACAGGTAAATAATTATTTTTCCCTGCAATGAATCGCGTCCTAATACTCCATTGGTGAGCGACGGGCGATTGGTATTTCACCAATAAGATAGCTCGCTTTTCCGAACGCAAGAAAGGGAGTCCTATTTGATTGGCTAAAAACCGATGACAACTTCAGATGTAGAGATGTATTCAATTCCAAAATCAATATTCTATTGTTGACGCAGATAAAGAAAGTTGTATAGTGTTTCACTGTGCTGCATTGTATTATAGACTTGTGATTTAATATTCTATAGCCAGAGAAATAAATGCTGTACAGCACCTTGGTCTGAGCTGAATGGGCTATGCTTGTTCTTTTCATAAGATTATATTCTCAAACAGTTGAATATATCACATTATTATCGTACGATTTCAAAAAATTTCGGTGAAAATGCATTTAAATATATGTGTCGAAAGAAAACAGCAATCGCAGCTGAGTTTATTGAACTTCCAGTTGGTGTATTGAAAACAAAACCTGAGTTTTACCTGACAAGAAATCGAATTTTCTTGTAATGGCAACGTCATATGGGGTACTGTGCATGCGCATATCGTAAAAACGTGCATGAATGGAAACGCTGCGGTATCTCATATCGTGTAAGTGATATGCTTAGCCTGAGTCGCTCGGCCTATCTCGAACAAAATCGCCACGCGTAGCTGTTGAAGAACGAGTGCATTCGCCGTACTATCACGGCAATTTTTGACACGAAGATATAGAGATGATGACGCAGTGTAGTGTATATTTTGGAAAATGGTACAGATCACCAGTTTCACTTTGACCTTGTAACAAAATCTTTTGTACTGTGTTCGTGAATGTGTGTGTGTGGTATTCTTTGGAGCGGAACCAATCAATGACAATTTTGCTATATATTCCGTATATATATATATACATATATATATACAGTGAACTGGTAAAGAAGCCGTAACGTCACGCCTAAGCTTTCGGACATAAGCTGTCCTTTTTCAGAGGGTGTAAACCATGTGGTAGACCCAGGTGTAAACTCTGCAAGGATATTCAGACCACTGAAACATTCACCAGTAACATTACAAAAAAGACCTATTCGATCCGCCAATCTGTTGATTGTACATCTACTAATGTGGTTTACCTTATTGAATGTGCCTATTGTGGTATCCAATATGTTGGCGAGACCGGTAACGATGCGCGTGAAAGGATGAGGAATCACAGGTCTACCATCAAACATCATGACAAGCATACTGATAAACCAGTTGCTGTGCATTTTTCTCAACATATCAATAGTCTTAAATTAACTGTTATTGAATGTCTTAACACCCAATCAAAATTCCGCCGTTTACACAGAGAACGCTTTTGGATTAACGTTTTGAGGAGTAATCAACCCAGTGGTCTGAATATCCCCCCAGTTGACTAAGTTTCTTTTCAATGCATTTTGTCTTTTTGACACCATTTTTTGCTGATTGTGCTCTTTCATTAGGTCTGACACTGTGGAATGTATATTTTGATTTTGTATGCATTTCATTTTGTTAGTGGTTTCTTTATGCCTCTGAAAAAGGACAGCTTATGTCCGAAAGCTTAGGCGTGACGTTACGGCTTCTTTACCAGTTCACTGTATTTTATATTTTCGGAGCCACGCATCTTTTATAGATCCGTCACTTTTACACAAGTATGTCGCGTTTGCCAATTTTTCTGTTAACCGTATATATATATATATATATAAATATATATATATATATATATAGGCATATATGACATTGGCAGCCACACGAGGAAAAAAGTTAAGCCTACTGTGTGTCGTAATGCAGGTAAGATGTGGATTAATTTAGATCTCCAAAATGAGTAATATATTAGCCATTATATGCCAATATGAATTATTAAATCGTGTAGAAACATTGATTAATTACACTGCACCTATATTCATCATGGCAGTCAGATGTATCGGTATCGATACACGTTTGTATAGTTATTTTCTAATGCGCGAGAGGCGCGAGAAATATAATTTTAATGGTATTAAGGTTACACGAAGAAACGTATAAAAAACGTATAAAAGACGTATAAAGTTGTTCTCTAAAACCGCGTTTTCTCAGCAATCAAATATCGCAGTGAGTCAAATGTGGGTGCATGGATGTATCTTAACATTATTTTTGTGTGTTTATACACATTTTTAGAATCCGTTTGAAAATCCTTCGTTTAAATCATTTTTACGCACCATGTTCACAAGATCAAAAACACGTTCCATGCAGTTTTTTTCAAATATTCGCTCCGTATAAAACCACGCCGAGTGATTGTGTTCTCCTTTTTTGTATTGTACTACAAATCGACCAAAGAAATAATGTTGCCATGGGGAAGAACCAAATACAGCACCGATTAAATTTTATTAGCCCGTTTTGGGGAACAATTTTCGAAAATCTTGTACCGCAAAACACTGTTATGTTACATTATCGATATCTGGATTGTGGCACGTTAATTTTGATTTCTAACTGCCTACATTATTTCTCAAAAGTATGTCGATTCCTTTACCATTTGAATTTCACTCCAAATTTAAGCTACTTTTGCAAAAATCGAGGTTTTTTGCCATCGATACCTCCGACATTTACAGCGGTAAGAGATTGTTTATCATAAGAGCCTGATATGCACTATTCCATAATAGTCAGTTTGAGATCGATCGATTTCACAGGTCACTCAGTAGCTCAATCGGTTAGCGCGCTGGACTCACGTTCGACTATATAATACTATAGTTTTGAGCTGGAAAACGTGTTCGAGTCCCTATGTGGTCCATTCCATCTATTTTATTTTATTTTTCTCTCACTTTTTCTCTTTTTTCTTGTTCGTTTCTTTCTTTCTGACTGCAGCGATTGATTGTTTTTGCCCGGTTTTTTTCATTATATAATTCAGGAATTTTTAGGCTATACTAGTCTAATAGGCGCGGCCTATGAATATATTTTTACAAATTAGATTAACAAAATATTGGTTGTTGGTTTTGTTACTGTTGTTGTAGTTATTGTTGTAGGCCTATATATTGCATAATCAGGGTATAAATAGGCATACTAGGCCTATTATAGCCTATAGAAGCATTGATTTATTTCACGACAGATATCATTCAGGATAATTTTAAAAATTGAAAATTTAGAAAATCCAAAGGAAATTTGCCGAAAACGGCTGCCCACAATCACCCCCCCCCCCCATCAGCTCATATGGTCCTATCATGGTCGCCCCTTCCCTATCCCTGCAACATATAGGATGACTCACGAGCCGCGGGCCCGCGGTTTGTCCGTGGCCCTAGTTCAGATTGATACACTATTGCGTGAGTTCATTCTTTTCTGCATGGCTGTTTCCATTATTAACTTACGCCCCTCTTGAAAATCAATTGCAAATGTTTGTAAAGTTTATCTCTACATTTCGAGACAGGGAATCAACTACCCCCTGCCCCAGTATGTATAGGCCTACGCACAATACCTATGCCACTGGCGCTGATGAATGGTGTGGTGGGACTGGGAGGGGGTGGAGGGACAGCTCACACATAAGTATTGCGAATCTTGCACAGGGGCGTAACCCAGACCTGACCTTCAGGGGTGGGGGGGGCAATTTCCCAATTTCTGTTGTAAAGTTGTAGTATTTATGTGCGAGCGGCTTGCCGCGAAGCGTTAAACAGGTGGTGTCCAGGGGCCCGCGGTATGGCCCCTGTTGGGATCTTGGTGTTTGGCATATTAGTACAAATTTCACATTGAAAGTAGTATAGATTTGTTTGAAGCTGCACTAAAATTCGTCCCTCTTTCTTCTTTTCTTCTTTCCCCTTTTTCTTCTTCCCTCTTTTTCTTTTCTTTTCTTTTCTTCCTTCCCTTTCCTCTTCTTTCCTCTTTCTTTTTTCTTATCCATTCCTCTTTCTCTTCTTCCTCTTTATTTCCCTTTTTTCCTCACCTCCCCCCTTTTCCCTCTTCCCTGTTTTTTCGCTCTTCTTCCCATTTTGTTTGTGTCCGGAGGGGGCAGCTCAGCGGTGTAGCTAGGATTTTTCCCGGGGGGGGGGGCCTGCATGGGTCGGGGCCCAAATCCACCAAATTTCCCTGCACTTGCAGGGGGGGCAGGGGCCCAAATAGACAATTTTTGCCAGGCTTATTGATAATAATCGCATGGTATTGCATATCGTATGGATTCCCCATCTCTCTGCCCCTCCTCTCCCTCTCTCCCCTTTCTCCCTCCTTCCGCGGGCGTCCAAATAGGCAATGTTTGCCAGGGGGGCAATTTCCCCCTGCCCCCGGCAGCTACGCCACTGGGGCAGCTTGCAACCACCACCCCTCCCCCCCCCCACACACACACTGGTTACGCCACTGATTTGCATAATCTTTTCATGCACCCATCATTGCCATCTATAACATCCTTTGACCCAGTATGTATCCAACAATTGGACACTACTATACTGGGCCCAAGGATGTATACTCCAAAAGCCCAATTTATAACTAATACTGGTTCAATTATACAGTTTTTTCTCTCCCATTTTTGTAATTGCAATAGCCAATAGCCTTTTCATAGGGTCTTTGATAGTTGTTTTATCGCCCATTGTTTCTTTTGGCCCCTTTCAAAAACCATTTCGCTACCCCTTTTACGCTCCCCTTCTCACGTTCGTTCGTTCGTTCTTTCTTTCTATTTTTTCATTCTTTCTTCTTTCTTTTTTCATCCTTCTTGCTTGATTGCTTGCCGGCTATCTTTCTTTCTTTCTTTCTTTCTTTTCTTTCTTTCTTTCTTTCTTTCTTTCTTTCTTTCTTTCTTTCTTTCTTTCTTTCTTTCTTTCTTTCTTTTTCTTTCTTTCTTTCTTTCTTTCTTTCTTTCTTTCTTTCTTTCTTTATCATTCTTTCTTGTTTCATCCTTCTTGCTTGTTGGCTATCTTTCTTTCTTTCTTTCTTTCTTTCTTTCTTTCTTTCTTTCTTTCTTTTCTTTCTTTCTTTCTTTCTTTCTTTCTTTCTTTCTTTCTTTATCATTCTTTCTTGTTTCATCCTTCTTGCTTGTTGGCTATCTTTCTTTCTTTCTTTCTTTCTTTCTTTCTTTCTTTCTTTCTTTATCATTCTTTCTTGTTTCATCCTTCTTGCTTGTTGGCTATCTTTCTTTCTTTCTTTCTTTCTTTCTTTCTTTCTTTCTTTCTTTCTTTCTTTCTTTCTTTCTTTCTTTCTTTCTTTCTTTCTTTCTTTCTTTCTTTCTTTCTTTCTGTCTGTCTGTCTGTCTGTCTGTCTCCTTCTTGGACAAAGATATACAGCAACACATTTATCACATGCGTGTTGTGCTAATTGAGAAATAAGAAGTCTCTGTCGTACCAGAGAAGATGAGAATCTATCCTCATCTTCTCTGGTCGTACAAACATTTAGCGTGAATCCATCGATCGCTCACAGCTCATCGAAGGTAAATATCTGATCCGATATCATGATCAATAACGATTGATTATCTTTTATAGGCCCTATATAATATTTATTAATAATGAAATGTGCACATAGAGTGAAAATGTTCTTACAAAGCATTTAACGGGACTGGGGTATACGTTTGGCATAGGGTGTTATGGCTAAGTCGGTACGCTATTTTCAGACCATTCATTTTGTGCAGTATACGAGCCTACAGCTATATCGAAACCGGGAATTTATTAAACACATTACCATCTTGAAAATACCAATAAATTCAAATCATACTGTTTTTATACAATTGGTTTAAAAAGTTTACGAATATTTTTGATTATTATTATTGTTATAAGTTTGAAAAAAATTATAGAAAAAAAAAACTTCTTCTAAAAGTAATTGCTTCAGCGGTAATTTTACATTTTTATTAAACCTTTTCTTTTAATTTCCAGAAATTATATTTTCGTACGCGTACGGTATGTTTCGCATTATCAGGGATAGTAATCACAATTTGTACATACCTGTATATTAATGCGTACGATACCCATGCGTTTTTGGCGCAGGTAGGCCTATCGCGAACCATGGACATGCAACGCTTCGACTACAGGAATTTGACAGACACAGGTAGGCCTACGAGCACCATGCGTAGCACCAGCACCAGCACCAACACCAGCACCAACACCAACACCAGCACCACGTGTCCGCGAAGAATAGGCCTACCTGTCGTTCCTGCGGGCAACCAAAGGGAGCATATACCTCATGCGTTATACAGTATGAACCCTAAGGTAAGTTTTAATGTATAAAGCAGAAACATATGGACCGAAGGTCTCTCATCAGGTGTATAATTTGCATCTTGCATTTGAAGGGCACGTCCTCTTTTTATGCTGTGGTTCGATACTGAGACTAATAAAAGCCTATTAGGTATCCACGAAAAAAGGTTATTTCCAAAATTATAGTTGATAATAGGACATTAAATTTGACTTTGTGAGAAAAACAGCTTTTTTTAATTGTGCAAGACTTACTAGTTCGATTTGATTCAATTTGGGTTTGGATAAAGTATTGATCAATAAAAACTAACAGAACAGGTTTGGTACAATTTCCAAGCCTTCCTATTTATTTCGGCATTTCTTTTATATCGCGCCTTTTGTGGATGTAAGGGCTTTTGCAACAAAATAAATTTACCCCTTTTATAGAAACCACCTTTGCAATCAAATTTGCGCCCATTTGTTTGCACTATGTAACTTAATTAATGCTTTCAAAATCAAAAAGAAAATTTAAATATGTCATTTACTTTTTTAATTATGAATTTGTAATCAAATCCGGCAAAATGACATTTTTGAGCATTTCCGAAGCTACAGCTTTGGTTAATTACAATGATTTTTTCAAACATAGTGACCCAAAAAGAATTCCCTTTGTGGCACGAAGGTCAAACAACCACCAAAATGTGTATTTTTACCCACACTATAATATCATTATACACTATAATAACTCAATTTCAACTAGAGCTGGGATGTAAGAGCTTTTGCAACAGATTTCTTCATATATTGCCCCATGCGAAAATGTGCACTTTTTAGGTTAAAATGGCGAATTATGAGGTTAATTTGGTCAGAAACCCACATACAGGCGTCAACATTGGGGGGAGGGGGCGGTGATTGCATGGGCCATCCCAACTTTCAAAATATTGGGGGATTTATCCTCAACACCCCCCATCTACGCCTATGATAGAAAATACAAATTGGACGATATGCAAGAAAATGTTATGCACGCAAATTATGAAATTCTTGGAGTAAGGGAATATAGGGTATGGATCATGAACCCAGCAAACACAAAAACGTTTTAAAAACGTTTTAAATAAGTTATATTTTGGCTTTTGGTTTAGGTAAAACGTTTTAATAACATTAAAATGTCGGGTTATATAAAGGTCATGATAACGTTTTAAAACGTTTTCAATGAAAACACACTACAACAATATCTTTAAATGTTTTCAAAAAATGTTATTGTAAACTACTTTTTACAAACATTTTTGCCAAATATTGTGTCAGTACTTAAATAACATTCTGTTAAAATGTTTGAACCCAGCAAACACAGAAATGTTCTTAAAATGTTTTTTTTTCAAAACCTTTTAATAACATTAAAAACCTCGCGTCGAGGTTTAGAAAAGAAAAAAAAATAACGGTTACTTAATGAAATAACGGTTAGTTCATGAAAAGAAGAAGTGAAATTTAGCAAAACGCGACGAGGTTTATTTGCCCGTAAGAGAGCTCTATTGTTCCGCTATTGTATCCGCTATTGTATCCACTATTGTATTCTATTCATAAAAGCTACTGCAAGAATCGCGGCAATCCCTGATATCGCAGGTGTCTACCGCCGGCGTTTCGCATTTATTAACATTCAAAATGATCCGATACTCTTACATTTATAGACTTATTAGTGCTTTTTATATAATATTCAGAAATTGCAATTATGAAAACTACAAACTTTGAAAGTGAAAATATATTACCATCGAAAATATATCATACTTAAATTCTATAGAATCTATAGAGGCATTGCATGTGACGTATCATCCCGTAAATATGGCAGACTACTCAAATGCATTCAACAAAAGCATGATTGCAATCTACCGTGACAGTTCGTCTCACGCACATAACCCTGCACTAAGATCAAATAGGTTGATGACAACATTTGATTGAATGGACTGTACTCCGCCATAACTACGGTGAAGGACACCGGTTCAAATCCTTTGTTTGGAGCCAATCAATAATTTCATGCAGGGCCTCTATAGATACCCAACCCAGAAGTGCCCATTTATTTTCTAATTTTTTGTAATCGCGCCCAAATATCCCCGCAAATATCTTATACACGGTTTTATTGATTCATTTTGGGCTTACCAAAAGTTAGAAGTCGTCAAAAATGGCAACATCCATTGATAGCAATGCTTGAGTAAACATTGTCTAAACACTAGATAAAAATACAGCTTTGTACAACAGAGAAGATGGGAGGAAACGGAGATAGATCCAGCTATGCTCAAACAAAATATGTGTGCTGCCGCTCATTCAAAAGTAATCACGCTATTCAGGTTTAACAATAAAATACAATAAAGGGGTTCAAACCCATGATGGGTGTGATACACAACTTGCTGCTTAATAGTTTTAGGGAAAGATCAGTGTCTGCATATCATCATACTATGCATACCATGCATGCAGACCCTAACATCCAGTTATATTTCAAATAAAATATGACGTAAGTTCCATGGCAAATTATAATTTCTGACGCTTGTTGACTCTTTCAACCTCTACGATTTATGATACAGAGTATTTTCAATTATCAAAATATCTTTATTAGGTTTGCAGGAAATGACAGGAAAATACATACAACAATAAAATAAACATCATCCCTTTTCTAACAAAATCCTAAAACACTCTCCCTAAATAATTATAATTCGAAATAATAACACCTATTCATTTATTCATTATAAACCTCTCGGGTAACAAACGGGTACTATAATATTTTTCAAAATCAAGAATAATATCAAACAAATCCTCTTACTCGAACAGTACACTTAATTTAGGCCCGGGATTTAGGCCTGCATTATGATTATAGACCTAAGGTTAAAATGCTTGAAAAGATAACAAGAAACTACACCACATTTCGCCATACTGCATTCTACAAACGCTTGCTGTTAGAATAAGAAAAATTTTAATGCTAATTTATTGCACATTCTAGGGAAGCGTGGTAACCTTTTTAAAATAACCGAGTGAGAGGGTTTTCAAGAAAATATTTTTACTGTCAAAACTGAAGCATCCTCTGTATAAAAGAAAATATGAATATTAACTGCACATCATATATAACGATTCGTGATACCCAATTGTAGCACATTTGATGTCGTTTAAGAGGTAAAGAATTTTATTTCAATTTTATATACGCCAAAATATTTTTTTAATTGAGCAAGAATAAGGATAGAAAAAACGTTGAAAATTCTATATGAATATTACATTAGACCCAACCAAAGATTACTGTTTCGTTTTTATGGTAATCTAATCTTTTATTTCCTGAAAAAACATTAAGGGTCTAATGTCGATTATTCACATACTTGATCAAAACATCGAACGTTTATACAAGAAAAATGGTAGGTTCCTCTATAGTATTTTACTGACCATGGAAATGTACTGACACCGCAGGGCTACAAAGAACTGCTAACCGCGAAATATGGATATCCACCTAGTTTGCCCCTCGAAGCTTCAAAAAACAACTCATCGCGAAATATGGATATCCAACTAGTTTGCCCCGCAGGGCTACAAAGAACCATTAACCGCGAAATATGGATATCCATCTACTTCGCCTCGCATGGCTACAAAGAACCACTTACTGCGCAATATCTTTTTACCTCAAAAAAAGAATTAATATCTACCAAAAAACGTTTCAAAGCGTAAAAAGGGGCCAAGTTTAAAAATCTTTCCTGTGTGGCTTTTCACCCTTTTTTAAACTTGGTCCCATTTATGAAAGTTTCTAAAGACCCATACGAAGTCATCTTTAGGCTACTTGTTTGTTTTCTTAGTTGTCAGTGTTCATTTTGTAGAGTAAATTAATTAATGTTCGTGCTTGATTGAAGTTTTTCCGTAAAGACGTTATAATGTATTTTGAATTAAGGCAAAAGTAGCAAATACTCACTTTGTTAAATTCTTCATCGTCTTGTGCGATTATGCGCCTTATGTACAGATGTAGGGCCTACAATATGTAACAGGTTGACAGACAGTCAATTTGCTAAGTATATATAATACTCTACTACTCTTTATGAACACGCAATATAATGAAACATAAACCTTCAAATGTTTTTGATAATACATAGCCTACGTCATATTGCACCGCTTTCGAACAGTCTTAAACCTAATTGTTGCATGTAGAAATTAGGACTCATTCTTCATGTTATTACGGTACTACTTTACTGAATGGGACCAAGTTTAAAAAGGGTGAAAAGCCACACAGGAAAGATTTTTTAAACTTGGCCCCTTTTTACGTTTTGAAACGTTTTTTGGTAGATTTAAATGTCGGGTTATATTAAGGTCATGAAAACGTTTTTAAAACGTTATTGAAAATATTTTTTCAACCCCAAAATAACATTCTGTTTAGAATGTTTAAATAACATTCTGTTTAGAATGTTTTGTATCAAGTTTTCAAGAATGTTTTTGGAATGTTATTAAAACGTTTTTATACCCTCTATATAACCCGACATTTAAACGTTTTCTGTAAAACATTTTTGTTTGCTGAGCAGTAGATTATCAAAAATGTTTTTTAAGGTTATGAAAACGTTTTATACTCTTAATATACCCTTTATATAACCCGACATTTAAACGTTTTCTGACAACCTTTTATAACCTTTTGCGAATGATGTCAAAAACGTTTTGTGTTTGCTGGGAAGTGCCCTTTAAAGCTTTCATTGCATGATTACGCTACAGCTCTCCTTAAACAAATCGGTTTTGTTTTACCAACGTTTTACCTGAATAACTAATTTAACCATTCTATGGTCAAAACATAACCACGTATCTGGGACGAAGGTCAGTTTCTGGAAAGCTGGACTTAACAAGGTCATCTGATAAAAAAATCTAATTCCCTTGACAACTCAATGACAGGAAAAACTGTCGAAAGAGAATGCTGTGATATAGTTAATACACATTTTACTTCAACAGTTTATTTAGTATATAGATTCACATTTCGGCATTAAGTTCGTTGCCTGACTGTCATCATAATAGATCCAGATATCATACTCTTTTTTTCTCAAATGGATATATGTGACCGTACAGCACGAATGAGCCGTAAATGTCCTCAACTGTATTCTGAGTTACAGTGTAAAATGGGCATGAATGTCGTATTCATAGGTACCTCAATTGGGTGCTACGTGTACCTCATTTAATGAGATACACGTAGCACCAAATTGAAATACCTATGAATACGACCTTCATGCCCATTTTACACTGTAACTCGGAATACAATTGAGGACATTTACGGCTCATTCGTGCTGTACGGTCACATATTAATAACCTTACGAAGTTAAATCGGCAATTGCTATAATTCCAGAATACCTACCGTATTTATTCCGAATTGGGCAATTTTTTTCGCGCAGTATCTGTATTTTAAATGATAACCAAAATATGCGTGTAACACATTGTTTTTGTTTTATTTTATAGCTGTTTGATTCCATTCCGAAGACATTTCTGGACAACTTTACAAACCCATGCTGGCAAGAAAACAATACAGTGACATGTGTACCTTTCTATTTTCTAATCGGTTTCTCTAAATCGGGAACATCGGATATCTGGACAAAAATATGTCGTCATCCAAATGTTGTTTGCGATTATCATAGGAAAGAAAGTCACTTTTGGACAATGGAAAGTAAAGGTATAGCAGACGAACAAGTGTTTAGTCGTGACCACGCAGTCGGACATACACTTATTACCAATAATAAGTCACTTATTGCCGGTAATAAGTCACTTATTGCCAGTAATAAGTCATTTATTACCGGTAATAAATGACTTATGTCAGACCGTGTGAACACGACTTTAAGGAAATGGAATAAACCGAGAGTCATTCATGCATAATGTCAGTTAAATCCGTAGACACAATTGCGATACCCAAACGGGACGAATCCTAAATGGTCGTCAACATACGCAGAGCTGCCCACGCACAAAGCGGGGGAGTATTTAGTCTGAAATTGTAAGGAGATCGACAACGGTTTGGATAAAATGAATTAAAGTTTTAACTTCAACTCTGCACATTTTTCGTTTGGGATTATAGGGTTACGGAATGTGATGATGAGATCAACATATTACGGGTATGGGATAAGGATTATGTTTGAATTTGAAAGTTTGAGATTGTTTGTAGCTCTTGCTTGCTTATTCCGCCTATTTCGGGTGGTTTTCCCGAACCACGACAGCTTTCCATATCCTCCTGTCCTGCATCGCCGTTCCCAGGTCTGATGCTTGTAGTCCAATGTCCTGCTTGAGAACATCTACAAATGTAAGGGTGGTCTACCAGGGATTCTTGTTCCATGTTTGGGTGTGCAGGTTATCAGATTGGCGACAGGTTCGCACTCACTCCTGAAGCAGTATCCAGCGAAGCGTGTCCTCCTGTAGGTCTACATATAGAAAACCTGATCTGATACGGTGAAAATAGACTTTGTCCCCCTTGGCCTTATTTGTTAACTCCGTCGAGAGATCCTCCCTCTCAATGATCCAGAACCGCGCCTGGAAGCCGAAGTCGCGACCACTATAAAGTTCTAAGGTTGATCGTTTAAGGTATGCGAGAATTTTAGTAATCATCGGAGTGAATTTCCGTAGGCCGAAAACATCTCGCGAGGTGTATCAAGATTTGTATAACATGTATGCAGGCGGCGAGTGGATTACAGATGGAAATTTACTGAATTTAGAGAATGCACGTAATTCACCACCTGTGTATAACGACAATTTCGACAATTTATTTCTCAAAACATTATAATTGCTTTCATGATGTTCATACTTTGGAGGTTTCGCGTATGGAGGGCTGTTAAGACCCCCTTTTCAGCGTTGCTGTCACCCAAAGATCCCATATCTGTTTACGAACACTTGCTCTGTCATCCGAAGACCCCTTATTTTTCCATTTGATCTGTTACCCAAAGACCCTATTGAACAGCAACTTTCATTTATCACTGATTTTTTTACTTATTTTGAAAAAACAAAGAAATTTAAAGTAATTTAGAAATTCAATGTTCGTGGTTTCTGTGGCGCTGTTTCGGCTCTCACCTAAAGGTTCCATTTGAAAAAAAATGTCATGTTCTCACCCAATGACCCCAGATTTTTTTATATTTTGCTCTCACCGAATGCCAAAAATCATGCTCTCATCAAATGATCCCATATTTTGAACTCACCGAGGTGTCAGCCCTACATCTATATCCATTTCATATTGAAATGTCCCCGGATGTTGTATACTAAATTTCAGGAATATGGTAAGATTGTAACAATTTGCGATTTTCTTCTCTCTCTTCTTCAGCTTCCAGGTATATGGATTTACACGATCATTTTCGAGTTCATTATAAAAAGTTTAGCAACATGATTAAAAATCACAACCCTCGTGCAGCCGACAATATTATAGGTATGTTAGAAATTACAGACTTGACATTTAATATGGAATATTTTTTCGACAAATATCAAGACTGGTCTGGAAGGGGTTTGCATAAACCGCACGGGCTAAATGTTAATTGGGGTGTGTTGGGAGATGGTGTACAATAATCGTTTGATAGAAAATGTGATTTCCATGAGTTTACATTATGGTTCTCATTATGTAGCGAATCTGCCTATAATGGCGGATTTAGGAGGCTGAATTTGAGCTTTGTGGGGGACACAATTTCGGACTTTATGCAACATTGTTCTGTTATTATAAAATTTATAGGGGTTTGAGGTGATATTTCCTAAACTTCGTCAGTAAATGGCATTCATCACAGCTGAAATTTTTTCAACATGGAAGGAGCTTAAAATATGGCTTTTAAAAGGGGAACGTACTCTGAACGTTTGAATGGCTTCCTTGAGGTCAAATGTTATAACCTTAAGGTACAAATCAACTGCGCGGATTCTTGGTTGCCCAATGAACTCACGCTCTTTCTTTGTGTACTGTAAGTTTATAACATTTGGCCCCAGGGGGCCATTCAAAATTTCTGAGTGCGTACCACTTTTCAGCGCCATATTTATAAAGCACCTCCCACTTTCAAAACTGGTAGATTACAAGTGCATTTCAGGTCTGACGAACACTTATTGGTATTTAGGTTCAGTAAATATCACCTCAAACCTCAATAAATTTGATAATATCAGAATATTGTTACTCAAATTCAAGTATTTTAACCCCCACAAAATCAATTTCAGTCTACATAAATCCGACATTTTAGGCTAATTAACTACATCATGAGAACCATAATATATACTAATATATAATAGAAAGCACATTTTCTGTCAAAAGTTACTTTACACCATCTCCCGACACACCCCAATAAATATTTGTCCCGTGCGGTTTATGCAGACCGCTTTCAGACCAGTCTTGGAATTTTGCGAAAAAATATTCCATACTCAATGTCAAGTCTGTACTTGGTACTCTAGGTCGGTAAACATGAGTAAGATTTGATCTTTCCGTAAAGAAGTCCTTTATATAGGGCTGAGCTTTTGGAACTCTAGTGAGTGCCATCTTCAGAGCAAATAAATAAACATGATGATGCGCCTTATTTGCCACCCCTAGTGTATATAAGGCGCATCATCATGTTTATTTAGTTTTTCTGAAGATGGCACTCGCTAGAGTTCCGAAAGCTCAGCCCTCTCAAAAGGACTTCTCTAGGGAAAGATCAAATCTTACTCATCTTATAGGTATGTTGTTTATTTCCGGTGATTTTGAATAGTGTTGAACACGCGTGTCAATCAAATAATGAGTAATAATTCGTTTTTATTTCTTTAATTATTTATTTGCTCAACTCCAATGTACGATTGTGTAACTGTTTCGCTTACCATTATTGAGCAGTGGCGTAGCTAATGGTGGGACAAGAACAACCCAGTTCCTCGTCTTACTTTGTGAATATACCACAATCGTACATGTATATAAAATGTAGTATATAGTGCCCTCTACTGAATGCAGTTAAATGCCATAACGAAACTTATTCTATGGGACACATTGTACAGTTTTCCAGTTTCAGTGGTTTAAAGTAAGTAGTCATGTGGCATTAACCTACATTACACTCAGCAAAGTGTTGCTTAAACTATGCAGCCTTTCCGCCCAAGGTTAGAGCTACCCGAACGTAAGCTGCTTAAAGAGGATGGTCCATATCAATTTGTAAGCGCTCTTTTAGCAAAGTAACAGTTCATTGAATTCGTATGACAAAACACGCGAAAATAGTAACTTTTTGCTCAAAATTTGCAATATAAAGAAAATTGGCCATTGCTCATTGAAATGAAGCAAGTATGTGGACAATATAAGTGTGCTCTTTCATTTAATGACATACAATTTGAAAAATATTGTAATGAACACTTGAGGATTTGACTTTTAAAACCTACATTTTGGTCAAAAATTTAGGATAGGTTGTTTCCAACAGATTCACCACACTTGCCTTGCTATAAACATTGAATTGCGTTATCTGTTGACTTAATGGAAAAAATGTTTTTAGGGGAAGTGTTAGCTTTCGTTCTATATAAAAAAAATTATGATTGGATGAAGGGAACACTTGTGGTTTTGACAAAACCCAATCACAGATGCCTATTTTCCACTAGATCTCACACTGCTCTTATGATGCTGTGTACGCAACCATGTAGTATAAACACAGACTACATAGAGGCTAGACTCGCTATGTTTGGAAATATAGATCTGTGTACTCGGGTGTATCGAGGTGGCAACTGTAGATGCATTTATAAGAGAATCGTTTTGTAGCCAAACCTTTTCATATGATTGAAAGACGATGGTTTAGAATTGTCAAAAGATTTTCGTCTTGCACATAAAGCCATGAGAAATATCACTTTCTGCATCTTGGTTGCGATGGTTAATTTAGCTGATTAGGGCACTGCGGTTGTATGACGCTGTCTTCCTGACTGGTGCTAAATGGGGTATCATAAGATGTGTCTTGTGGGCCATGATAACTGTCTTTCTGCAACTATTCTTGTCTGTAACAGGCGATGGAACACCCAGTACTATTTGGTTTAATTCGCATTGGGCAACTTACTTTGATGCCGAGGCATGTAAAGCTGTTGGACCACCTTATGTATTTGCTGACATAATCCACACAGTGTTACCTGACGCCAAAATGATAGTCACTCTTAGAAATCCTACAGATAGGTAATGTATCGGAACATATTTCTTTCTCTGTTTGTTATAATTATTCTCAAATTATTTGAGAGATTGCGATGTTCTATACACGCAGCCCGTGCGTTCATATAGCGTTCATATGTACGTACAAAATCGCTAGTTGTGCTCCTTCATCACTAAGGAACACAAGACGGCAGGGGTGCTGGTCAGTAGAAGGCGACAAACTCAAAATATAGTGGTACCTATGCAACATTTTTAATTCAGGCTGATTATGATTTTAAAACGGGCCTTATAATTATTATGCCGCTCAAACTTTTTGTTTCCCCCGAATACTATGGTTGAAAAACATTCATAAGGCCCACTACATGCATATACCATGACTTTATTTTCAAAATGATACTTTTTCGAGGGGGAAATTGGTTGCATTGCATGCACCGCATGATGCCGTATAGCCAATTGCAACGTTCTCCGTGCGTTTGTATATGCAAATCGCAATCTCTTTTTCATACGGTCGATCTCACACACATTTCAATGGACAATCTGCGGGTATGAAGCGCGCGTATGAATGAAGTCAAGTTTTTACTCTTCACTTTTGCTTTATTATAATAACGATTTCTTACAACGGACATGCGTCACGAATAGTTATACTTACATTCGTATGTTCAATATCGTTGACTATCTTTATTAGGCGGTAGCAAGCGGGGGACAGGGTGGACGAAGTCCATGGACCCCGAGGGTTCAGGGGCTCCGAGCACAAAAGCGAAAATTAAATAAGTGCTGATAATAGAGAGTATGGTCGGATTTACCATTGGGCCAAATGGGCCCGGGTTTGGTGGCTCCAAAATATTGCCCTATGCTCCTTTCTTTTAACCCCAATAACAGCACGTTTTTTTTTACCGAAATAGATCAAAATTGTAAAATTTTCCGCGCTTCGCGCGCATTCAAATACCAAAATTCATGTTGATCTGGGGCTAAAATAGTCTGAAATTGAATTTTTGTGGTGCTTTTTGAACAAATGTCCTAGTAACATCGGAACAAAATAATGTTAGCCCACCTCTATATTATACGTAAAACAACACGTGAGTTCGGGACCTCCGAATTTTACCCTTGCCCAGGACCCCTTAAGGGAAATCCCGCCCTGGTTAAAAGGGCCCGTACTACTCCTTGTCCACGGGCCCCTGGTGTTCTTGCCATGCCCCTGGCCCCCTGGCAACACCCCTGAGCTTATTATCACTACGTTGTTAACCGAGGAACCGAACCAGCTCTCGCGGTTCAAGCATCATGCAGTTATTGTTAACTACAATGTATGCACACAACACAGGGGCACTCACAATAGGCAATTGTCCCGTACTGGTAGCGCTGTTTTGTAGATATAGGAGATGAACTACTTAGCGTCATATATCAAAAAGTTTATAAGTTATGATTTTAGTACTTGCTCTATGTTTCAATTACTTATTCTTTTCAACATATCTGAATTTCTAACCCGGTACAAGCTTTAATAACGGGGGACCATACATTTGTATGAGAAAGGAAACCTACATCTTATCCAAACTCCCGTGTTAATCCAATGCACATTTTGCTTCACCAAGCCGCCCTGACTTGGTCACATTTGGAAGAGGGGTGCCACGAAAACGTAATAGGTACAAATTTAGTACTTTCTTTCAATCAAGTATGGTTTATTCTCTACATGTCAATTTTTAAATTATTAGCATAGTCCTTATAATAACGGGGGACCGCCTTGGTGAGTAAATGATAGCAAACCAGTGAAAAATACCCCCAAACTCAGTCAGTGGCGCTCCGCCCGTACCTGTCAATAGCGTCATTATCGATTGGTTTAGTCGACCGTAGCGGACAATTCGATCGCTCATTGGAATAATATTATCACGTGGTAAGAAATTTGCATTGGACAATCGATTACTATAATGGTTTAGTACTGCATATCTCGGTTTAATCTTCACTAAGCGGGTTTATGGCTGAAATGGTCACGGTGAATTTGCCGTGGACAAAACTGCACTATGGTGCTATTATTAAAATCTTGTTTCAATAAATCATACCTTGAACTTTATTTGCAGACTATATTCTGACTTTTTCTACTTTTCGGATGGAACTGACACTCCAGACACGTTTCATCTATATGTTATAAAAGCGATTGAAATGTTTAACGCATGCGTGAAGGAGGCGTCTTTCCGTGCATGTGCTTATACATATGGAGAATTCCGGTTGAACAATGGTAAAACAAACAAGGTAATAAGTATTTAGTGATATAAATTTTTCTTGGGTGTACATTACAATTCTAATAAGCAATTAAAGCCATTATTATTTTGCAACCTCTATAATTCTTTATAAACTATTTTGTTTTTGTTTTATTTTCAGAGAATAACGCGAATAACTATTGGCTTTTATGATGTGTTTCTTCACGATTGGTTAAATGCGTTTCCACGTGATCAGTTCTTTGTTGTGAAGTTTGAAGAATGGCGAACAATGTGTCTAACAATTCTTCCAGAAATATTCAGCTTTTTGAAATTAGGTATGTATCCATAAACTTTCATAATATTAAAGGAATATGACCCGACTCAACAGCATCCATCATTGGCTCTATGTCCCACTATCAAAGTTAATTATTTTGTATGAGTGGAAGACATGGATTTTGCTCATTGACCTTGCGAAATAGTAGGAATGACAAATACACATTTCATCTTGTTAAAACCAGACGTTTATTTATTAACCTGACAGTTTCGACAATTTCTTGGACAATTTTCCGATTTCACATCTGGACACCAACAGAGGGCGTACTAGCGCACAAAATCGGATCGCATAAGGTATTTTCAATATGCCCCTTGCCTGTGTTTATCGTTTTCAGTGCCCTCTTCCTCATCCAGATTGACTCTCTGATTTAGCGTTTCATAGCTCTGTTAAATTGATGTACTGATGTTAGATTAAAACATTACCCCCGGGCATCACCCAATCGCCCAAGATGGTTCAAACTGGCAGGTTATCACTTGTTTGACAAAACGAAATGTATATGTATGGAATTCAACAAACCTACTGAGCCTTTTCAAGATAAAATGTGTCATGTCTGACGTGTGTAAGTCTTACATACACAATATTCCGCAAGATTGGTTAATTTCACATTCTGGCATCTCATGAAGCGATTGAAAGAAATAACAGCGAGAAACTCCACGCAGCTCTCCTCCTTGGATCCGCTACTACCCCATTCCATAAAATGTTAAAAATTCTAGATAATACTTGCGATGTTTATAACATTTTAATCGATTGTGAATTTTTGGTACAGCCAAGTTCTCAATTCAAATTGATATTATTAAAAAAAAGGTGAAGTATGATGAAAACTAAATTTCAAAATAGCATTAATAACAACATTGATATGACAAAAACGACATTGACGTAGAACATAACCGAACCAATAATGTGGGTCAAATTAACATCACATTTGTGTTGGATTTTCATTTTCATTTTATTTTCTCTTACAGAAGGACAACCTGAAAAGGACATCAAAAAGTACTGTACTAAGAGGATCGTTAATAAAAACTCATATTACCACGGAGAGATGTTACCTGAAACGAAACAAATCTTAGATAAATTCTACCAGAGTTCACGACAGGAGGTTGCTAGGATACTGGAGAATAGGAAATATTTGTGGGAGGATAACCACCAGACAACAGAGCAAATATCATGATCATATAAAAAATCCCTTAAAAAGGGATGAGCAGCGACAAAGTTCAACATTTGGCTATATGGGGAACAAATTTAGAGTAAGCTAAAAAAGTTACCTTATCAGAGTCCGAATTGAGCAAAGACGTAGCTTGCGACGCCATCACGGCGTCTTCCTTAACTTGCCGTAACGCAAGCTACGTCTTTTTTGGGCGGCGCGGTCACTGGACTTTCGCGATTCGTCTTTCTTGCGCCATGTGAGAAAGTGATCATAGTGTGAAATGTGTATAGTCTGATAACTTAGAAAAAAAAGGTCCTACTCGTCGGACTAGTCTTAACTAGTGCATTATTTTATGGCCAGGGTACGTGTTAAAGGCCTATACGTTGAATTGCACCACAACCAATTGCATGATTATATTAGCCTACTATTCCTTAGCCATATTGCTAAAAGGGAACACTAAGTGTGTTTTGTCTATTAAACATGGCAAGAAAGCCTTGGTGAAAACTATGCGCCTTTCTGAATGGTTTCAAGGATCCAAGATGTGACTATTATACGGTTTGACTACAAGAAAAAATAATGAAATCCTTTATATCCAAATAAATTATAGTTAGCTTGTACTGTCGTTCGAAATATTGACATTTGATCCTGATGTGACAAAAAAATAGCAAAGATTGTTGAAACACATATAAATGCATACAGTTCACTTGTACTGGTCATTTAAGCGAAGTTAGCTGAGGGATTTGTCACCGAATGGATTATGTCGGATATTGAACACAATCTTGACCCAAATCAATTTGGTAACCGCAAGGGTGTTTCAACTTCACATTATCTAGTCAAACTGGTTAACAATTTGTGTTCTCATACGGACCAATTGAAATCAAAGTGTTCGGTTGTCATAACCGACTTCAGTAAGGCTTTTGACCTTATCAATCATAATATCGTCATAAAGGACCTTCTTAACTTGGGAACTCGTCCATCAGTGATCCCTTGGGTGTGCAGTTTCTTAGAAGAACGAATGCAGTGTGTTCGTTATCAAAATCACAGTTCTGAGTTTGTTACCCTAAAAGGTGGTCTTCCGCAGGGTACCAAGTTTGGCCCTCTTGGTTTTCTGGCCAAATTTAATGAAGCTGTCCGCACAAATGTCACTGATGGCCGGGTACTGAGTTTAAAGTATGTTGATGACATGACAATTGTTGAGAAAACCCGTATTGGTGATACTGAATCTTTGCAAAATGTTCTTGATGGTTTTTGTGACTGGGCAAAGCAAAATGATATGAAATTAAATCCTGACAAGTGTGTTAACATGAATGTTACCTTTATGAAGAACCCACCTGACAGTGCACCTGTCCAAATGTGTTCCGAGAATTTGGCAATTGTGGACAAAGTGAAAATTTTAGGTGTTACAATTTCTTCCGACTTGAAATGGGATCTTCATTTGTCTCAAGTCAAGCGTAAGGCTAGCAATAAGTTGTACATGCTTAAAGTGCTTAAGAAATTCAGCCTTTCTGTTGATGATTTGATTACTATTTACAGATGTTATGTGCGGCCTTTATTAGAGTATGCCGTACCTGTGTGGAATGCAGGAATAACCGAATCTCAGGTCTTAATGCTAGAGAGGGTGCAAAAAAGAGCCCTCAGGATCATTCTTGGTCCAGATTATCTGTCGTATGACCATGCTCTTGAACTGTGCAACCTCGCCAGCCTTCAGGAAAGGCGTAAAATGCTGTGTGTTAAATTTGCCATGGGTATCTACAAGTCAGATGAGTTCAGTGCCTGGTTGCCTTTAAAAGTTAAAGATAAAGTGCAATATTCTCTGAGAAATGCTAACCATTTTAACAAAATCAAGTGCAGAACCAATCGGTTTCAAAATAGTGCAATTCCTTATTGTGTCGATTTGCTCAATGAAATCATGTAATGTGCTCTAATTTTAATCATGTTGCTGGCTAACTGTTTTTATATTGAAGTGTTTTATTTTTCCAAATTCTTGATATTATCTTATTGTATTGTTGTATTGAAAGTATAGGGGGGAGAATAGACTATGATATGTGAGTTTTGTTGGTGTGAGGCCTCTGATTGTGGTATAATTCAGGATGTGTCCAGTGTCATGCTGAGTGGTGTGTGTGAGCAACTGTTGTGAGTGGTTATGTGCCCTTCCAGTGTGCTGTAAGTGGATTGTGCTGTGCAAATGTTGTGTGCTTGTGAGTAGTCTGGGTTGGATTTCTTGGGGTGGATTATTAACTTGTTTTGCTTTCGTATGGTTTGTGCTATAGGGTTTGCTGCAATATTTTGTTTATTTATTTTGTTGTTCACTTGCATTTTGTCATAATTCTTTATTGTGTATATTATATATGTCTTTTAATGTAAACTTTGCTGTAATTTAGCCTGCGGGCTACAATGCATTGTGTTAATAAACCATAAATGAATGAATGAATGATTAAACATGGCATTTGCCGTGATAAACTTCAGTGTAGCACAAACATATATAGTCTTTCAAGACGAATAAAACATAGGCAACCTTGGCTCATGGGGCCCAATAAAATTGGATTGGACATTTACTCCTCATTAGTCATTAATATTCTTCGCCAAGTTGGAATTTTTCTACAACATAATCATATATAAATATATTTTGCATCTGGACCTATAAACCCTTATTTTTTTTACTGTTGTGAAAAGAATAGGCCTATTAGTACGTGTAAGTCAATGTTTGTCGGGATGTGTCAACAGTCCACGCCTTTGTTGGTGGGGTGTGTGTGTGGACGTGGATGCGGATTTGGGTGTGGGGGAGCGGTTAATCTTTCTTGAGCGATCAGAGTTAAAGTATAGTTGGTAAACTAAGAAAAAAACCAGGTCCTACTCGTCGGACTAGTTAAGACAGATGAATCATATTGCATGAAACACATCTTTTCTTCTAACGAATGTTATCTTAATTGACCCAATTATACTACACAACATGACCCTGGTGTTATGGGGTTATGTAACGCGTTGTGGGGACATAATAATGGAGTATATATATAAATATATGCGGACGTGTGTATCATACCGGAGTATGGGCCAAACAATGTCTCCATAAACGTGTCCCCACTACCCCCATACCCCCTCTATCCAATTTCGGTGTTTTTAAAGTGTTTTATATGTAACGCGTTGTGGGGACATAATAATGGAGTATATATATAAATATATATGCGGACGTGTGTATCATACCGGAGTATGGGCCAAACAATGTCTCCATAAACGTGTCCCCACTACCCCCATACCCCCTCTATCCAATTTCGGTGTTTTTAAAGTGTTTTAAGAGGACTGGTGTTATGGGGACACTGAAATGTCCCCGTAAGTTGTTGATGCATACTGCAGTTACTGTCCGTTTTCCTATACACAATACACAGTGCTCTTTCCCATTGACGCATGACCTCTACAAATAGCCTACGTTAAAAGTATGGAGATATGCCTAGTTAACGTCGCTGTGTGAAAAATAACCGGCCAATATTAAAAGTACTCTTCTAATGTTCTAGAAAATATAGTTTTGTAACATGTCCTAAATTTTAGCTAATTTAGATGTTTGGAAATATGCGTACTTTGGTGTTTTAGTTAATGTTATAGGTAATAGTACATTGCCTAGTTAACGTCGCTGTGTGAAAAATAACCGGCCAATATTAAAAGTACTCTTCTAAAATTCTAGACAATATAGTTTTGTAACATGTCCTAAATCTTTAGCTAATTTAGATGTTTGGAAATATGCGTACTTTGGTGTTTTAGGAAGGATATGTAAACGAAAAATAACAAAAAAAAATATGAAGAAATTATTTCCAAACCGTGTTAAGTCTGCAAACCACCATGTTTCTCATTTTCAAGAACGCTGGTTAACAATAAGCACGTATTGTCTCATTTCGTAAACAAAGACCACACACAATTGTTCTCTAGCGCTCGCTTTATAATCGTTCACCCAACTGAAAGTATAATCCCAGCTCATTGCTCCATTGTACGTGTAAAGCAGACACATATGTTGTGTGTATTTAACCAGAGAAGATATGATTTAATCAGTTGAGCTGTTTTCAATGAGTGTTATCTTGGTTTAATAGCTTTTAATGGGGTTTAAGTCCTGCAAAGGTCGAATTGAATTCTACTGTAGACATGACTGCATCATGGTCCCCATTGCCAGGGGATATACTTACGGGGATTAGAGCCAGGTATACCAACTTGGTGTGGGGAACAAGACAAAGACAAGAAAAAAACTAATGCAGTATGTAAACCATGAGTGTACACAGTTGGTGCACTAGTAAAAATCTAAAACCACAGGGATAGTGGACAAACTTAAACAAAAATACAACCGACGTTTCGAGCAGATAAACTGCCCTTCCTCAGGGACAAATAATACGTACAGTAGGCCTGACTTACATTGTGCATGCTGTTATGACGCTATTTGCTTTCCATAGCTAATTTAAATATATATCGCTCCGCGGCGTCCTCTCCTCAATTACCCCGGACTATTATTCTGGGCAGTTGTCAGCCAGCCACAGCCGGAGAAGGAACGAAGAATATTTCACTCATCTATAATATTATTGTGATCACTTTGTTGATGAGAAATTAAAGTTTATTTGTGAAGTTATATTTTGCTCTCCGTTTGTTTCTGTTGAGTCTTTCCCGTCTCAGATGGAAGATCTACTAGCCATGTATTTGGTTTAATTTCTAGTAATCAGATAACTGGTTAGTGGATCTTCACATGAAATCTGAGTCATAATAAATGGTGCAGAATCCTATCTTTTCCGGTACCAACCAAGCAGTGACTGGCTGTCAGCTGCCCCTGGTGGGAAAAACCAACCCCCAGGTAAGTTAATTTGGTATTTTTATTTTTAGCAATTTTGAATTGATTCATTGTATATATATTATGTGATATTTTTGATAGATTAAGTGAAATACGCTTCTAGTGATTTCCCGCCAAAGTTGAATTGTGGCGCGAAGAATTTTGTTGCGTGTTTTCTGTTTTCGGCCATTTTGTGAATAATATTGCAGCGTGATATTCTTGTATTGCTACAGTGTATATTAATGTACAAGTAAATGTGATTATGGCTCCTCCTATAATAAGCCACTTAGCCCTAGGCAAGGCCTATTTAGACACAGGTGAAGGTGCGGGAGGTCAAGGCGAAGGTGAAGTTTCAATAGACGATATAATGGCTGAATTACAGAGTATGGACGATAGATTCAAGAGTTTGGAAAAAGATATTCGAGACGCTGAACAAAGGGTTGAATGAACTCATCGTAATCAATATCAGTCGCCTCATCAAGCACATAACAATGCAAATGGGTCATTCAACTCAGGCCAGTCCAGAAATTTCAGGCCGCCCATTGTATGCTATAGATGTGGACGATATAATCATATGCGTCGTCGTTGTTATGAAAGGTTCCATATTGATGGGCGTCCTTTAAACTGAATGACCCATCTGATACTATTCAAACTGTAAATTCAGAACAAGTTCAGGAAAATTCAGATGGGAAAATAGGTATCTTACCTGAACGATTAAATTGTCAAACTCCTGTGAACAATTACTCTCCGTGTGAAGATGTTTGTGATCAGAGTCATACTTTGTATCCAACTAATGAGCAGGTAATACATGCACAAACTGTACAGAAATTTATTTCGAATGATTGTAATGTAAACAAGAGCAGTAATTCTCCGTGTAATTCAGCCCAAGTTCCGCGCGATGGAAAATTTGATTCAAATTTTGCCGCGTCTGAATGCGATAGTGATAACGTTGAAACAGATTTTGATGAAGAAGTTTATATTTCTGTCACTATTGGTAGCCAAAACATTGACTGTTTAATTGACACTGGTTGTACAATGAATCTAATCGATCATGAGTACTGGCATTCTTTGGAATTGTCACACCAAATTGTAGTGTCAAAACCGCGATTAACAAAAGCCCGTACCGCTAACAAATCTGTTGCAAATCAGTGGTTTTGTTGTTGTTCCGTTGTTTATTGAAGGTGCAAAATTTCTCGTGCCAATGTATATTGCTCGAAATCTTAGTCAGGAAATCATGTTGGGAAAGAGATTTCTAAAACAGCATAAGGCCAGATTAGATTTTAACACACAGAAATTGCGATTGTTTAAGAGGAGTAATTTACGTGTAATTGAAAGGCAAGAAATTCCACCTCATTCACAATCAGTGGTGCGTGCGAGGTTATCGAATAATCTTCCAAAAGGCACAATAGGATTATGTCAGGGAGGACGGAGAGTCACTGCTTTAGGAGTATTGATTGCCAATACAGTATCAAGTCGTCGTCCGTATTCCATAGTGGCGTATAGTGGGGCGCCGCGAATAAACAACTTTTCGAGAAAATCGGGTTTGAAGAAATGCCAATTTAAAATCGAGTTGTGTAAATCAGACATTCATTATATTTTGTAAATGATGTGAAATTTCTGTAGTAAACTAAATAGATTTTATTGTTATATATTTTTCAAAAGAAATAAATACATACTATTGCTGGCAAACTGACAATAAAACTATACGTCACTATGGAAAACGAACAAAACGCAATACCCTAACCTTACGTTAACCGTACGCCACCTCGGTCGCCGTGTAATCCCTATGGCGTTATTTTTTCGTCGTTCGTATTCCATAGTGGCGTATAGGTCCGATACGCGTACGCCACTATGACATACGATGTTTTTCATTTTTGCCGATATTTCATAATTGAATACCTGAGTGGAAGAAGGGCCCAACTCCATCAAAACTGTTTTTGAGATATTAAGAAAAAACTTCATATTTTGAAAGGTTTTATAGACAGAATGTTTTCATCTTCAGGGAACCTTCAATACATGATCCTACAATATTACATACATTCGAAATTATATGTGATATTTCCATGGCAACGGTACAGGTCTTAATACGAGCTGGAGTTGGGCCCTTCTTCCACTAATATACTGTAAGTACCAGTTCCTATAAGCAGATGTGTTATAAATAACTACAGAAATCCATTAATTGCACAAGTAGAAGCATGTAATATGCTAGCAAGAAAGTTTAATGTCGTGAAAAGCAGATTTCATGGATGAACAAAATTTCTCTTTAACCCAATATTTGTGGAAGAAAACCATGATTAAGTGTACATGGAAGACTATTTAGAGAGTGGATTTTGGCTCATCTTTCACACACAAGGAAGAACAGTCTGCTGGCCATAAAATGATGGGTCTAACTCATTTTTGTGAAAAATTGGAGTTGGGCCCTTCTTCCACTCAGGTATTCAATTATAAAATGTGTATAAAAAGTGGCGTATGGTCGATACGCCACTATGGAATACAAAAAATGTCACTTTGTAACTATACGCCACATTTAATTAATTAATTACTAATTAATTAGCTAATTATGACTGATGAGACTTAGAAAAAATGAAAGAGAACATTATTAAAACATATGTGCCAATTTTCAAAAAAATGACCAAAAATCACTATACGCCACTATGGAATACAGCCGACGAAGTGTTCAACCTATTGCTAACAAATCTAGTTGTAGTACTCAATTACTTGTGTTAAACACTAGCAATGAACCAATTGTGTTGTATCCTAGAACAAAACTTGGTACATTTACACTTGTAAATAACAGTGAAATCATTCATTTTACCGATATAGATGACTCTGTAGTAGATGAAGTACCTGTATCATCAGTCCGTGTAAAAGCACAGAATTCGCCAGATCCTAAGGTACGTGAAGTTCTTTCTCAGGTCAATTTCAATGATTCTCATTTAACTGAAACCGATTCTGATATGTTATCTGATCTTATATCTGAGTATGTAGACGTTTTTCAAACCAAGGATAGTCCTAGAGGAAGATATACGAAAATTGAGCATGTCATAAGAACTGGTAATCATCCGCCAATCAAATGTCGTCCTTATAGACAACCTCCTCATGTGCAAGCTGAAATACGTTAGCAAGTCAATCAGATGTTAGAAGATGGTTTAATCAGAGAATCCACCAGTAGTTGGAGTTTTCCTGTTGTAATGATTCCTAAACCTGATGGTACGCTAAGATTCTGTTGTGATATGAGATTATGTAACCAAATTGTGGAAAAGAATAACTTTCCTCTACCTCACATAGATGATGCGTTAGATAGCTTAGGCGCAGGAACACCAAATTATTTTTCCACACTAGATTTAGCGTCAGGTTATTACCAAATTGGACTTGAAGAAAGCTCAAAACAAAAGAGTGCTTTCATTACACAAGATGGGTTGTATGAGTTTAATGTAATGCCAATGGGGTGTACAAATTCTCCAGCCACGTTTCAAAGAGTTATGCAAGAAGTGTTCAGAGGTTTAAATTGGAAATTTGTATTAATATATCTTGATGATGTAATAGTGTTTTCCAATTCTTTTAATGAACATGTAGATCATTTGAGACAAGTATTTCAGAAGTTGAGAGAAGCCAATTTGAAGCTCAAGCCTAAAAAGTGTACTTTTGCTCAAGAACAGGTACGTTATTTAGGACACATTGTAAGTAAAGATGGGATAGCTACTGATCCAGAGAAAACCAAAGTAGTCCAAGAGTATCCAGTTCCAACGAAGGTATCGGAAGTAAGATCATTTCTAGGTTTTGTAGGCTATTATAGGAAGTACATTAGAGATTACAGTAAAATAGCCGCACCTTTAACATATCTCACTCGGAAAGATGTTCAATTTATTTGGTCAAAAGAGTGTGCAGAAGCGTTTGAAATCCTGAAACAAAAGCTAGTAGAACCTCCAATTCTTGCCTACCCTCGTTTTGATGGTACTCAATTCATGTTGCAAACTAACGCCAGTATAAGAGGTCTTGGTTTCATTTTAGCACAGGTACAAGATGGTGAAGAGAAGGTAATTTGTTATGGAGGTAGAGCTTTGCATGATTCCGAAAAGACGTATACAACTACTGAACTTGAAGCTTTGGCTGTAGTTGAAGGGATTAAGAAATATTCCCCATACCTTCAACATACTGTAAAGTTCATAATTCAGACTGATCACTGTGCATTGAAATGGTTGTTTGGTCAAAAGCGTACAACAGGTCGCCTCGCAAGATGGGTACTGAAGTTACAATCATATACTTATGAAGTAGTCCATAAAAGAGGATGTAAGAATGGTAATGCAGATGCACTAAGTAGAATACCAACTCAAGTGTCAGAATCTTGTAATTCATGTAACTCATATCATGTTGACTCCCCTACTTCCTCAGCAACAGATTCAAACTGGACAGAATGTGGCTTGGAGACAATGACTGATGACGTCATCAATGACTCTCCTACGTCAGAGACAAAGCCAGATCCAGAAGTGAATACTGTTCGAAATCTGAGATTTCAGAGGAATAGACGACTGGATGGAGACAAAAAGTATGTAGATATTCAAAATGTTCCTTCTTTACCAACTGATGTTAATGTGGACCATTTCAAAGATGCTCAATTAGCTGATCCTTTTGCTGGTCCCATGCACGGTTGTTTGATGTATATAGAATTGGCTTCATTATTAACTAATTGCAAACTATAGATGGCGCTATTTATCCTAAATCATATTATTTATTTGCAAGGGGTAGGTGATTAATACTGCCATTAAAACAGCTGGAATAGGTGAAACAAGCAACAAAGAAATTTTAGAAACATATTTTATCAAACAATAAAAGGAGTTGTTTGTATTAAAAGCTTGAAAGAGTAATTTCCAGTAACTAAATAGCGCCACCAATTTTGTCATAAATAGATACATTTTGTATCCGAAAAAGCTATAAAAATGCGATAAAAGTGAATAATTTTGTAAAAGAGGGAAAATTAAAGTTGAGAATGACTCAAAAGCATCTGTATACATTAGCATGATATCACATTTAGCTATTCAGGCCTAAAATTTGGTTGTATATGATGTTTTGTGTGAAAAACTAATAAATGATCCCATCAAACAACCGTGCATGATAAGGATTTTTGGATGAAGACATATTGCCTGATAATCAAAGACACGCACGTGATATTTTATTGCAGTCAGATCAATACTATGTCCATGAAGGTATTTTGTTTCATATATGGCACACACCCGCCAAACGTCACATGCCAGAAAGAAATACTGTGCAATTTTATATACCTGTAACCATGATTGATATCATACTTAACAACTGTCATGATAATGTTTTAGCAGCTCATTTTGGTTTTCATGGAACATATCACAACATCCGCCAAAGATATTTCTGGAAACGTATGTATAGAGATGTTGACAATTGGGTAAGATCGTGTATATCTTGTGCTCAGAGAAAAACACATAGACACAAAGTTAGAGCTCCCATGATGACCATGAAGGTCCCCAGTGCATTTGAACGTGTAAGTGTGGATATCTTGGGTCCTCTACCTATTACAACCAATGGTAATCGGTATGTATTGTGTTTTACAGATCACTGTACCAGATGGCCTATCTTAATTCCAATTAAGACTATGGATGCAGCTACTGTAGCTAGAGCATTCTTTGATCATATTATATGTCAACATGGTTGTCCGCAATATTTGCTTAGTGATCGAGGTACAAATTTCCTCAGTAAACTGGTGCTTGAAGTGTGTAGGATTATGCGTACATCAAAGTTGAATACAAGTAGTTATCATCCACAGTGTAATGCTATTCAGGAACGTTTTAACTCTGTTATCTTAGATACCTTGTCACACTATGCTAATGAGTATCAGACAAACTGGGATGAGTATATTCCAGCCATTCAATTTGCATATAGGTCTACACCAGCAGACAATTCTGTAGGATTTAGCCCTTTCTTTTTATTATATGGCAGGGAAGCAAGACTACCCCTGGATGTGACATTGATGGCTAAGAGTGAATAATAATAATAATAATAAACAAAGATTTAATATAGCGCCCTATGCAGAAAAGCCTCAGGGCGCTTTACAGATAAAACAATGCAAAACCTTAAAAACTACCAAAAATAACTTAAACTTACACATGATACAACATGATAATATATACAAAATACAATAATATTACTATAACATGAGAATAGGCAAATTGTTTTTAAAATCAATACAAGTAGCAAGTAATATAAAATGTACAAATTAAAATACAAAATATGATATCATACAAAACACATTTGGTGATGTGACCGGCACATGAAAAAGCATGATAACCCAGGAGAGGAGAGGTTACCAGCACTTGCACTCTCAGCGAAGATCAACAGCATCTTGCTCCCATTGAATGGTAAGTTGGGCTGGGTGTTATTAAATGCACAATATAACATTATACATGAACAATAATACAAAGTATGGAAGTAAGCGAAATGTGACCGGCACATGAGGCGAGAAATAACCCAGGAGAGGAGAGGTTACTAGCACGTGCACTCTCAGCAAGATAAAGGCAACAGCATCTTGCTCCCATTGAATGGTAAGTTGGGCTGGGTGTTAATTGCACATTATAAAGTAACAAATAAACAATAATATAAAGCATGGGGTTTAAGCGAATGTGACCGGCACATAAGGCGAGAAATAACCCAGGAGAGGAGAGGTTACTAGCACGTGCACTCTTCAGCAAGATCAAGGCAACAGCATTTTGCTCCCAAAGATGGTAAGTGGGCTGGGTTTAAATAATTGCACAAAGCGAATAGATACACAAAAATACAGCATTACTGATCCTGATGAAAATACATGGTAAAAAGATGCGTCTTGAGCTTGGATTTGAAAACGTCGACAGATGAAGATTGACGGATTGCTTTTGGAATCTGGTTCCATAAATTAGCAGCAGCGAATGAGAAGGACCTAGCACCATACGATTTTGTAGATGGATTCGTTGTTACCAAACGACATTCAGAAGCAGATCTTAGCGTTCTGGTGGGTACGTATTGGTGGACAAGGTCAGTAATAAACTCAGGGGCCAATCCGTGAAGGGCTTTGTAGCAGAGAAGCAATATCTTGAACGCTATCCGCTGTTGAATTGGTAGCCAGTGCAACTTTTCAAGCACAGGTGTGATATGCTCACGACGAGGTAATCGAACAACAAGACGCGCGGCCGTATTCTGCACTCGCTGAATTTTCGCGATTTCCCGTTCTGGTAATCCAAAGAGCAGTGAGTTGCAGCAATCTAGCCTAGATGTAACAAACGCGTGGATTAGCTTGACTGTTGAATCCTGATCAAGATAATGGCGGATTTTACCGATCTTTCTTATGCCATGAAGAGCGGATTTACACAAGTTGTCGACGTGCTGGCTCATAATCAGCGATGAATCAAAAGTGACACCAAGATTGCGAGCTTTGTTGGAGGGATAGACGACAGAATCTCCAATCCGTACAGAAGGTACCCAAGTAGTGTTGACAAACCTCGAAGAGAAGTATAACAACTCTGTTTTGCTGTCATTCAGCACCAGCGCATTGCCTCTACACCATGATCTAATATCGGCAATACAATTTTCGATCTTCCGCACAGCACTTTCGCGATCTTTGGGCGAGAATGTAACATACAGCTGGGTGTCATCAGCGTAAATAACTGTGGAAATACCATGTGCAGTGATGATATCTTGCAGGGTGCACTGAATAATATAAATGCGATGGGTCCTGCAACCGAGCCCTGGGGACTCCACATTTAAGATCAACAGGGTCAGAAAGCACATCATTAATCGCGACTGACTGTGTTCTACTTCTAAGATACGACGAAAACCACTGGAGTGCTTTTCCTTGGATTCCATAGCGAACAGAGAGGCGATCGAGCAGTTGACTATGATCAATCAAATCAAAAGCCGCGCTGAAGTCGAGTAAAATCAGTAAAGCTTCTTTCCGTTGGTCGAGCGATGTCAAAATATCATTTTGAACCTTTAAAAGTGCAGACTCAGTACTATGGCACGGTCTGTATGCGGACTGCATAGGTGCATGGAGATGATTCTGGCTAAGATAGGTCTGCAGTTGATTCACGGCGATTCGTTCGATGATCTTGCCAAGAAAGGCCAAATTAGATATAGGACGATAATTAGACAAGACATCAGCATCCAATGGTTTCTTTAGGAGTGGAATGATGCGAGCATGTTTAAGATGTGATGGAAACATACCAGATGACAATGAGAGGTTAACAATTTTTGTTATCACAGGAAGTAAGTCATCCAAACAGGTCTTGAACAGGTTGACAGGCAGCGGATCAAGTGCACAAGATGTCACAGACGCCGACTTAAGCCGATGGATTTAAGAACTTCCTCCTCAGAAACTTCACAAAATTCGCTGAAAGTATTGATACATGTTTCAGAAGTCGATACAGATGCAGGTGGTGTGATGTTGGTTTTCAGACCATCACGAAGCATCGTTATTTTCTCGTCGAAAAATGTTGCAAAAGAATCAGCTAAATCTTTGGGACTATCATTATGAGGAAGAACTTTTGCAGACGTTTGAGATGACAACTTGTCTACAATGCGAAAGAGATCACGATCATTTGATCCTGCTATTTGGTGGCTGTGATATTCGGTCTTGCTCTTATCTAGAAGCGACTTGTATTCCTCACATTGGTGTTTATAAGATTCCTTATCCACTGTGAGTCCAGAACGCAACCACCTTCGCTCGCTCTGGCGACGTTCTTGTTTAGCTCTTCGGAGGGAATCATTATACCAAGGAGCATGTGGGCGGAGCACAATATTCTTCTCTAGTACAGGCGCATGTTTATCAAGTGTCTTTTTCAGAGCCTCGTTATAACCATTGGTTAAGGAATCTAAGTCACCAGTTGTTGCCAACGGCTCCAACGCAGACTGAACGTCATCGGAAAAACCCTCGAGATCAATGGACCGAATCATGCGAGTTTTAATGCGCTTTATTGACGGTCCAGGACGGCAGATATTGATCAAACATTTAACTGCGAAATGATCAGATGGTAAACCAGTCTGTACCGAGGTACGGCTAACAAGATCATCATCTTTTCTTGATATCAGCAAATCAAGTGTATGACCGCTAATATGGGTAGGTTCATGAACATGTTGTTGTAAATTATGACGATCCAGAATATTGCGCAACATTGAACTGTCGTGGTCGTCATCATCATCTACATGAACATTGAAATCACCAGCTAGTAATAGATGATTGGCGCCAAGTGTCAAAGTTTCCAAAAGAGAAGCGAACTCTTCAAAGAACATAGGCGAGGTGAGTTTCTTTTTGCTGTCTTTTTGAGGGCGATATATGGTTACAAGTTCAAATGATGTAGGCCCTGAAGAAACAGAAATGATCATATGTTCCATGGACTTGAACTCGAAGCTGTCCTTCATGCGTATACGGAGGCCATCGCGAACGAGAACGGCGACACCACCTCCTGTACGTTGTTGACGATGAATATGATGAATCTGATAGTTAGGTAATGTATTTTTGATATTTGCCATCGCATGGTTGTCTCTATCATCTCCTGTTAGCCACGTTTCAGTAACAGCAAGAATATCCAACTGATTATTGATCACATAGTCGCAAAGGGCAGTTGACTTCCCCTTTTTATTAACGGATCTGGCGTTCCAAGTGGCGAAACGAATGCCCGGGGCATTATGGGTTGAATTTATGTTGCTCCGAGGAACGTAGATAAGATTGCTCTTATTGATGGCAGGTTTGACAATTGACGCATTGCATTTTGGGATTCTGATTGAGTTCACTGTTGATATCAGTTTCCTCTTATGTCGTCCCGCTCGACATCCTCTTGGAGGATCATAATCAGAAAGTTTTACTGATGTTGCATTCGTGAAGTACTTGTTTATCACACCTTTCCATTTAGCTTGAAAGGGAGCTGATTTAAAGAGGAAAGGTCTCATGGCAGCACAATAAAAAATACAAGTACAATTAATGGTATATAAATAGTACAAGACTGAATACAGGATCAGAATTCTGCATGGATGCACCGTTGCTAATGTCAACAGAGTCAAATATGATACAGTACGGCGAAGCGAAGTTCAACAAAATGTGATATAATGACGAAATATCTTCAAAGTCAAAGTTCACAACTAATGTCATATAGTACTTACAAATCAATTGACGATAACAATGAAAGCTATAAAGTGGTGCAAACGAGTTAAAATCACAAAAATTTTGGAGAAGTTCTTTTATGCTGCAGTTCGAGATCAGCGCCCTCAATAAATATACCCAGAGAAGACAGTGAGAGAACATATACATCATTTGGTATCTCAATTAGAAGTGTTCCGTGCAATATCTAAGCAACATCTTGAACTTAATCAAGCTAGCATGAAAGACCGTTATGATGAACATGCAAGTGATGTACAGTTTCAGGTATGTGATACAATTTGGTTATATATTCCAGCCACTCAACCAGGCTTGTCAAAGAAGCTCATGAAATTTTGGTCAGGACCATACTTACTCGTAGAGCAAACGGGGCCCGTGAATTTCCGTGTTCGAAATCTGACAAACAATAAGTTGATGTCAGCCCCAGTGCATGTTAATCGAATGAAGTTTGCCTATGATCGATATGCCAGACCAGAAAATCATGTCATGCCCAAAGATTTTGTGCAAAGGGATCCTCTAGAAGATGTTGTAGATGCTGATTGTCCAGATGACTCGTTTGCCCCACTTATGGCATCCCAGGAATTGGATAAGCGCACATCTTTTATTACGGGTCTACCTTTGACTCCTGTTACCACAAGTAGTGAGTATGAAGTAGAGAAGATTTTACGTGGTAGGTACAGGGACAACAAGCTTCAGTATCTTATCAAGTGGCGTGATTTCCCAAGTTCCAGAAATACTTGGGAGCCTGCTGATAATTTAAACCCAGCTGCTGTGGAATTTTTGAAAAGTAATCCTGTGAAGATATCTGGCAAAAGCAGATGAATGTTTTGCAATTAAATTTTGTAATACTAATGTTGTGCATAGAGCAGATTGTAATTTATGAATTTTTGAAAATTGTGTGTTTATGGAATTTTGGATGTATTCATTTTCCAAATTATGTGGAGAAAAAAGCAGATTGTAATTTCAATTATGAATTTTTGAATTGAAAATTGCGTGTTTATGGAATTTTGGCTGTGTTAATTTTTCAAAATTAGAAGAATTTAAGAAAGGCAGCGTATGTTATGTTATGATGAAATACTGTATTTCATGTTATATTATATATGGTATACGGTATTCTTATGATTATGGAATTAAGAAATATGCTAAATTAGATAGTATGTATGTGTTATACTTATACTGAGTATTTTGCTTGAGTTTATATTTCAGAGAATTCGAGTCGTGCTGAATGGATTATGGAGTTCTTCGGTCATTTTCGTGGTCAATCATCTGAACAATAGGTGCATTTGGATTTGAACTTGACACAGAAGAATTTTGTTCCAGTTGGTATGCAATATGTGTGATTCTGAAATGATTGTGAATTTTCGTCAGTACAATATTTGTGATTCCAGAATAAGATTTGATTCAGAAAATAATAAAATACGGGATAATTAACTGTGACCTGATACATGACATCAATTCGTGCGGAGTATGGTGCACAACTTTGCATACGATTTTCATGTAAGCCCGTTATATTCTGAATCAAATATTATCAAGGTATTGGTCTTCAGCGCTGAATGTTTATTTCGTCGTGTGGAATTGTTTCGTCGTTTCGTCAAGTACTGTATCTACGGGAGGAACTGCGTCTTATTTCACAATGTTGGTGCATTGAAAACTGCAATTATATGAAGAAATCAATTCTTCTGTTATTTATATTGACATCCGTCATCAGTTATCGTCTAATTGCAAAAAGCAATTTTATTACGTCATGTTTAAAATTTTATGGAAAACATGATCTGAATCACACCGACAAATTAAATGTCAAGTTCATCACGCAAGTGTCAAGTTCAACGTCAAGATCAGCGTCAAGTACAGTGCAGCGAATGGGTTCAAGTCGACAGCGGTGGATCTACTGGCCAGGGATTCAGCGATTCAAGATTATGAACTCTAGGGTTAATTTTAAGGTGTAGTTTAAGGTGTAGAGTAAGATCTTCGCACCTACTGAAACACATGGAACTTGACATTGTAAATGCCCAGTTTGGGGATTGTGCAAGGTCTTGGTCGATGTCTTTCAGAATTGTGTTAGTTTGTCATCCCCTTTTCCCCTTTTCCTTGTCTGCTGTACGAGCTTCAGAGTTTTAAAAGATGTTGTTTTTAAAAATAATTTTCTCCCCATCCAATTGTGTTTTGGAGTTAAATGTTTCAGATAAAAAGATGCAGTTAATTATTAGTCATGCAGTTACTTGAGGAATGTTATGTCTGATGTTAAAGTTTATGTTAAAAAGATATAATTATTTTTAAATCATATGTTGAATCAATTCAAATTGCTATTTTAAAAAGTTATATTCTTAAAATTAGAATTGTCAGGCGCCAATTCAAGAAAGGCAGAGCGTGTGTTATGATGCTATTTGCTTTCCATAGCTAATTTAAATATATATCGCTCCGCGGCGTCCTCTCCTCAATTACCCCGGACTATTATTCTGGGCAGTTGTCAGCCAGCCACAGCCGGAGAAGGAACGAAGAATATTTCACTCATCTATAATATTATTGTGATCACTTTGTTGATGAGAAATTAAAGTTTATTTGTGAAGTTATATTTTGCTCTCCGTTTGTTTCTGTTGAGTCTTTCCCCGTCTCAGATGGAAGATATACTAGCCATGTATTTGGTTTAATTTCTAGTAATCAGATAACTGGTTAGTGGATCTTCACATGAAATCTGAGTCATAATAATGCTTTGTGAGAATTAAAGGAGGACTTGGAAATTGGATCAGGTGTGAAACACAAAATCGGCTACCAATAATTGTTGCAATTCTTTAATTTCGTAAAAACATTATATAAAAAAATGAAAATTAAAAACAAACGAATCATAAACAGGAAATGTCTTTAAAAAAGACAATGCCTCCAAGATACCAGTGGGCACATTTTGTTATTAGTTAAGGAGATACTTATAATGCTAGCTTTAAGGTAGCGCTATTGGATATAGATTTTTGTCTGATTGAAATATGTGAGTCCATTCTCTCCATTTTAATCGGATATACGGTTACCAAAATATGGCCTGTCAAAATGGCGCGAAACCAAGAAGTTGGCAACAACTTTCTTTTAATTTTGTTATGCAATGTTGTCAGGTAGGCCTTATTTTCTAATTATATATGCAAGAATTATGCAAAGTAAAATTTTCAGATAGGCTACAAAATAAGATATAAAACCCATGGATGCCTTTGGCAAATTTGAACACCACTGCAACAGTCCGACACACCGCTAGTCCGAATCTGAAAACACTTTAACAGTCCGACACGCCCCTAGTCCGAATCCGAAATACACTGCGCTAGTCCGAGTCTGGAAAACACTTCGTCAGTCCGAAACTGCCCTAGTCCGAAACTGCAGAAAACCAAAGCGGTAGTACGAATCTGAAAATAACAGCGCTGGTCCGAATCTGAAAAACACGGCGCTAGTCCGAATATCGTGATAGCAATTTGCTTGTACGTATAAATCGTAATTGTAAACCGGCACGGATCTCACTGTTTAGTGTCATGTATGGTCACTGATGGTCCTGAGTTTGCAATATTGAAATTGTTATTGAAATCAGTTTCTTCCATGTTCAAGATAAAAGTAACATGATTGTACTGAAATGTAAGTTTTAAACATTCTTCCTGTTGTCCAGCGTGTATGAACTATTATTATGATGCAGACACGATGATTGCGGCCTAGTCGAGCATATAAATTTGTAAGTTCATCCGGCCAGGCCTGGCTAGGCCTGCATGTGAGTCGGTCTGCTGACTCGCCGCGTATTAAACGGCACAAAAATACCTCCAATTTTGCACAAAACAATCCATCAAATTATCACATCCAAAGTGTCGCCATGAACGTCAGCTTCAACTTCTCCAGCCAAAGTTTTTGCATTGATAATCAGGTTTCATGTAATCATGAAATTAAACCTTGTTTGAGGTTGTGCAATGTATGAGGTTGTGCGCTGATGTGTTGCAGCACACCTCTCCTGAATCTATCTGGCTATACTACAGATTTAAGGAAACTATACTTCTGTATTTGTTACCAAGTGTCAAGTATTGTTCATGGAAACTCCTGGACAATTTTGGTCGAATCTCAATGTGATTTTGCTGTGTTTTTGTGGATTTTTATGTAACTTGGATCCTCTTTTCTGAATATGGCAAGCACAGTAGCAGGCCTACACCACAGAGCTAGATCAATCAATACATCATTGATTGCATTTATTGGGACTTGGCTGGTATTGGTAACACTATATTGGTATTCACCAGCAGTAAGTACTATTGATCAAATTGATTGTGATATACAACTTCAACTATACAGCACTATGTGTTTTACCAGAACCCAACTAATGGAACTTAGAGTGCATAGTAGACATGTTGAACTGCCTGAAGATATATGGGCAAATATCACCTCTCTTGGGTTACGAGCAAAACCCCCGACTAGAAGGGGTAGAAGAGGAGGTAAACGACACCCCAGCCTGTTACAATATACTCAAGAACTGACTATGGAATCACAGGACTGTAGAACTATCCCATGTATAGTATCTACAAATAAACCTAGTCAAAATGGAAGCATTATAAATAAAGCTACTGTGAAACGCAATCTCATATACCCCCATATAAACAGAGAACCACTTTTTGATGTTCGATTATGGAATTCAAGGTCAATTCGAAACAAAACAACATCTCTCAATGCATATGTAATTCAACATGACATTGATGCAGTTTTCCTTGTTGAGACTTGGTTAGCTGTTGATGATCCGGTGGTAATTGGTGAACTAAAACCTGATGGATACACCTTTTTCAATGTTCCCCGTGGTACAAGCAATCACGGCGGTATTGGTGCCCTTTTTAAATCGCAACTTGGTTTGAGGCTCCAGACATCAAAAATGAACACTGTCACTTTTGAGCATGCCAACTTTCTTGATCCCAACAACGGAGTTCATTACGTTGTCATTTATCGCCCATACCCATCACAAAAGAACAAGTATACAGTATCTGGTTTTCTTGAAGAGTTTGAGGAGTTTTTACATGAAGTCACCTTATTTCCAGGTAAACTAGTTATCCTTGGTGATTTTAATTTTCACTTAGATCTACCTGATAAACCTGATGTCTTACGTTTTACTTCAGTTCTATCTGCTTTTGGGCTACAACAGCATGTTAAGGAGGCTACCCATATATCAGGCCGCATATTAGATCCTATAATGACTCGTGATGACGAGGACTTAGTGAGACTGTGTGACGTAGGCCTCTATCTTGGCTCAGACCACAAGATAGTTAGATGTATCCTACAACAACATAAGCCTCCACCCATCAGAGTTACCTGCGAATTGCGTGACTATCGCAAAATTGATATGTTAGCATTTCAAGCTGATCTTGAACATCAATTGACTACCACCATGATAACACCTCCTGAGTCAGACGTGAACGACTTCCTTGAACGCTTCGCGCATTCTTCTGAAGTTGTGTTAGATAAACATGCCCCGCAAAGTACCAGGTCTCGGACTATTCGTCCACGACCCCGGTGGTATAACGATGACATTAGAGAAGTAAAGCGTGAACAAAGAAGGCTGGAAAGAAAATGGAGGAAGACTCGTCTGCAAGTTGACAGGGATGCCTACATTATACAACATGAGAAGCTTGTGAAGATGATTGAGAAATCAAAAGAGACGTATTACAAGGACTCACTTTGCAACTCAAATACAAAGGACACTTTTAAGACTCTAGGCGTTCTGTTAAATAAGACTGGTAAAATACTGCCCACTTTTGATACACCAGATAAGCTGTGTAACAAATTTGCAGAGTACTTTATTGACAAGGTTGCTAAAATAAGATGTAGCATTGATGATGATCCTGTAAATTCTGGGCCAAATGCTGAAATGAACGTTACTATTGTGGTTGACAGAGAACTTACTTCATTTAAAGAACTAAATGATACTGAGGTCCGTGAAATAATCGTGGGTTGTGCTAATAAGACCTGTCTGCTTGATTGTATGCCAACTTGGCTGGTAAAAGAAAACATTGATATTGTTGTACCGTATATCAAGAACATTGTAAATAAGTCTCTCAAACTTGGAGTTTTCCCATGTGAACTGAAAAGAGCCATTGTAACTCCCATAATTAAGAAAAATACTCTTGATTGGAATGACCTTCACAATTACAGGCCAGTTTCCAATATAAGTTTTATTGGAAAGATAATCGAGAAGGCAGTGATCACCCAGTTTAATGAGCACATTGAACAGAACGATCTTGATGAAATCTTCCAGTCTGCGTACAAGCACAAACATAGTACCGAGACTGCTCTGCTCAAAGTAAAAGATGATATCGCACGTGCCCTGGATGATAATCAAGCTGCCTTCTTGATTCTGTTAGATTTGTCTGCTGCCTTTGATACCATTGATCATGACATTCTGTTTCATAGATTTGAACATCACTTTGGTATCAAAGGCACAGCTCTTCAATGGTTTAGGTCGTATATGACTGATCGTACATTTCAAGTTAATGTAAGTGGGTCGATGTCGGATGTGTTTGGACTGTGTTATGGTGTCCCACAAGGATCAATTATTGGTCCTAGGGCATTTACAGCTTATTCCCAATATGTTGCTACCATCATTCGGCATTACGGTATAATGTATCACATATACGCTGATGATGTTCAATTATACCTTGTTTTCAACCCCAAAGTTCCTGGTGATGCTGCATGCGCTCTGTTTAAACTGTCATCTTGTGTCAGAGAGATTCATTCTTGGATGACAATAATAAGCTCAAACTGAACAATTCAAAAACCGAATTCTTCATTGCAGCATCACCACATAACTTAACTCGTCTGTCTTGCACTACGTTGTGCATTGGAGACACTGAAATTGTTCCATCTTCATCCATCAGGAACCTAGGTGTCTCCCTTGACACTTCATTGACCATGTCATCTCATGTAACTGCTCTTTGCAAGTCTCTGAATTTTATTTTGTGGAACATATCACGTATACGTCGTTACATTGACCAAAATACCTGTAGCTGTGCAATGAGAGCCCTTATCTTGTCCAAATTGGACTACGCCAATGCACTGCTCGCTGGATGCAAGGCTGGTGACATCACACGCCTTCAACGTCTGCAAAACAAAGCAGCTCGCATAATTTTCCAACTCCCTCGTCGCCACTCAGCTTCAATCTTATTAGACACACTTCACTGGTTGCCCGTTAACAAACGCATCATTTTCAAAGTTCTCCTGTATGTTTTCAAGACTGTTCACAACCTGGCTCCTGACTATCTCACAAATAGCATCACAATTCACAAACCATTAAGACAAGGTCTCCGCTCAGCTCTGGATGTTAACCGTCTCGCGACTCCGAAATACAACAGGAGGTTCAGCGATGGCGCTTTCAGTGTTTGTGGTCCCAAATGGTGGAATGACCTTCCTATAACCATCCGCTCATCTCCCACTGTTAGTGCCTTTAAAGCCAGTTTAAAAACCTATCTGTATTAAGTTGTTTTCATTTCATATGTTTCCCTTTTTCTGCATTGCTGTGGTCAGTATAGCTTCTGTTTATTAATTTTTGTTGCATGTAAAGCGCATTGCTCAATTTTGGAAATGCGCTATATTAAGCGTCGTTTGTATGTATGTATGTATGTTTGATGTGTATTCCCATTGCCACAGCATAACTTTTGTCCGGTTTGTATTCTACGATAAGCTGCTGATGAGGCTACAACCTATAATTAAAGACCGAATTAAAAAAGACTAGTTTGCGTCTGACGTCATGACAAAGGCGCGCCGTGATTGGTTGCTGACCTGCGCAGTATGGCATTTTTGGTCTGGTTGACAGGACGACATACGCAAGCTAGTCTTTTTAATTCGGTCTTCAATTATACAACGTATACAGAGCTTGAAAATATTCTAATGCTTAATTCATGAACTTGAAAGACCCACGCCAGTGGCGCCACTTGCTAGGTGTTTCTAGAATCCCTATAGAATAAAATTAATATTAATGCTAATTTATTGCACATGCTAAGGAAGCGTGATTACCTTTTTAAACATTCAATTTAGGGAAATGGCGATAGGCGAATTTATGTATGGCGCAGAGAAGTGGGGGATATATATTGGGCTCTCAATACCCAGCAAACACAAAAACGTTTTAAAAACGTTTTAAATAAGTTATATTTTGGCTTTTGGTTTAGGTAAAAACGTTTTAATAACATTAAAATGTCGGGTTGTATAAAGGTCATGATAACGTTTTAAAACGTTTTGTTTGAAAACACACTACTACAACATTTTTAAATGTTTTCAAAAAATGTTATTGTAAACTATTTTTGCAAACATTTTTGCCAAATATTGTGTCAATACTAAAATAACATTATGTTAAAATATTTGAACCCAGCAAATACAGAAATGTTCTTAAAATGTTTTTTTCAAAACATTTTAATAACATTTAAATGTCGGGTTATATAAAGGTCATGAAAACGTTTTTAAAACGTTATTGAAACTATTTTGGGCAAACATTTTTCGGAAAATATTTTTAACCCCAAAATAACATTCTGTTTAGAATGTTTTGTATCAAGTTTTCAAGAATGTTTTTGGAATGTTTTCAAAGCGTTTTTATACCCTTTATATAACCCGACATTTAAACGTTTTCTGTAAATCATTTTTGTTTCCTGAGCAGTAGATTATCAAAAAATGTTTGTTAAAGTTATGAAAACGTTTTATACTCTTAATATACCCTTTATATAACCCGACATTTAAACGTTTTCTGACAACCTTCTATAACCTTTTGCGAATCATGTCGAAAACGTTTTGTGTTTGCTGGGTATTGGGCGGAAATTCGAGTACTTGTCAGAATATAAATTTGTACAATCAGCCTACATGCCGCGCAATGTGCGGCATTTTAGGTGTCAATTCCAAAACATACTACCTCCTGTGGAAGCAGAAAAAAGTCTTAAGGGGGAATTAGAACAAGTGAATCCTTTACTTATCAGTGTGTGTGTGTGTGTGTGTGGGGGGGGCAGAGCAGAGTGCCCCCTGACAAAAAAATGAAAGAAAAAGTGCCCCTCTGACAAAAAATGAAAGAGAAAATCAGGAGGGCAAAGGAAAAGAAAAAGGGCAAGGAGCCTTTTCTAGCAAAATTCAGGGCGAAAATAGTGTAAAATACCATTTTTTGCGCTACGCGCGCACATCATCCTAATAAGGCCCTTTTCGGGAAGCTCGAAGACATACAGTCTCTATGTATTGTATGATGCAACTGCAATTTTTTTCGTTTGTGCCCCCAAAATTTTATTTTGCCCCCCCCCTGACCAAGAAAGCTGGCTACGCCCCTGAAAATAAGATATAATTTTATTAGTTAAAGGTTGGTAACCTGATTGACAGCATCATCCCCCACTTTACCCTATCAAAATGCAGATTTTGTTACCAGGTGAAAGCTCATATTTTTCTCATTAACATATTGAAATTAGGCGTTCCAAATCACGCTAAATGTCAGAAATTAGGTGTTCCAAATCGGTATATTTCCGGAGAAATCAAAAAAAAAATGTCGAATTAGTCTCGAATGTAGTATACCACGTTTGAGGCTAATTCAACAGGTTTTTGATGATATTTTCGAAAATACACAACTGATTTGGAACTCCTAATTTCAATATGTTAATGAGAAAATAGGAGCTCTCATTTGATGTCAATTTATTACATGATCATGATGATTTTCAATTAATAAAAACACTGTAGACAACCAGTATCACGCTAAATGTCAGAAATTCCATAAGGAAATAGTCACATTTAAGGTTATACGAGGTATTGTTGGTCGAAGCAGCCAAAAAATTGTTTCATTATTTCGATTTTCATTATCTGAATCAATATATTATTGGAAAAATAAATAGCACTTTGGTGTTTTGCAAAATTTCATTCTACAAATCATATACTTTGAAAACTTGCTTAATTTATTGTTGTTAATGAACGTTTATGTACGTTTTACAAAAGTGTTGTGTTGTTTCAGCCCTCTTTACAACTCAAGAACCACAGGACCTACAAAAGTATATATCTGTGATATTTGAATTCTTCTACACGCTCGCTATGAATTGAGCAACACAATTTTGGCTAAAGCTCACTACCAGTCGCAAGATGCTGTGAACTACTTTTTTCTGCTGCTTCGACCAACAATACATCGTATACCCTTAAGGAACATTTACATGTTCTTTTAGCATGAATGTTTGAAAGGGATGACATTTTATGTTATACGTAAGTTTTAAGGGGTACTACACCCATTGATTTTTTTTTTTGCATTTTTTGCATTTTGTGAAGAAATTACAAAAAAAAATTGGACTGTGTGGTCTTCAAAATGATGGGGTAAATCTTCTCGTTTTATTGGTGGCATCGGTATCAACGAAGCTTACATGTTTTTAAAAGTAGAAGCCAAAAGGTGGTACATCACTGATGTTTTAAATTCACTTCATTTTGGAAAGCTTACTATCAACGGATTTCGTTAAAATTTTGGATATGCGTTGCTAACACATTAGGGAAATAAAGTTGATATGTAAAATGGGAATAAGTGGTTCCTGATTTCTTTTATGACTTCATGAACTTGGTGCTCCACAACTATCAAAAAAGGAACTGGTTAAAATGCTTCTATTTTCAATGTTGAGCTATATTTTGTATATTTAACTTGCCACATTATTTCACTGAAACCTAATTAAGCCACAGGTAACAGGTTACCACAACCATACTACAGCAATGTTGAAAAAAAAATTGTATTTCTTGTCACCTATACCACCATATTGGGTAGTTTTCCGTAAGCTTAACTTTTATGATTTTGGTAATTATTTTATATTTATTTGTGAAATCCATCTCAACTAGGCATTCTAAATTGTACTCATCATTTACATCCCAAGGTATATTAGTATATCCACTTTGCACTTCTCGATATATATCCAGTTAAAGACAGAATATCAAAATTATGCCTCATAATGATATCACAGACTCTCACATGTGTATTCAAAATTGATGCTTAAATTTGACCTTAACCAATTGACCTATAACCTGACATACGGTGACCTAATAGCATTTTCTTCTCATAACAAAACATTATAGTATTAAATTGACTAATGACTATGCATCCATTGTGTAAGTGTTTATTTAATTTATTCAGTGTTATATATTTTGCACGCACCACTAGATTTTCTATAGAGAGTATAACAAAGGATTTAATGTATTCTATTCATGTACCCTACTTGAACATGTTGAATAGAATAAATTATGGTTTGTTATGAAACACGCATCTGAGTTACTAGGATACAGTAAACAAAAATATATAGGGCTAAAATGACTTACTAAAATGGTTTAAAAACACTTTGTATGTAGATATATTTTATAAGTTCAGGACATGAGGTGATGAACATATTTATGTACTTCATAAACTTGCAAGAAAAAAAAGAAGAGGGGTACTGATGAAAATCAGGGTATTATTCCCCCTTAAAGAATACGATTTTCCAAATATATCAGGTCACCTTCCTTTAAATAAGTTGCAATATTAAAAAACAAAATTACCATTTTAATTACGTACTTGAAATATATTTTGTTTTGTCTGTTCTTTTTCTTTTTCATTGCGAATTAAATAATAATGATGTTTATTATGTACACTGATAATGAAAACAAATTTGTTGTTTTCAATTTGGAATTTTCTCATGCCTATTAACCTTTTAGCAAAACGGATTGAAAACAAATTCAAATATAATTATTTAGAAAAAGTCTTTAATAACTTAATAATAAACGTGAATTAAAAATTTGCACTATCAAATCGTATTTGTACTTGTGAATTGGCTTAGAATTATAATTGAATTTGTCAAATATACCAGATCAAATAATTAAATTCGAAATATTATTGAATTGGTTTAAAGAAACATATTGTGCTGTGAAATAAGCTATATATTTTTATTGCCGGTCGAACGAAGTTTTTGTTTGGGGTCCATTTCACTAAACTTTACGAAGCTCCGTAAGTCTCGAAATCGTTCGTAACTTACGACGAGTCTTAAGTTCTATTTCACTAAACCTACTTACGAACGGTATAGGGATGTACTACATGGACCCTTCGTAAAGCTATATACGTCTAGTATTGGGTATTCGTAACTTTACGAACGATTATTTGAGTTACGAAGGGTTACAACATAGGTCGACATTATATTAAACTTAAGGTTTTGGATAGTAACGTTTGCACAGTATTTTTGTGGGTCATGGGTGCACATCAGACATATCGAATTGCATTCTGAATACGAGGAATGTCCTTCTGATGTCAAGTAATTTTATTTCTTTAAATTGGTGATGTAAAATACATTTTATGGCAGATTATTAAAACGATATATATTTTTTAATTTTCATAATTAACAGTCCTCGAAGGAAATCTACTTATAATGTACTTAAAGTGTAATGTTCTGGGAGGAATAATAATAATAATAATATTTTATTCTTATAAAGCGCATTACATTAAAATCTCAAGGCGCTGAAAAGCCGAAAAGCCGACAATCATTAAAAAAATTTGCCTGGCCTTTTGAAAATAAACATTCCCCCATCTAAATATTGCAGGTCTTTTAAGGAGAAAATGTATACACTTTAAGTAAATATAATTAGATTTATAAATTTTACTTCGAGGACTGTTAAATATCAAGAAGATCAAGTTTTAATAATTTGCCATACAACTTGTATTAATATCGCGAAAATTATTTGATAACAGAAGGATATTCACTCGGTCGTACATCCGGGAACATTGTCCCCTTCGCACAAGCGCGAGCATAGCAATCAGCTCGAGAAAGGGGAACTGCACATGCGCTGCACATGCGCACACTGGTTTTACAAGGCTATTTCCCCTTTGTGACGTCAGCCCGACCAAGAGAATTCAGAATACAATTCGATATGTCTGCGGTGCTTTCAGACCACACAAAACTACTGTGTAAAGGTGTGTGACTGACCCCTTAAGCGCCTCACGAAAGGCCCGGTAAGGGAGAACAACTTGAGCCTTTCATGCCTATAAATATAAAGGTTCATGTCTGCATTTTACAGGCCGGAGTGTCCATATCTCTTTCGAAGCGACTTGGGGACATAGTCCACCGTGAATAATGTTGTTGTTGGGGTTACCACCGCCCGCCCAATGTGTCTGTGTAACTTCCCAACACAAGCCGATACACCTGGATACCGACTGGAGAGATACATAAAAGAGCCTTGTCACCGGGGTTCGAACCCGCAACCTTCCGATTATAACTCAAGAGTCTGTACCCCTCGGCCCCACACGCGAAAAATATTTGTATAAGATTAGATTTATCTATTCGCCGCCTTCGGCATCTCATTTAAGTTTTTTTTTACTTCATTGATGTATTTAAGCCACCTTTTATTTTAAAAACTATAGCCCCTTAGGCACTCAACTGGCATATGCAGATTTGATTTACTATTTTATTCACCACTATTCACGATGCACACTATACACATATACAATGCAAAAATTTACAGAACTGCACTATTATCATACATTTATACAGTACCTAAAAATATTAGGTAAATAGGATTTTATCTCTTTTTTTGTATCTCGTTAAAATCTTTTGTCCTGCCGAGCATCTCAATTGTACACTGTACTGATTTTGGCTTTTGCCTTCAGAAACAAACGAACACGCTTAGGCTGATTTTCACATAATAGGGTTAGTCACGTCTCGCAAATTCTCGAGCGAGTTATATGTCTCGCCGACCAAACATGGGAAGTAACAATAGTTGATCATATTATATAAGGGCTGAGCTTAAGGGATCTGGAATGAGCGTTTTGAGCGTTTCGACAGTATTTTTTGTGGGACATGAGAGCACATCAGACATATCGAATTGAATTCTGAATACGAAGAATGTCTTTCTGATATCAAATAATTTTCATTTTTTGAAATTCACAATATAATACAAATTTTATGACAAATTATTAAAATTTGATATTTTTCACATTTTTGATATAATTATAACAGTCCTCGAAGTAAATCTTATAAATCTAATGATATATTCTTAAAGTGTATGTAGCTAGGAGGAAAAGCCGACGATCAATTGAAAATTTTGACCTTTCATATTAAAGATATGGATTTTTTCCCCAAAAAGGCCTAATTTTTTGTGTGTGTTTTTGGGAAATTTCGTCAACTTTTCATCCCACCTACATACACTTTAAGTACATATCATCAGATTTATAAAGTTTACTTCGAGTACTGTTAAATATCAAAAATATCAATTTTAAGCATTTGCCATAAAAGTGGGCATTACATTGCGAAATTCATAAAATCAAAATTATTTGATATCAGAATTACATTCTTCGTATTTAGAATGCAATTCGATATGTCTGATGTGCTCTAATGTCCCACTGTCCAAAGGTTCATACCCCATCCCTTAAGTGTCATTCCAGTCACCTAAAAGAACAAGATTTAATGCGCCAAGAGAAATGTCAAATGGGGATGTCAAAGTTATTGTCAGGTGTTGGGATAAACACGGTCGTTTAGTCAACTTCCTGGTGGGAACAGAGTCGTTGTTTCGTGGTTATTTGAGGTTAGCAACTATTTTAAACTGTTGCGATTTGGTAGTTCACAGCATCTTGCGAATGGTAGTGAGCTTTGGCAAAAATTGCATCGATCATTTCATAGCGAGAGTATATAAGAATTCAAATATCACAGATATTGTTTTGTAGGTCCTGTGGTTCTTGAGTTATGTTGTAAAGAGGGCTGAAACAACAACACATTTTTTTTTGTAAAACGTACATTACACATTAACAACAATAAATCAAGCAAGTTTTCAAGTATATGATTTGTAGAATAAACTATTGCAAAACATCTCAGTGTTATTTTTCAATAATATACTGATTAAGATAATGAAAATTGATTGTTTTTGGGCTGCTTTGACCATCAATACATCGTATACCCTTAACATGGTCAAGGGGCTTTTGATTCAGGAGGAATGTAAAATTACTTACTGGTTCACATCCAAAATGTTGGGCTATGTCCATGTCATGTTGGTTTGTCATATGTGGGCAGCGATTTCTGGGTTTTGTGTGTTGCCAAACTGAGTGTAGGTCCTTTTGGTATTTTTAAAAGTCAACCCTGAGATTCTTAAGTTAGCAGGCCGTGGCATAGCTTCAGATGTCCCACTAAGTATGCAAAAATGACATTAGCATTGAGCCTCATGTCTTATGTCAGTCCTGGGATCGTGAAGCGAAGACATGTATTACCTTTTAAGGGTAAGAGCTCTTTTGGAGCAATGATCGCACCGTTGAATGCTTAGCCGATTCTGGATGATGCATGTGAGTCAAATGTTCAGAAATTGGTCAATGTCGATGCTAGGCGCTATGAATTTGTTTTGGTCCTCCATCAAAATATGATTGCTCTCCGTTCGTTTTTAGTGTTTTTGACATGCCTGCCTGTTCCAAACGCACAAAGGGATCTACCTTTAAAAATAATGATCAGACTTTTGAATATAAAGTAGCCTATAACGTATATGCTGGCCATTGCATGCGGAATTGCGGATCCCAATGAACCGTTTGGCAGGGATAAGCGTTCCAAAAACACCAAAAAATATACGGAGAACAATCATTTTGATGTACAACTTGTAATACCATGATCAAGGTCCGATTTTCTCTTACAAAAACGTCAATTCTTAAAGAGGGCAACAGCCGATGGTCTTGTGTGATAATCGCGAAGTCGACCAAAGGAACTGTCCAATCTTGCGTTCAAGTCTACCATAATATCGCGCTGAAAAGGCTGGCAAAAGTTCTTAAAACGGTTTATAACCTTTACATGATTCATGTTTACATGATTCATGTTTACACGCTTTCTGGCAAACTTTGTGCGGCCATGTTACAAGAATGGCTTGAGTTTGAAGAGTTATTAGTGCCTAAGTTCAGCTAAGCGGTTTGTCACGGTTGTTTGATGTATATAGAATTGGCTTCATTATTAACTAAATGCAAACTATAGATGGCGCTATTTATCCTAAATCATATTTCTTTATTTGGAAGGGGTAGGTGATTAATACTGCCATTAAAACACCTGGAATAGGTGAAACAAGCAACAAGGAAATTTTATAAACATATTTTATCAAACAATAAAAGGAATTTTTTGTATTAAAAGCTTGAAAGAGTAATTTCCAGTAACTGAATAGCGCCACCAATTTTGTCGTTAATAGATACATTTTATATCCGGAAAAGCTTTAAAAATGCTATAAAAGTGAATAATTTTGTAAAAGAGGGGAAATTAAAGTTGACTCAAAAGCATCTGTATACATTAACATGATGTCACTTTTAGCTTTTTAAGCCTAAATTTTGGTTGTACATGATGTTTTGTTTGAAAAACTAATAAATGATCCTATCAAACAATCATGTGGTAAATCATCATGACATATTGTTTATGGTATCTTTAAACATGTTACGTTGTTACTTGGAGTTTAATTATACCAAAATATAATATATTATAACAAGGATGACAAAAACCAAGTCTCTGAGCTGCAAATCTGAATAAGACCTTGCTTACATATGACCTTCGCTAATTACACTTGTATCTGTACAACTACTCTTTGCGACATCAGAGCTTGCAACATCGCTCGTTTGTAGAGAACCCGAACTGCTCAAAGCTGTTGTTCTTTTAACCCTGTCCGTAATATGCGATTTATTAGACTCATTTTGGTTTGCTCTTGGACTGTCCAATCTTGATTTCTTGTTCGCTTGCCTTACCGCTCCTTTTTTCATCGCACGTCTACGACTACATTTCATGCGCCATAGTGACAATGCTTTGCCGTTGAGGCAATATGCCCATAATATGAAGACACCTTGCAGAGTATTGTTGACAATGAACACATACCAGAGTGCTTCGATTCCTGTAAATGAAGCTACGTAGCCCCAAAACCAGGTAAACCCCATCAGGCAAGATATCTGTGAAAAACACCAACAACAACCCAAACAAATCATAACATTATGTTAGTCTACAGGTATGCTTATGATTTTATCAAAATATGCACAGAATGTGTTAAAAATGAAATATTGCGCTAGTACCTCATGTCTTTTGTCTATTACTGCTGAGATCGGAGTGCAATATTTAAGTCTCACAGTATGCCTATAATAAAATCTACAATGTTGGTATTGTAAGTTTACAAGGGACAAGAAGAAATGTCTTGACGCAGTATTGTTTGAGTACATTGCAGGTTTTCTTATCTATGGCTTTTGTCATTTGTTCAAAACAACATGCGCCAAATTGCTTGTTCATATTGCATCATTTAAAGATCAAGTTGTATCATTGATTATTTGAAGATTAAAGCGATGAGTAGTGTAATCCATACACCCCTGCATTTGATATTTGTGACGTGTCATGTCAAAAGGAGACACTTTTGGGCAGGATCGTAAATGGAGAAATAGCTAAAAATCTGCCCTTGGGTGATTTTTTTTCATTTTTTATTTGTTGCGAATTTGTGATGTTATTTATCTGTTTATGTTTAAAATATTGTCTGATAGTTTCAAACCGGAATATAACTGGCATCTTGTATTTTTTGAGACATTTTTCAATGTAATTCCTACTCTCAACAGTGTCAATAATATTTTTAAAGGCCGATATCTCAATTTCTAATTTTGTAATACCGTAACTTACGGACTCAATATCTTTGCTTTGGAATGTCCCATTTCATTGGGGAAAACGGCGTTGTGGAGCAAAATATCTCTTTATTTAAGATATAAAAAACCCTCAAAATTGATAACCTGCCCAAAGGTGTCTCCTTTTGACATGACACGTCACATTTAATGATCTCTCATATTGACTGATGTCCTGCTAAGGCACAGCAGATAGTCCACTACCCTCTGTTTAGGATTATAATTTTTAATTTGTTTAATTTGTTATACAAGAAAATTGTTAAAAATTACAAAAGGCTTTCGCGATTTTGGGTGGTAATAAGCGTTTTGTTATAGGACAAATTTCTGACACAAATTGGATTAAGGCAAATTTGAACCACAATAAAACAAAAGAAATGTCATTGTTTTACAGATTTTTAACTGCATTGTAACTAGTTATTAGACCGTGTTATGTTCGTTGTTAAAGAATGAAATAAAATCGTTCGGTTAAAGCCGGTTTCTATCATTCTAAACAACGGAAAGCGAACCGCCGGTAACTGGAATAATCCCTATTAATACAAATTACCTTTAAGTAGATCCTCAGTTCTTGAAGAGCACTCTGTAGAGCTGTAACCTTACGCACCATACTCGTTTTTGAGCTAGATTGATGTATGCCGTAGATAGTACGGATGTAGAAAAAGCAGTTGATGACGAGGAACATTCCAACTGGACAGCCAAATGATATCAAATTTGCCATGCCATCTTGGATCCAACAGGCACTGTCGTCACCATACGCAAACGGTATGTTTGTACAGCCACAGAACTGAATTACTACACATGGAATGACTACTACTAAGGGAACCCCAATTGCATACGACAAATATCCAAAATACCTTTTCCGGTGTAATGAAACCACCTTTGTTGTGTACGTTTTACCGAATGTATAAGATAAATCAAAAGCAATGACATTCATAAACGCAAACCCTGAGAGCCAGGTGAAATGACCTAAAATAGCTGAAGCAGAACACACAGTTGGATACTCAACTATATACCCGCCAACGATAAAATTAAGTTGGGATAAGATTAAGGTCAAAGTAAAACCTAGTATCAAAATACTTCCACGCGTTCTTAACTCAGGAAAAATATAGAACGTGACAATAGTCATAGCCGAGGCAATTATAGATGCTGCATTGCCGAAAAGACTAACCCAAGCCTGATATTTGGAAAAAACAAATGAAACGTCTGTCGACTTCACTTTCCGCCAATAATTCCAGAACAAATATGTACTGTATCATTTCCCGCGAGAATATACTGTCCCGGACCAAAACATCATTTGTTTTCGAAATCTAAACCACACATCACCGTCCACCTCGAATCGGATAAACATAGAAACAGGTAAGGACACTAGCGTGCAATTATTCAGGAAGATTTGGGCATGTGGACAAAGGTTTATATACAATGACTTGGTGTAACTTTTGAAGTTATCTTCTGAAGTGTAAGATATCTTAAAGATAATCTCATCAGGGTCGTACCACATGTTTGTTTCGTTAATGTACATTACAAGACTGTCGTTATAACCAGACCATATGATTTCATTTTGTTGTACCCATTCGGTGCCACATTCTTCTTGATTGGTGCTACTCGTGCATTCATTGAAGATGTCTACTGTGCCTATCTTACATGATGTGTTGAACGTGATGCCAAAGAGCTCTCTGTCAATATGTCTTTCTATCTCAGCGAGTGATGTTATCGATGGCAGAACTAAACGAGCTCTCAAATCCGAAAGTTGATGGAAACTAGCATCATTTGATGTGTTATAATAAGCTTTAAAAAGTTTATTGTCCACTAGTTCTTCAATATTATATGCTTGTGTGTAATTGGTTTCATTTAGGTCACTTGCTGCACAGGAGACATCTACGTAAATAATATTGTCTGATGACGAACATAGTGAACGCGCCAGAGTCAGTTCAGGTACACAGATATTGTTTTGAATTTGAAAACCATTCTGACACGCGATAACTCTGCAAACATCAGAATATACATCAAATATTTCATTCTCATTGCATGTATTGACACTCGAGGATACCTCGACCTCACCTTGCCCAACGTTTACCCTTACGTTACTAGAAGACCCAAAGTCAAATAGAACCGAAAATGGAATGCCAGGGTATTTGGGATCATATTCATCACGGTATTGACCATATCCGGGAAAATACTTTGTGCCGCAAAAGAGATCGTAGAATTGTGGTTCGTCGATAGTACACATAGCACAGTGTGGATTTTTGAAAAATAAATCACTTCCTGAATTGTTATAATAAATAACTGCCGAATAACTATGACAACCTTGGTACGCTTTGTGCTCTTTATCTAGGCAATCTCCTTCGACAATTTGGCATTCTCTTCCGACACTCTCTGAAGATTTAGACGGAGGAGCCAAAACAAATTCGCAATTTGTGTTTAAAAAGTCCAATTTTGTGGCTATATTGGCAACCTCGTCCTGTAAAATAGAAGAAAATTGGCCTATAGCTTGTCTGTTGCAGTAGTACTCGATTTTCCATATTGACACATTATTTGTGTTAAAACCGTTGCACACTGCGCAAAAAATATTTGCAAATGACAGTTTGTCATCTGCAACTACGGGTATATGGCTGTAGGTACTATCGCCATCTTCATCATCGAGTCTCAGACATTTATTGATGATTTCCTTATCTTTATATGAATCAGGACACGCTGATATCATAAGATAACTAGAAGTAAGTCCTTTAAACGATACACATGAAAATTGTGACTGCTCAAGACTGAAAGACCGCATATATCTTCTAAGGCTCTCTGCCCGTTGTGATTCTGTTGAATTGCACATCTTGTCGCGATCGTAGCAGCAATCATGAAACACGTGGCACAGATCATCACAGCGGCAAAGCACGAGGTCTTCAGGATTATCCACATCGTCGCTGCATCCACGGGATTCACACGTGTGACGGAGTCTACAAGACGATATGGAAATACCGTTTTTATTGATCGAAGTATCTGTGAAATTAAATAAAGGGTCAAAATAATTTGCTGCCTGCTACTTATTCTAAAAAAAAAAGTAATGTAATAATAATTTTAAAAAATGCGTGTCCTCGGCTGGTTGAGATAATGATCGATATTAAGCATAGAAGTCATAATGTGTGATTTGCATAAAGAATAGATTTCTATTTAGATGTTAGTTTTCCCCATTGTCCCCATTTAGTTTCGAGCCAAACAAATGAGGTAAACCGAAAAAAAATGCTATTTCGCCTGTATTAGCTCGTCGATCGTATTATTATCATGGATATTGGCGTAGCTTCACACAGAACGAACAAACAAGACGTAAGACGGACAGCGATATGTTCACAATTTATGCGTCATGACGCAAGACGAATATTGATATTCACACAATTTATATGTCACTGATTCAATGATTCAATTCGCTGTCGAAGTTATGTAATAATCGGATTAACTAATATAGCAATGGATTAACTACCATATAATAGATGAATACAATTTTGTACAGATCTACCTGCACTACAAGCAGGTTGCGCTCATCACCTGTGTATGAGATGCATAGCTAGTGCATTGTAGTGCAGGGCGATCTATTCAACAATTGTATTCATCTATTGGTATGGTAATTAATCCTGTTACATCATCACTGCGACAGCGAATAATATGTACATACGCGTGATGTATTTAGCCACCATTCGATCGGTGATCTCCAGTTTCAATATAAAAACATACATTTTTACTGTATTTAAAGCACTTCGAGCTTAGTCTTTCACATGGTAATTTAGTGCACTATTGGGTATTACAATCATGCAAAAAGTAGAAATTCAACAAAAATTGAGGGCGTCGCTGTGGAGAAATCACACATTATGGGCTTTAATTAGTTGCTTTCTTTTATCATATCAACCACACGTTTAATTTGTTTTTCTTAGCAATACAGATATATATGTATAGCTATTGCATGTATTGTTTTTAAATAGTTGTTATCAAAAATATATTGCGTGGATTGTATACGATTGATAAAGGCCGAAAACAGAATGAGAATGTTTTGGTTCCGAATGGTTTTTATCGATGGGTCGGTTATCCGAACACACTATTGTACGGAAGGTCATCAGTACGAATTTAAAGTTTGCGCCAAAGAATCATTTATTTTTTGTTCGACGCGTAGAAACGGTATGTCTGAAAAAGTTGGCTATTACTTTTATTCGGAAAGATAATTTCTCCGAAAGTTCGTCTCTCCGAAAGGCCGAATAATAACATTTCTGAGTAAAGACTTGTCAAAAAAACGACCTTTCAGAGAAATGACCGTTCAGAACAACTAATTCTGAATAAATACCATTTCGGGTCAAACACCACTCAGAACAAAACATTTCGATATAAAAACCTGCATTCGATCATGCAACTTACAGCAGACGAGGTTGTCTTCATCCCACCCATTCCCGCAATCGTCTTGATGGTTGCAAATTAGTGATGTCCTTACACAGTTACCATTCCACACGGAATTTTACGAAATCTCGATGAACAGTTAAGTGCTGTCAAATAAACATATGTTAAAACAAATTAGACATCACGGTTGTTTGATGGCATGTAAAACTGAGTCATTAAAAAAAAGTTGACCAATGAGGGCACTATTTATCTTTAATCTTGTTTGCATCTTTACAAGGGGTAGACACTTGCATAATTGTATTAGTTCATCAGCAAAAAGATCAACAAATGACAAGAAAATTTTTCAAAATTTTTTTTATCATGAAATGTAAGGTACAAGGTGTCCCAATAAAAACAAAACCCTCATTGTGCCCTCCCTTTCTCCTATTTAGTTATTCAAATATATTTTGGTATGTAAAGAAATCGTTATTCGTTAGCTTTAAGGGATCCAAAATGAGCGTTTATTGCGTTTCGACAGTATTTTTTGTGGAACATGAGAGCACCTCAGACCTATCGAATTGCATTCTGAATACGAAGCATGTCTTTTCTGATATCAAATAATTTTCATTTTTCAAAATCCACAATATAATACAAATTTTATGACAAATTATAAAAATTGATATTTTTCACATTTTTGATATATAACAGTCCTTGAAGTACATTATATATTAAATCTAATGATATATTCTTAAAGTGTATGTAGCAGGGAGGAAAAAGCCGACGGTCAATTGAAAATTTTGACCTTTCATATTGAAGATATGGATTTTTTCCCAAAAAGACCTTATTTTTGTTTGGTGTTTGGGAAAAATCCATATCTTCAATACGAAAGGTCAAAATTTTGAATTGATCGTCGGCTTTTTATCCCACCTACTTATACACTTTAAGTATAAATCATCAGATTTATAAAGTTTACTTCAAGTACTGTTAAATATCAAAATATCAATTTTAATGATTTGCCATAAAATGTGTATTAAATTGCGAATTTCAAAAATCTAAATTATTTGATATCAGAATGACATTCTTCGTATTCAGAATGCAATTCGATATGTCTGATGTGCTCTAATGTCCCAAAATAAATACTGTCCAAACGTTCATACCCCAGCCCTTAATACACCGAAAGAAATATTTCAATCGGCTCACAACTTTTGAAGATATGCTTTTTTAATGAAATGTACCCGTTTTTCACTCTGTCCTCGGAGGAGGGTTGGCTGCTTCAAAGATTGAAAACGAGCACACGTACCATGCATGCATATCAAGCATTCCTCAATTATAACTTTCAAAAAATAACGAACTCAATTTAAGGAATAGGCTTTACCAGTGGGCCTATGGGTTATGGATTATGTTAATTGTCGGCAAAATGGATTCGATGGGACTTCTCTTGCTACACTTGCAAATTAACTTATTTTTTCGTGGTTATTATTATTAATTCATTTTTGTTTTATTGTTTTTCTTACTTTCTTACTTTGTTGTTTCTTACTTTCTTTTTATTTACAACATATCATTTTCTCTTTTTTGGATAAAAGGTAGCATGAAAAGGCCTTTTTGGTATGTCTTTGGTTCTTCTGAAGTGAATTTACTGTGGTACTTTGCTCTCTACCTGGTTGCGTCCTTGACGAATATAGGTTTCAACCCTGGCCCTCATTGCATCAATTGCATTGTGTACCTCCTTGTGCGCCGTACACTTGCGGAATGAAGCAGTAATAAGGTTGCGAAGATGTTGAGGCTATCTGGTGATCCTCGCTCATAGTGAATGAGTTCCAAAGCCTAATGCTATTATCTGTCCATGTCATTAAAAATGTGTTTTGTTTTAATCCTTGATGTAGCCAAACCTCATCCGGGGACAGAGTGAAAAACGGGTACATTTCTTAAAAAGGGCATATCTTCAAAAATTGTGAGCCGATTGAAATAATTGTTTTACTTTGATCAACTTTTTCAGAAATAGAGAAAAGGAGGGCGCAATGAGGGTTCTGTTTTATTGGGACACCCTTTATATCTCATATTATTTGGCTAATTTAAATTTAAGATATGTAAATAGCGCCCTCAATTTGCCCACAAATGAACAGGTTATAGAAATAAAAATTACCACAAAACGCAGAAGAAAAAAAATGAATAATTTGATATAAAAACGAAACTCTATGTTAAAAATTGGTACAAAATATAATTGTAATATACAAATTATTAGTATGTTAGCTGTTGGTATTATTCAGGTCTAGAATTGAACATTTATATAATATATTGTTAGAAAAATTAAAAAATGATCACATCAAACAACCGATGTTGGAAGCTATCTGGTGATCCTCGCTCATAGTGAATGAGTTCCAAAGCCTAATGCAACCTTATTAGTGCCTCATTCTGCAGTCACACGAAGATTTAAAAACTGAAATGAAAACCGAAACTGCCCCTACAAGTTTTAAATTTCTAACAAAGAGTACAGACAAAGGTATCGGTAATGACGCCAGTCAAGAGCTTAGGCAGGATAATAGGAAACCGCGTGACCAAAGCCTAAACCAGTCCCAATACTTAATAACTTGAAACGACCGATAGTTATTACACAGTTGATACAAACATTTTTACAAGGGTGAATATAAAAAGAACAGAAGACCATCACTCTACACTAATGTTAAATTTAACGCTGGATATTCGAAAGCAATGCGATCCAAAAACAGTAGCCAGTTCTAGACAAAGCTCAAAACATATCACTTGTGATGATAAAGTTGCTCGACTGACATTATATTTTCG